>NC_141613.1:26792444-27392444 GCF_047967505.1 Dipteris shenzhenensis
GAGAGAGAGAGAGAGAGAGAGAGAGAAAGTTCAGAGGAAAGAGAGAGTTTTATATATTTACATGTTTTATATTATACTTTTAAAAAATTATAAAAGAGTGAATTTATGGTTTGTTTTGAAGGTGAGATAATATCTTTATATATATTCATCTTTTAAATTGAAAAATGTTAACTTTTCTTTAGATACTTGTTCTTCATTTCTCTCACATGTAGGTTTAGCCTCTACATCAAAACCCCTTCTTTTGCATATTTAAGCCTCTTAAACTCCAACACATTAAAATGAACACTGAAAAAGAAATTATTTATTACTTTTCTTCGCTTTGACGGTTGGTTTAGCATAGTTTAGCATAGATTAGATTGCCTTAGAGGAGAGACAATTCTCCAAGTTGCCAATCGAAGCCATTCTCAAATTTTTCTAACTAGTTCCTAATCGTTGTCAGTCCCTTCACTCACATGCAGTTTAACACTCATAACATGATATTAAATAAGACCTTTTACCATTTACCAAGAAGTTTATCAGTGGGCAGATTGCATGAGCAGATAGCAGATATCAGTGGATAGATTACATATATCAGTGGACAGATTACATGTCATGGGGCATAGTGGAGCTTGATGATTATAGTAGTCATTTTATTTCATTGTAAATCTTTATTGGTTATTTTTATTGCATTTGTACAAATATTTAAGCTCATTTATTGTCATAAAAAACCTTGTAATAGGCTATTTTTTACATTTATTGCCATATGAAGCACCTTGTAATAAACCCAACCATTCACTATTTAACGAGTATCAGTGGGCTACATAAGTGGATATCAGTGGAACAGTTTTTAGTGGGTAGATTGCATCAGTTGGGTATTAGTGCACAGATATCAATGGATGGACAGATTACATGTCATCACAAAGATTGAAGCTTTATCACTAGAGGGCAAATCGATGGATGGACAAATTACATGTCTTCACGAAGACTGAAGCTTTATCACTAGAGGGCATTTTATTTCATTGTAAAGCTTTATTGGCTAATTTTCTTACATTTGTACAAATATTTAAGCCTTGTAAAGCCTTCTAGTCTATTTCCCACATTTATTGCTATAAAATACTTTGTAAAGCCCTCTCCGCTATTGGTCACATTTATTGCCATATGAAGCCTTGTAAAGCCTTTTGGGCTATTTTCCACATTTATTGTATCAAGCGTTGTATATTGTACTTTACTTGTATGTATCTAAATTCTTCATTATCTTTTCTTGTAGGATTATGGAGCAATCAACTAATGTGGGGGCTATCCTAAATGACTCTGAGATTAGAGCATGGGTCTCTAATGTCACTTTGAATTTGAAAGGAAAGGAATATAGCCCCAACAGCTTTGGTAGGTGGACTCGATATCACATGGGTAGAAGAGCTTGGTTTCTTCATCAAAAGGAAAAGAGATTCTTTCTACTTATGTCAAAAAGGGAGTTCAATGATGTTGAAGATTCATGCGATGCTACATTCTTCAAAAAAGATATGACTTCAAGCCTTGTAGTAGGCATAATGATAGAGCCAAAAGAGACTTTTATGGATATTTTCACAAAGAGTTCAGATCCGGAAGTTGGCGGTCTTCATTTTGTTGTGTCAAGGAGAGATTCAAAGACCTTTGTGATGCCTCCTCCTCAACCATCAAAGTTTCCAGAGCTATAAAGTGCGTTGGAGGCTCTTACATATACTTGGGAGCAATTTCCTAGTGTGGTGGCAAAAAGGATGCATGCAAAGATTATGTTTGAGTACTTTCAGGATGCACAATATGCTCCTTAGATTCAAGGATCTTCACATGAAGGAGATCAAGCACAGACTTCGATGCAGGAGCAAGAAGAACATGCACACTGTCACAAATGTGTAGAACATGAGCGCAAACTTCTAGAGCAAGAAATGGTGGATGTCACTAAGGATGATGAAACACAAGCCTTGAGTGCACGGGAATTAAAAAAAATTAAAGAAGATGAACGTCGATCCACTGCAATTATGCTAGAAGCTCTTGCTAGCAAACCACGACGTGAAATGCAAAAGGCTAGTAGTGCAAAAGCCACGGTTCCAAGAAAAAGGCATCGTCCCACTGTAGAGAAAGATCATGTGGATGAAAAACGGTTAAAAGAAGAGAAAGATGAAGAAGACTCAGCACTCAAGGCTGAAGATGATCAGGATGAACTCACATCAATCAAAAATCTCAATCTACGTCTTAATGAAGCAGTAACAGATGATGATTTGGGATATATCTGGGGTCAAAGGATGTGGTTTGTGAATGCCAAAGATGTGGAAGCTACAGCTATCTTTACTAATAGCTGAAACCTTGATATATCCTATGCACTGCAAATATACGAGGCTTTGAGAGATGGAAAGAAACCTGTGGCAAGCAACGTGGTCCTGCGTCCAATAATGTTTTGTCCAATCAAAAATAGCTTTTTGGATCAAATAACATTTATAGGGCCTACACATTTCGAGGAAACCTTTAGTCGATTCTTTAAAGACACTCTTAAAAATATTCCACATGAACAAGGCCAAGAGGCACAAGGTGAGAATATGTTAAAGGAAGCAAAGAAGGAATTCCTCCTTCATTCCAGATTCCAGCCCGTTGATGGTCAACATTGGGCTTATGCTTGTAATCAGATCGCCAAAAAAGCAAAGGAGGTCAAAAGACTCACTTTAGAACAATTTGCAAAGATAACTTAATTCCATTGTTATCTTGCAACAATCTGTATATTCAAGCATGAGATCAAGTATTTGATTGAGTCTGAAAGACTTAATCATTATGTCCATGGAAAGCGTAAGATATCCTCAACATCAGAGGTCTTACAAAAGGCAAGGGTTGTATGGACAACATTTGGTTCTCCAAATCTTGATTTGAAGCGAAAGGTCACAAAAGCAGACGCCGAAACACTCACAAACATCTATACTTCTTTGAGTGCAGTTGTGCCTTGGGGAACTCAAGAGCGAGAAGAAAATATGACAAGCCTCAAGGTGGTGAGAGACAGATATGCTGACTACACTTCTATCATATTTCATCCTATTGAAGTGTTCAATGAGATGCTTGAAGCGTGCATTGCTTGTGAGCTTGGAGAGTTGACCTGTGAAGCTCCTTTGTTTGTCTCCGGAAAGTCAAAGGTAATGGATAAGAAGGAGTTGACGGCAAGGGTGTGGAGGCCTATAAAGTACTTACCTGACAAGTATGCATCCATGGCAGCACAAAAACTTTTAAAGAAAGAATGGTTTTTTGGAAAGAAAGACGAAGACCACTGCATGGAAGAATGCGTCAATGTACAGGTGAGGCGTGATGCAGTGCAGTGCATAGTGCCATTAAGTATTTGCTGTCAGAGAAACAAATCCCACTTAGTCACTGTAACATTAACTATAATGTGGTCAAGCATATAGCTTCTTTGTCAACACCCAAGGTAAAGCTATGGGCAAACAGGTGGATTAAAAAGGATGAAGATGGGTCAGAAATAGTGACCTCTTACATGACAAAAGAAATCCCACAACAGGTGGTTGCATATGTGGAAAGATTAATCAGCGAGATAAGGATGCCGACAGATATGCACCAAAGCTTTCAATTCAATGTAGAGGTTACGGCAGAGTCTGGAAAGCTTGTGAACTTCAGGGGAGTTTCAGAAGATGACTTCATCAAGAATGAGTCAGCATGGGACAAGCCACAACTATTCTTCATCAATCAAGTTTCTAGCGATGATATCCATAACTTCATTGATAGAATAGTATATACCACCATTAGCAAAGTGGCAATTTGCAACATTGTCATTTTTGTTGATAAAAAAGGCAAAGAAGCCATGCAGGTTACTCTAGAGTGAGCATATTCATAAGATTTGAAGATCTATAGTGGTGTTTATGCAGCAAAGAGAGGCAAGAGAGAATGTGGCATAGCGATTCAATCTTTTGAATCATTCTTCTTGTGTACCAATTCTGATCACTCCTTACAAAAGAACATAAGAGGGAATTCAAATAATTTGAGATTGATACTAGAAGAGCAAGATATTCCCAGGTCCATACATTATCAAAAAAACAACTATGGAAGTCCTGCAAAAAGTGGGAGTCTCTTGCTTACCATGGTGGAGAATTTGCTACCGGCAGGTTGGGAGGTCACCTTGTGCAGGATGAGATATTTATTTGAGGATCTCCTCAGAAAAGGCAACTCCACAAATATTATTAAAAACAAGCATTTCATGGCCTATTTTTAGCTTCAAGCAGATCTAACCACAGGCTATGAAGAAGAGGTAGAGCACAAGGATACTGATGACATGGATGATGACCTTGAAGATCATAATGTCCCAGTTGATGATGATGAAAAGATGGACTTACATGACCCGTTCAAAGAGAGATTGGTGGATGAAGAGAAAGATGATGATGCCTTCTTTGATAATTATGGCTTGCAGCGTTACGTAAAAAGGCCACTACGACAATACTTAGCAATATGAACTCTCTATTTCTCAACTAAATACAATTTTTTAAATAAGATTTAAATTTAAAGATAATGAATCTAATCTCTCATATTTGTTTATAGGCAATAGAGGGAGAAGAAATGGATGAAGTCAATATGGAGGCACTCCCTTCTACTTTAGCAATGCAACCACCTCTAAATTTGATTGAAGAATCCCATGAGCACAAGAGCTTTAAAGACACCATGGAAAAGCAGAATGACCACAAACATAGAATACAAGCTATGACAGAGACCCATTCTGCAAATTTAGCTGCATTGGATAAAATGGAAAGCTCATTTGAAGTTAGGATCATTTTGAAACGAGAACCTCAGTATTTGAGCTTTGGTAGAGAGGAGGTTTCAATCCTCTCCAATCCTTTGAAAGAGGTTAATGACAATGTTATCTTGGCCATTCTCAGGTAATGTTTGTTTATTTGTTGCTACTTCAATGAGCTAACATTTGTTTATTTGTTTACAGTGTAGTTATATCTCAGTTCCTTAGTGCAGAATGCAAATCAATTCTATGAGCTAACGTTTGTTTATTTCTTGGTGCAGTGTAGTTATTTCTCAGCTTCCTAATGCAGTGCAGAATCATGTCTACATGCTCGATGCTCTCCTTTCTTCTATTCTTAGCTCTCCTCAAAAGACTATAGAAGATGTTTGTACCTGGTTAAGCCCTTTGAATTTAGATGGGGTGTGAGTCATCTTTATGCCTTATCATGAGGAGTAAGTATCAACTCCAACCTTATTTTTACTATTTCTTTGGCAAGTTTGTGTAAAACAATAATCATTTTTAATCCGGTCGTGTAGCTCACATTGGAGTGTGATCGCTTGGGACCTTGAAGTCAACCGTTTGTGGTTTGTGAATTCAATGGAAGGCTATCATGCCAACTCCCCAAGGTAGTTATTCTCTTAATATTTTTGCTACTTTCTTATTTTGTATCTAATGATCATGACATATTAATATATTTAATATGTCATGATGGACAGTGCTGCATATCGGCTAGTATCTATTGTCAAAACAACCACGGAGCAACATGACCAAGTAGAATTCAAACGACGTCTTCCAGTGGAGCAAAAAGATGGGCACAGCTGTGGGTGGAGAGTTGCCTACAACTGCATGTTTTTCCTTAGAGAGATTTTTGATTTGGAGTTACCAGTCCAAATGGAATCATATACAAAAGCCGATCTACTAGTGTTTCGGGCTGAGAGTATTCAGCGTCTAATTACTACCATTGGGAAACAACCTGAAAATATGACTACATTGCAGCATGTATAAAGCCTTATCTTTATACTTGTATGCTTGTTCAAGCCTTTAATTGAGATGTGTAAATCTCATAACTTTTTTATATTTTCCTCCGAGAGGAGAAGAGACTGAGTCTAATGAAAGCATGCTATCTTTATACTTCTATGATTATTTAAACCTTTATTTTTATTTGGGATGTGTAAATCTCATAACTTTTTAAAATTTTCCTCCAAGAGGAGGAGAGACTCACTCTAATGAAAGCATGTATGAAACCTTACTTTTTAATTTTTTGCTCCAAGAGGAGGAGAGACTCACTCTAATGAAAGCATGTATGAAACCTTATCTGTATACTTCTATGCAGTCTAATGAAAAAACCACTATTAATGTTGGGGAACAACCTAAAAATATGACTACATTGCAGCATGTATGAAATCTTATCTTTATATTTCTATGCTTGTTTAAGCCTTTATTTGGGATGTGTACATCTCATAACTTTTTTATATTTTTATAACAGAAGGAGGATGTAGAAGACATAGCAAGTGAAGAAGAATATGATGTAGACTACTCTCTCAATAAGATGAGTCATGAAAATATGACTCTATTGCAGCAGATTGGAAGTTCATTCACCGCTATGTTGTTAATTCGACAACAACCTCATTTTTTTGAATTTGGAGAAGAAGAGATTTTAATCCTCTTGAATCCGAAGAAAGAGGTTAATGTCAAAGTCATTACAACCATCCTTAGGTTTGATGCAACCTTTTCCTTGGCTTTATACTTTGCTTATTTTGATTAAACCCAAGAAGCTAATACTTTTTTTTTAAATATAGTAATGTTATAGCAGATTTTCCTCAAAATATACAAAGAGTTTCATATATGCTCGATCCTCTTATTTCGGAAGTGCTTAGCAACAAAAAAGAAACCATAGAGGATGTTTGCAAGTGGTTGAAGCACGTTCCTATGAATGAGGCACGAGTTATCTTTACAGTGTGACATGAAGTTGGGGGTAACAAACTTCACGCACCTCTTCAAGTTGGTTGAAGCACGTTCCTATGAATGAGGCACGAGTTATCTTTACAGTGTGACATGAAGTTGGGGGTAACAAACTTCACGCACCTCTTCACTTCCTACTGCTTTCGAACTGACAGCCAAAGATTCTTATCATTGAGAATGGGACATTAGAAAGAAACTTTTATGCCAAGATACCACACCATACTTTCCTCCCTCATATGAGAATGAAGATGGTAACATCCCAAGTGATGTTGTAATCAAGCATAGGGAGAAGGAAAGGATCAGTAGAGGCCATAATCTCAGCGAGCCGGTCTGCGCCAAAGAAAAGAGCGATACGTTGTTGAAAGAAGATCTTGCGGCTGAACATGACATGAACTGATATATATCGAGGAGTTTGAAGGGGATGATTGGGTCGGATGGGTAGATTCCGACGAAACATTACACCTCCTTCATAGACACCTTTATACTTAGCTCAAAACACTCTACAAACTGTCATTAGACGCAGAGGCCTATAACTTTCAGTAGAGACATGATATCAAAGATTCAAGTACACAAAGAGATGCGCCTTGAGATGGGCTTCGCGCTGATATAAGTTTCATTAAAAACAGACAGACAGTTGAAGAGATATGGACAGTTTATTGGAAGGGGGTAAAAACTATAATGAAAACAGACTGTCAAACACAGAGACCCATAACATTTTGCAGCAATATCTGATTCAAGATCTAAGTGCATATAGACATGCGTCTTAAAGAGAGCTTCGCGCTAAAATATGTTTCGTAAGAAACAGAGAAGCGGCTAAAAAGTTATGGATAGTTTACTAGACGGGGGTGAAAACTATCATGAAAACAGATTGTCAAACACAGAGACTCATAACTTTTTGCAGCAGTATCTGATTCAAGATCTGATCACATATACACATGCGTCTTGAAGAGAGCTTCGGGCTGATATAAATTTCATTACAATCAGACTATCGAGCAGAAAGTTATGAGCAAAATACTAACAGGGGGTCAAACTGTCATGAAAGCTACCCTCCACCCAGGCTAATTTCGCCTGAGCAGGATGCTCCCTCAAAAATCCACCTTCATCAACGATCCACCCCTCATAGATTTTGCCTAGAAGAGGGAAAGAAGTTTGCATGGTGGCTCGGGAAACAAATGGACCATGTATGCACAGTGAGTGGCCGAATAGAAAGAACTTTCAAGGCTTTAAAAGAGAAAAGGGACGAGACACTCAAGAGAGAGAGAACCTGAAGTGACCTTCATTACAAATAGAGTGAGAATCCACTTCAGCACTACAAACACAAGGGAGAAGAAGAGGTTTCATACATACAAGAGGGAGCGAAAGCTCCAAGACTACTCATAGAGAGAGAATAAACTAGAGAGAGAAGGACTCAAGAGTCTACATAAGAGAATATCTACAAGAGGGAGAGAAGGCTCATGGAAGAGGCTTGGGGAGACTAGAGCTACAGCAACATGAGGCCTAATGGTGGAAGAGATTGATGAACAAGGGAGAGGAGGGCTCCTTTTATAGAGATTTTGTTACCCTCCTTCACCTATTTACAATTGCTGCCTTTAGATTCCTTTCCCCATCAATCACATAAGCACGTATGTCACCATCCATGTCCTTTTTGGCTACTCTTGCCATGTGTCCCATCAAAAGATGCTCAAGACTCTTAAAATATTGAGAAAGTCAAGAGTCTCCTCACATGGAGCCCATAGGGACCCTCTCTTTTCCACATGTCCACATCCTCCTTATTCCACATAGGAGTTCTAGAAGGATTCCTCTTGACTTCACACTCCTCCACATGCCTTCCACACGCTTGGCATGTGGCCTCGCTTATATTATTGGAACACATGGACATGAGCCCACCTCTTTATATGACTCACTCTTCCTATTTTCTAAAAAACTCATAATATCCCATACACAAATAACTCTCACCCCATACCAAGGTATTTATAATTCATACCTATGGTATTTACAATGAGCCATTCCACTCATCCTCTCAATCCCATACAATATCATAGAAAATAGAAATAAGTGAGAGCCACTAGGCTATCACTTGATACTCAAACTCTTATCAAACATAGAGAAAAACAATATCAATGCCAAGTTAAAAATATTATTTTTTAGCGTCACATCTTTCCCCCCCCCAGCAGATCCTCTCTAGTACAGAGAGAGTCTGGTGGCCCTCAAGGTGGTCGAGCATAGAAGAATTTAAGGCGATACTCATTGGTGCCTCCGGGTATCACCATGCTATCAACATCCTCAAGATGATAGGTTCCCCATTCGTGACATTCATATACATCCTTATGGAGGCGTGGCCAAAAGTAACCAATCTCTGCTTTTGTTGTGGAGTTAACCCTCGAGGAAAGATGCCTTCTTCCACATATTGCTGAACATCTTTTAGTTTTGGCCATCCAGTGTCTACCCAAGAAACCACCCCCCGGTTTGGCACTACAATGGCTTTAGCTAACTCATCTGCCCTTTGATTTCCTTTTCTGTTTATATGAACAAACTTGCAAAAATCAAACTGACTACATAGTGCCATAGCCTTTTGATTAAGCTCCTTCAAATGAGGACTTCTTGTCTTGTAATGCCCTTGCATTTGCTTTATAATAAGCTGAGATTCTCCTCTTACTTCCAATTCTTTAACTTGACTTTGAAGACAACCCTCCAAACCAAGAATCAAAGCATTATACTCAGCTGCATTGTTAGTTGTGATACCTGGAAGCTCTTGTCCTCTTGCCCATACCTCTTGACCTTCAGGATTCATCAAGACTATCCCCCCGGCTCCTTGTTGGCATGAAGGACTAAAGGCCCCATCAAAATACAAAACAAAAGCTGTTGGTGGTGTATCCCTTTCATCTTTAATGTTCTGCTTACATTTCTTTTCTTCTCCTAGATCCTCCCATCCTGTGAGCAAATCTGCCATAGTGGACCTAGTGGTATTTTCAGTGACAAAAGAGAAAGAGAACTCTTGAAGCTCTGACAACCATTTTGCAAATCTCCCCCCAGGATTAGGCTTGCGAACTAGATATGCTAATACAGACTGAGAGGTAAGGAAGAAAAATGGTTGAGGTAATAAATAGGAGCGAAACTTTCTGATGGAAAACACCAAAGAGAGAGCTTGCTGCTCCATTTCTTCATACCTTGTTTCCACATCTGTAAGCTGTCGGCTGGCATAATAGATGGGTTGCATTCTACCTGCCTCTCCTTTTTGTAGCAGTACAGCACCAACTGAATGCAAAGATACACTTGGATTTACATAAAAGTCTTGAGACCAATCAGGGGGCTTCAATATTGGGCCCTTACTCATGGCCTCCTTAAGTTTTTGGAAAGACTCTTGTTGCTCCACACCCCATTGGAAAGAAACTCCTTTTCTTGTCAACAAGTTCATAGGATGCACTATCTCTGTGAAATCATCACAAAAGCATTGATAATACTTGCTCTTTCCTAGAATTCTGCGAACACCAGTGACACTCTCAGGACTTGGCAATGCCATGATTGCTTGAACCTTGTCAGGATCCATTTGCAGGCCTTCTTCAGACACAATATGCCCCAACAAGACAACTTTTGTTTGAGCCAAATGACACTTGCTAGGATTTAGACACCCTTTTGCTTCATCAGTCCTAGCTAAGGCCATCTTTAACTTCTCCATGTGATCTGTGCGCCGAGAATAAATGCAAAAATCATCCAAAAACACCCTTATGAACTTTCCCAAGTAAGGCTCAAGAACTTGACTCATGAACCTTTGAAATGTAGCTGGTGCATTGGTCAACCCAAAAGGCATCACTCTGTAAGCAAAAACTCCCCAAGGTGTGACAAATGATGTTTTCTTTTGATCTTCCTCCCGAATACGAATTTGAAAGTACCCAGAATACCCATCACATACAGAATACATCTCATGCCCTGCCACTTGGTCTAGTATTTCATCTTGGAATGGCAAAGGAAAATGATCCCTCTTAGTGCATGCATTCAAAGGACGAAAGTCCACACAAACTCGCCACTCATTTCCTTTCTTTGGTGTGACAACTACAGGAGATATCCATTCTGAATCATCAACAGGAAAGATGAATCCCGCCTCAAGTAGTTGTGTTACCTCTTTCTTTAGTGCCTCAGCTTGGATCACCCCCAATCGCCTTAAGCGTTGCACAATTGGCTTGCTTTCTGGCTTCAACTCGATCTTGTGCTCCACAAGAGAGACTGGTCGAACCTGTGAATAGCTTGTTGCAAAGAGACATGGAAAATCATCTAGCATATCCAAGTACTGGAGCTTCTCACTACCTGATAGAGAATCACCAAGAAGCTCTTCATTGCGTTGGCGTCGTTTAGTGTGCTCCACATCCTCCACATGAAGTGTCTCTACAGGATCTTCTTGCACCACCACCTTGTTCCTTCCTGACTCATCCCGATCAGCACCAAGACAAAGACCAAAGGCCACTCCTTCCACCTCACCCTCTGAGTTGGACTCCTCAAAGCTACACCCTGTCTCTTCTTCTTCATCGGTTAAGTCAGAGCTTGAACTCTGTGATGTTGAAGACTCCTCCTTGACAACTTCCTTTTTGCGGCTTTTGATGTTGTAGCGCACCTGTGACGCCAAAAATTGATATTTTTAATTTGGCATTGGTATTGTTTCTCTCTATGTTTGATAAGAGTTTGAGTATCAAGTGATAGCCTAGCGGCTCTCACTTATTTCTATTTTCTATGATATTGTATGGGATGGAGAAGATGAGTGGAATGGCTCATTGTAAATACCATAGGTATGAATTATAAATACCTTGGTATGGGGTGAGAGTTATTTGTGTATGGGATATTATGGAGTTTTTTAGAAAATAGGAAGGGTGAGTCATATAAAGAGGTGGGCTCATGTCCATGTGTTCCAATAATATAAGAGAGGCCACATGCCAAGCGTGTGGAAGGCATGTGGAGGAGTGTGAAGTCAAGAGGAATCCTTCTAGAACTCCTATGTGGAATAAGGAGGATGTGGACATGTGGAAAAGAGAGGGTCCCTATGGGCTCCATGTGAGGAGACTCTTGACTTTCTCAATATTTTAAGAGTCTTGAGCATCTTTTGATGGGACACATGGCAAGAGTAGCCAAAAAGGACATGGATGGTGACATACGTGCTTATGTGATTGATGGGGAAAGAAATCTACCGGCAGCAATTGTAAATGGGTGAAGGAGGATAACAAAATCTCTATAAAAGGAGCCCTCCTCTCCCTTGTTCATCAATCTCTTCCACCATTAGGCCTCATGTTGCTGTAGCTCTAGTCTCCCCAAGCCTCTTCCATGAGCCTTCTCTCCTCTTGTAGATATTCTCTTATGTAGACTCTTGAGTCCATCTCTCTCTAGTTTATTCTCTCTCTATGAGTAGTCTTGGAGCTTTCGCTCCCTCTTGTATGTATGAAACCTCTTCTTCTCCCTTGTGTTTGTAGTGTTGAAGTGGATTCTCACTCTATTTGTAATGAAGGTCACTTCAGGTTCTCTCTCTCTTGAGTGTCTCTTTCCTTTTTCTTTCTTTCAAAGCCTTAAAAGTTCTTTCTATTCGGCTGCTGACTGTGCACACATGGTCCCTCTGTTTCCCGAGCCACCACGCAAACTTCTTCCCCTCTTCTAGGCGAAATCTAAGAGGGGTGGATCGTTGATGAAGGTGGAGTCTTGAGGGAGCATCTTGCTCAGGCGAAATTAGCCTGGGTGGAGGGTAGTTTTCATGACAGTTTGACCCCCTGTTAGTGTTTTGCTCATAACTTTGTGCTCGGTAGTCCAATTGTAATGAAATTTATATTAGCGTGAAGCTCTCTTCAAGGCGCATGTTTATATATGATCAGATCTTGAATTAGATACTGCTGTAAAAAGTTATGAGTCTCTGTGTCTGACAGTCTGTTTTCATGACAGTTTTTACCCCTGTCTAGTAAACTATCCATAATTTTCTGGCCGCTTCTCTCTTTCTTACGAAACATATATCAGCGTGAAGCTCTCTTTAAGGTGCATGCCTCTATATGCTTAGATCTTGAATCAGATACTGCTGCAAAATGTTATGAGTCTTTGTGTTTGACAGTCTATTTTCATGACAGTGTTTACCCCCTTCCAGTAAACTGTCCATATCTCTTCAACCGTCTGTCTGTTTTCAATGAAACTTATATCAACGCGAAGCCCATCTCAAGGCGCATCTCTTTGTGTGCTTGAATCTCTGATATCATGTCTCTACTGAAAGTTATAGGCCTCTGTGTCTAATGACAGTTTGTAGAGTGTTTTGAGCTAAGTGTAAAGGTGTCTATGAAGGAGGTGCAATGTTTCCTCGGAATCTACCCATCCGACCCAATCAGCCCCTTCAAACTCCTCGATGTATATCAGTTCATGTCATGTTGAGCCGCAAGATCTTCTTTCAACAACGTATCGCTCTTCTCTTTGGCGCAGACCGGCTCGCTGAGATTATGGCCTCTGCTGATCCTTTCCTTCTCCCTATGCTTGATTACAACATCACTTGGGATGTTACCATCTTCATTCTCATCTGAGGGAGGAAAGTATGGTGTGGTATCTTGGCATAAAAGCTTCTTTCTAATGTCCCATTCTCAATGATAAATATCTTTGGCTGTCAGTTCGAAAGCAACAGGAAGTGAAGAGGTGCGTGAAGTTTATTACCCCTAACTTCATGTCACATCTTTTGGTGGAGACGCCAGGTACGTTTGGTATTGGATTCATCCCACCTTACTAAACGGTCTCGGGTGTACTTGATTGCATGTTATGCCTAGAAGAGGCATGTGTTTTGATGAGATAAAGAAGATGCCTGGAAGAACTCCGTTAGAAGAGATTGTAACCCGCCGTTTAAGAGAACTTGAAGATTGTGAAGGTGATGCTCAAGCTATTCGCACAGTCACCTTGATCATATCCTTTATGTTTGCATTGTTGAATATGTTGGTGAATCGACAACGCCGGCAGCAGGCACAATGATAGATGGGAGATTGTTCCATGCACTGGCAGCTTGGTGTGAAGAAGAGTTGAGTCTTTGGGTAGTTTTCAACTATAACAGTGGAGTGGTGATTCTTAATGCTTTCAACTTCTTTTGCTATGCAAATGATGAAGAGTACAATATCTTGAAGCTTTTATGTGCACTTCCTATTGTGAGAAGGGTGATTCTAGAATGCATGTATACACAATGTTTTCATGGTGCTGGTTGGTCACTTATTTTTGAAGATTTTGTTGAGGATCACATTGTGGAGGGTTTTCAACAAGTGGTTATGCATAATAAGTTGGTCTTGGTATACTAAGGCTCTGTGGGATCTTGTTCGGATCTTGTTTGGGATATTATTTGAATCTTGGTGTTTCCTTTTTGTGTTTCATCATGGTGAAGATTCCAGTGTTTCGAGGGACCCAAGGGGAAGACGGAGCACTTAAAGATGAGCAAATTTGTTATGGCTTTGGAGCCTCGTCTTCGCTCAAAAGTAATGAGTAAAGATCCAACAACATACGTGGAGGCGCTTCGCATTGCAACCAAGAAAGAAGCTTCTCTAAAGATCGAATCCTCTTTTGTGTCTTCAACAGCTTCAACTTCTAAGGTGGAGGTAATGGGCACTCCTCAGGTACCAAAGTCCTCTGAGTTAGATCATAATATCTCCCAATTGATGGCAGAGTTTGCTGATTTGAAATTGCATTTGGTTAATGCACGACAACCTAGAGCACCAAAGAGTGAAGATAGGCCTCGAGATAGTAGGAGTGGGGTCACTTGCTATGAATGTAATGAAAAAGGTCACTATCGCCCCGAGTGTCCTAGATTGAGAAAGAAAGAAGAAAAACAAGTATCCTTGTTAGAAGCTTCTTCAGGGGATGAGGAAAGAGAGGTAATGATGGCTAAACGGGGGCGTGGTAAAGCAAAAGAAGAAGAAGAAAGCAAGGAAGAAGTAGATGAGGAACATCAGGAAGAGGAACACCATAGTAAGAAAAAGAAGGCATCTAGAAGAAGAATTAGCCAGTCAGACTTTCCTTTAGGACAAGGAATTGGAAGCTATGACTTGTTGTCTGACCTTAAAGAAAAGGAAGCTCATATCACCTTTGGTCAATTACTTGCTTTGTCTCCAAAACTACGGAAGGAATGGGGAAAACTAGCAAGCACAAGAGTGTCAAAGAAGAAAAAGAAGAAAAGTGCCATTCCTGTTGTTCAAAAGGTAGATATAGATGTTGGTGATGATGTACCTGTGGTTGATGTGATCATTGATGGTCAAGTGATTTCTAATGTGTACATTGATGGAGGTGCATCGATTAATGTCATGAGTGAGAAGACCATGATAGATGCTGATTTAAAATACTCTAGTACTACCTCTCCTTATCGCATCAAATTGGCTGACAACACTAGGGTTAAGACCTTGGGAGTTGTGAAGAATCTAGAAGTGGATGTATGTGGAATTTCTGTGCCGACTACTTTTCAGGTGATCCCTACCAAGCCAGATGCACGTGCCTATCCATTGATTTTGGGAAGGCCTTGGCTACGCAAGGTGAAGGCTGTTCAAAAGTGGGATACTGGAGAATTGATTTTGCAGGGAAATGATAAGAAGGTGCGCTACAACATCAGAAGCCGCAAAAAGGAAGTTGTCAAGGAGGAGTCTTCAACATCAGAGAGTTCAAGCTCTGACAGGGTGTAGCTCCGAGGAGTCCAACTCAGAGGGTGAGGTGGAAGGAGTGGCCTTTGGTCTTTGTCTTGGTGCTGATCGGGATGAGTCAAGAAGGAACAAGGTGGTGGTGCAAGAAGATCCTGTAGAGACACTTCATGTGGAGGATGTAGAGCACACTAAACGACGCCAACACAATGAAGAGCTTCTTGGTGATTCTCTATCAGGTAGTGAGAAGCTCCAGTACTTGGATATGCTAGATGATTTTCCATGTCTCTTTGCAACAAGCTATTCATAGGTTCGACCAGTCTCTCTTGTGGAGCACAAGATTGAGTTGAAGCCAGAAAGCAAGCCAGTTGTGCAACGCTTAAGGCAATTGGGGGTGATCCAAGCTGAGGCACTAAAGAAAGAGGTAACACTACTTGAGGCGGGATTCATCTTTTTAGTTGATGATTCAGAATGGATATCTCCTGTAGTTGTCACACCAAAGAAAGGAAATAAGTGGCGAGTTTGTGTGGACTTTCGTCCTTTGAATGCATGCACTAAGAGGGATCATTTTCCTTTGCCATTTCAAGATGAAATACTAGACCAAGTAGCAGGGCATGAGATGTATTCTGTATGTGATGGGTATTCTTGGTACTTTCAAATTCGTATTCGAGAGGAAGATCAAAAGAAAACATCATTTGTCACACCTTGGGGAGTTTTTGCTTACAGAGTGATGCCTTTTGGGTTGACCAATGCACCAGCTACATTTCAAAGGTTTATGAGTCAAGTCCTGCAGCCTTACTTGGGAAAGTTCATACTGGTGTTTTTGGATGATTTTTGCATTTATTCTCGGCGCATAGATCACATGGAGAAGTTAAAGATGGCCTTAGCTAGGATTGATGAAGCAAAAGGGTCTCTAAATCCTAGCAAGTGTCATTTGGCTCAAACAAAAGTAGTCTTATTGGGGCATATTGTGTCTCAAGAAGGCCTGCAAATGGATCCTGACAAGGTTCAAGCAATCATGACATTGCCAAGTCCTAAGAGTGTCACTGGTGTTCGCAGAATTCTAGGAAAGAGCAAGTATGATCAACGATTTTGTGATGATTTCACAGAGATAGTGCATCCCATGAACTTGTTGACAAGAAAAGGAGTTTCTTTCCAATGGGGTGTGGAGCAACAAGAGTCTTTCCAGCAACTTAAGGAGGCCATGAGTAAGGGCCCAATATTAAAGCCCCATGATTGGTCTCAAGACTTTTATGTAAATCCAAGTGTATATTTGCATTCAGTTGGTGCTGTATTGCTACAAAAAGGAGAGGCAAGTAGAATGTAACCCATCTATTATGCTAGCCGACAGCTTACAGATGTGGAAACAAGGTATGAAGAAATGGAGCAACAAGCTCTCTCTTTGGTGTTTTCCGTCAGAAAGTTTCGCTCCTATTTATTACCTCGACCATTTTTCTTCCTTACCTCTCAGTCTGTATTAGCATATCTAGTTCGCAAGCCTAATCCTGGGGGGAGATTTGCAAAATGGTTGTCAAAGCTTCAAGAGTTCTCTTTCTCTTTTGTCACTAAAAATACCACTAGGTCCACTATGAAAGATTTGCTCACAAGACGGGAGGATCTAGGAGAAGAAAAGAAATGTAAGGAGAACATTAAAGATGAAAGGGATACACCACCAACAGCTTTTGTTTTGTATTTTGATGGGGCTTTTAGTCCTTCATGCCAACAAGGAGCCAGGGGGATAGTCTTGATGAATCCTGAAGGTCAAGAAGTATGGGCAAGAGGACAAGAGCTTCCAGGTATCACAACCAACAATGCAGCTGAGTATAATGCTTTGATTCTTGGTTTGGAGGGTTGTCTTCAAAGTCAAGTTAAAGAATTGGAAGTAAGAGGAGATTCTCAGCTTATTATAAAGCAAATGCAAGGGCATTACAAGACAAGAAGTCCTCATTTGAAGGAGCTTAATCAAAAGGCTATGGGACTATGTAGTCAGTTTGATTTTTGCAAGTTTGTTCATATAAACAAAAAAGAAAATCAAAGGGCAGATGAGTTAGCTACTCAAGCCATTGTAGTACAAGACCGGGGGGTGGTTTCTTTGGTAGACACTGGATGGCCAAAACTACAAGATGTTCAGCAATATGTGGAAGAAGGCATGTTTTCTCGAGGGTTAACTCCACAACAGAAGCAGAGATTGGTTACTTTTGGCCACGCCTCCATAAGGATGTATATGAATGTCACGAATGGAACCTATCAGCTTGAGGATGTTGATGGCATGGTGATACCCGGACGCACCAATGAGTATCGCCTTAAATTCTTCTATGCTCGACCACCTTGAGGGCCAGCAGACCCTCTCTGTACTAGAGAGGATCTGCTGGGGGGGGGAAAGATGTGACGCCAAAAATTGATATTCTTAATTTGGCATTGGTATTGTTTCTCTCTATGTTTGATAAGAGTTTGAGTATCAAGTGATAGCCTAGCGGCTCTCACTTATTTCTATTTTCTATGATATTGTATGGGATGGAGAAGATGAGTGGAATGGCTCATTGTAAATACCATAGGTATGAATTATAAATACCTTGGTATGGGGTGAGAGTTATTTGTGTATGGGATATTATGGAGTTTTTTAGAAAATAGGAAGGGTGAGTCATATAAAGAGGTGGGCTCATGTCCATGTGTTCCAATAATATAAGAGAGGCCACATGCCAAGCGTGTGGAAGGCATGTGGAGGAGTGTGAAGTCAAGAGGAATCCTTCTAGAACTCCTATGTGGAATAAGGAGGATGTGGACATGTGGAAAAGAGAGGGTCCCTATGGGCTCCATGTGAGGAGACTCTTGACTTTCTCAATATTTTAAGAGTCTTGAGCATCTTTTGATGGGACACATGGCAAGAGTAGCCAAAAAGGACATGGATGGTGACATACGTGCTTATGTGATTGATGGGGAAAGGAATCTACAGGCAGCAATTGTAAATGGGTGAAGGAGGGTAACAAAATCTCTATAAAAGGAGCCCTCCTCTCCCTTGTTCATCAATCTCTTCCACCATTAGGCCTCATGTTGCTGTAGCTCTAGTCTCCCCAAGCCTCTTCCATGAGCCTTCTCTCCCTCTTGTAGATATTCTCTTATGTAGACTCTTGAGTCCATCTCTCTCTAGTTTATTCTCTCTCTATGAGTAGTCTTGGAGCTTTTGCTCCCTCTTGTACGTATGAAACCTCTTCTTCTCCCTTGTGTTTGTAGTGTTGAAGTGGATTCTCGCTCTATTTGTAATGAAGGTCACTTCAGGTTCTCTCTCTCTTGAGTGTCTCTTTCCTTTTTCTTTCTTTCAAAGCCTTAAAAGTTCTTTCTATTCGGCTGCTCACTGTGCACACATGGTCCCTCTGTTTCCCGAGCCACCATGCAAACTTCTTCCCCTCTTCTAGGCGAAATCTAGGAGGGGTGGATCGTTGATGAAGGTGAAGTCTTGAGGGAGCATCCTGCTCAGGCGAAATTAGCCTGGGTGGAGGGTAGTTTTCATGACAGTTGGACCCCCTGTTAGTGTTTTGCTCATAACTTTGTGCTCGGTAGTCCGATTGTAATGAAATTTATATTAGCGCGAAGCTCTCTTCAAGGCGCATGTTTAAATATGATCAGATCTTGAATCAGATACTACTGCAAAAAGTTATGAGTCTCTGTGTCTGACAGCAGTCTGTTTTCATGACAGTTTTTACCCCCGTCTAGTAAACTGTCCATAACTTTCTGGCCGCTTCTCTCTTTCTTACGAAACATATATCAGCGCGAAGCTCTCTTTAAGGCGCATGCCTCTATATGCTTAGATCTTGAATCAGATACTGTTGCAAAATGTTATGAGTCTCTGTGTTTGATAGTCTATTTTCATGATAGTTTTTACCCCCTTCTAGTAAACTGTCCATATCTCTTCAACCGTCTGTCTGTTTTCAATGAAACTTATATCAGCGTGAAGCCCATCTCAAGGCGCATCTCTTTGTGTGCTTGAATCTCTGATATCATGTCTCTACTGAAAGTTATACGCCTCTGTGTCTAATGATAGTTTGTAGAGTGTTTTGAGCTAAGTGTAAAGGTGTCTATGAAGGAGGTGCAATGTTTCCTCGGAATCTACCCATCCAACCCAATCAGCCCCTTCAAACTCCTCGATGTATATCAGTTCATGTCATGTTGAGCCGCAAGATCTTCTTTCAACAACGTATCGCTCTTCTCTTTGGCGCAGACCGGCTCGCTGAGATTATGGCCTCTGCTGATCCTTTCCTTCTCCCTATGCTTGATTACAACATCACTTGGGATGTTACCATCTTCATTCTCATCTGAGGGAGGAAAGTATGGTGTGGTATCTTGGCATAAAAGCTTCTTTCTAATGTCCCATTCTCAATGATAAGTATCTTTGGCTGTCAGTTCGAAAGCAACTGGAAGTGAAGAGGTGCGTGAAGTTTATTACCCCCAACTTCATGTCACAGCACCTTCTTATCATTTCCCTGCAAAATCAATTCTCCAGTATCCCACTTTTGAACAGCCTTCACCTTGCGTAGCCAAGGCCTTCCCAAAATCAATGGATAGGCACGTGCATCTGGCTTGGTAGGGATCACCTGAAAAGTAGTCGGCACAGAAATTCCACATACATCCACTTCTAGATTCTTCACAACTCCCAAGGTCTTAACCCTAGTGTTGTCAGCCAATTTGATGCGATAAGGAGAGGTAGTACTAGAGTATTTTAAATCAGCATCTATCATGGTCTTCTCACTCATGACATTAATCGATGCACCTCCATCAATGTACACATTAGAAATCACTTGACCATCAATGATCACATCAACCACAGGTACATCATCACCAACATCTATATCTACCTTTTGAACAATAGGAATGGCACTTTTCTTCTTTTTCTTCTTTGACACTCTTGTGCTTGCTAGTTTTTCCCATTCCTTCCGTAGTTTTGGAGACAAAGCAAGTAATTGACCAAAGGTGATATGAGCTTCCTTTTCTTTAAGGTCGGACAACAAGTCATAGCTTCCAATTCCTTGTCCTAAAGGAAAGTCTGACTGGCTAATTCTCCTTCTAGATGGCTTCTTTTTCTTACTACGGTGTTCCTCTTCCTGATGTTCCTCATCTACTTCTTCCTTGCTTTCTTCTTCTTCTTTTGCTTTACCACGCCCCCGTTTAGCCATCATTACCTCTTTTTCCTCATCCCTTGAAGAAGCTTCTAACAAGGATATTTGTTTTTCTTCTTTCTTTCTCAATCTAGGACACTCGGGGCAATAGTGACCTTTTTCATTACATTCATAGCAAGTGACCCCACTCCTATCTCGAGGCCTATCTTCACTCTTTGGTGCTCTAGGTTGTCGTGCATTAACCAAATGTAATTTCAAATCAGCAAACTCTGCCATCAATTGGGAGATATTATGATCTAACTCAGAGGACTTTGTGAGAGTGCTCTCAACGGAAGCAAGAACGGAAGAAGGAGAGAGAGAGAGACAGAGAGCCACACAAGTTTTGGTGGGTGCAGAACCATCCTAATCTTCTTTTTCATTCATTTATATATGTGTTTGAGTATTGTACATAACCGGGGTAAAGGCACAATGACCTTTAACCCCCACAACCTCCCACTTAAAGGACAATGTGCCTTTAAGGGAGAACAACCAGTGAGCATACTATCCAATGCCCATCAATACACGACAATACTCAAACCGCTGACTAGGTAGACTCTTTGCCAGCATATCTGCAGGGTTATCATCTGTATGAACCTTGACAAGCTCTATGCGCTTGTCCTCAAGTACCTCCCTGATGAAATGGTACCTGACCTCAATGTGTTTGGTCTTTGCATGAAAGACCGGATTCCGTGCTAGCTGGATAGCACTCATGGAATCACTATGCAATGTTAGGACACCTGTATGAATCTCCAAATCTCCCACTAGCCGATCAAGCCATATAGCCTCCTTGCAACCCTCTGTGGCTGCAACATACTCAGCCTCTGTGGTAGACAAAGCAACACACTTCTGTGCACGAGACATCCACGACACTGCACCACCTGCAAAGGTGAACACATAACCAGAAGTGGATCTCCTACTATCCACATGCCCTGCATAGTCTGAATCTGTGTACCCAAGTACACGCATGTCTCCTTTACCAAAGCAGATGCACATCTCCTTGGTACCCTTCATGTACCTCATGATGCACTTAACTGCCTCCCAATGCCTCTTTCCTGGATTAGCCATATAGCGGCTAACAACTCCCACTGCAAATGCAATGTCTGGTCTAGTAGCTATCATAGCATACATAAGACTCCCAACCGCTGATTCATAAGGAACCTTGGCCATCATGGCCCTCTCCTCATCTGATTTGGGACTATCTGTATGACTCAGTTTCACATATGGAGGCAATGGAGTACTCACTGCCTTCCCCCCCTCCATATTGAAACGCTGCAATACTTTTGTAACATACTCTTTTTGTGAAAGCCAAAGGAGTTTCCTACTCCGATCACGCGTGATGCGCATACCAAGAATATGACCTGCAAATCCCAAATCCTTCATATCAAAGGCCTCATGCAACTTGGCCTTTAATGCATCTAGCTCATAAGTATTCTTGCTAGCCAATAGCATATCATCCACATATAGTGCCAGGATTATCAGGCTACTATCCTTAGCCCTTTTAGTGTAGAGGCAGTGATCAATTTCACTCCTTCTAAAACCCTGGGACCGAATGAAAGCATCAAACTTCTGATACCATTCTCTAGGTGCTTGCTTAAGACCATAGAGACTCTTCTTCAGCTTGCAAACTAAATGCTCTTTGCCCTTTTCTTCAAAGCCTTCCGGCTGCATCATGTAAATTTCCTCATGCGAATCCCCATGCAAGAAAGTTGTCTTGACATCCATCTGCATAAGCTCCATATCCTCTGATGCCACTAGTCCAAGCATGCATCTAAGTGTGGTCATCTTCACAACTGGAGAGAATATCTCATCAAAGTCCACACCCTTCTCTTGCTTGAACCCTTAGCAACCAAACGGGCCTTGTACCTAGGCACATCATCACCTGTGACCTTCATTTTGTAGACCCATTTACATGGCAATGCTTTCTTTCCATGTGGCAAAGAAACCAAGTCCCAAGTCTTATTCTTTATAAGTGAACTCATCTCTGATTGCATAGCATACTCCCACTTGCGTTGATCCTCACGCATCATAGCCTCTCTGTAGCAAGAAGGCTCCCCGCAATCAGTAAGCATCACATAGTCTACCCCTAGAACAAACTTAAAAGTGGTCTAGACACTCTAGATGATCTTCTCAAGGGCATTTCAGCTTGCTGTCCCACCTGCATATCAGCCACATTTGGCTCATCATTTCCACCAATAGATGATCCATCATCTACCCTTGATTGTATACCTGTGGGAGTACTTGGTGGTACCATTTCTTGCACATTTGGTGCATGGACAACTTGTTGTCTATCAACATATGCAGGTGGATTCACATCTTGGAAAGTGATTCTCCTCATTTCCACATCCCTCATGGGTGCCTTATGCATCTTCTTCTCATTGAAGACCACATCATGGCTGCGTATGATCTTCTTTGCTTCTGGATCCCAGAGACGATAGCCCATCTCTCCACTTTCACCATAACCCAGAAAGATGCATTTCCTAGACTTAGGATCTAGCTTCTTTCGAAGCTCTTTTGGCACATGTGCATATGCCTCACACCCAAATATACGCAAATGAGAGTAAGAGGGCTTCTTGCCACTCCATGCCTCTTTAGGAATACCACCATCCAAACTCTTACTAGGTGATCTATTGATCACATGCACTGCAGTTTTCATTGCCTCAGCCCAAAAACCACCAGAAAGACTTGCATTGGAAAGCATGCATTGCAACCTTTCTTGAATGGTACGGTTCATCTTTTCTACAACTAGATTTTGCTCTGGAGTATGAGGGGATGTGAGCTCCCTTTTAATCCCACGTATATCACAGAAATGCTGAAAGTCATGAGAGAGATACTCTCCGCCATTGTCAGTCCGTAGGCATTTAAGCGTTCTACCTGACTGATTCTCAACCAAGGCCAGCCATTTCTGAAATACCTGGAACACATCACTCTTCCGAGCTATAGCATAAGCCCACACTTTCCTAGTTGCATCATCAATGAATGTCACATAGTATTCAGCCCCGCCTAATGACCGTGTAGGCATGGGGCCGCATACATCTGAATGCACCAAATCAAGCATTTCAAACTCTTTCTTTCCCCTTCTTTTATGGGCTGATTTAGTCTGCTTCCCATAGAGACAGTGCTCACAAAATTCAAAATCAGAGAAACTCAAATGCGGTACATAACCCAAATGGCATAAGAGTTTCATTCCATTCTGGCTCATGTGCCCCAACCTGCAATGCCACAAAGAAATGCTTGGCTGCTCGGTTATTGCAACAACATGATCAAATACCCCTGATACATGTAAGGGATACAAAGTCCCACACTTGGCACCCCTGGCCAAAAGCATAGAGCCCTTTTGAATTTTCCAACTCTGAAAGCCAAAAGTGGTGTGAAAACCAGCATCATCTAGTTGACCCACTGAAATAAGACTCTTGGTCAGCTTAGGCACATGTCTCACATGTTTCAAAACAAATGCAGACCCATTTGCAAAAGAAAACTTTATGTCACCTGCTCCCACTATGTCACATGCATAGTCATTTCCAAGATGCACACAACCTGTCTTTCCACTATCATAAGTGGAGAACCATTCCCTATGGGGAGTAACATGGAATGAAGCACCAGAATCCAAAATCCAATCCTGGGAATATGCATCATCTGAAGTGGTAAGCAACTCTGCAGATAAACTAGACATGAAGAGAACGTCATTGTCACTATCATGTGTGACTGCATTGATCTCCTCGATCTTCACTTTTCCTTTGTCCTCCCTTGGACTCTCTTCCTTTTGATTTGCACCCCAATTTGCATTCTTTTTCTTATCCTTTTGCTCTCTTTTTAGCTTGTAGCAATCCTTTTTCATATGGCCCTTCTTGCCACAGTGGTAACACTCAATGTTCCGTGCCCTAGATTTGCTACGAGACTTCCCTCTTTCTTGGGACTTCCCCCTGAACTGTGATCTGCCCCTTTGCACATTTAAGGCTGCATCCTGCTTGTTGCCGTCCATAGACTTCCGTCTAATCTCCTCGGCCAAAAAGCTACCCACAACATCATCAAATTTCAGTACTCCACTAGGTGCAGAGTTACTGACAGCTGTACGGAAGGTATCCCATGAGGATGGCAATGAACATAAGAGAAATATTGCCCTAGTCTCTGCATCAAAATTCATCTTCTGAGCCTGAAGCTGGCTGAAAATAATATTGAATTTATTCAAGTGAGAAGTAATGGAGACCCCTTCCTTCATCTGCAGCTCAAACAACCTCTTCATGAGGTAAACTTTATTGGAGGCAGTTTCCTTCTCATAAGTGGCACACAGTTTCTTCCACAAATCTTCTGTAGTCTGCTCATTTACTACTGTGAAATAAACTGACTCTGCAAGATGAAGTCTAATAGTAGACTTTGCTAATGCATCCAACTCATTCCAATCATCCTCAGACATATTTGCAGGCTTAGCTTCAATCCCTGCCAAGGGTTTAATCTGCTTCTTTTGAATAAGCACATCCCTTATTTGTTCTTTCCACAAAGAAAAGTTTGTCCCATCAAACTTTTTAATGTTGAAAAACTCCTTTTCAGACATGGAAGAGGATGCCATGATGCAAATGAAACAAAATCCCAAATGCTAGTGCCTGCAAGAGAGAATCACACCAAATACCAAGTGCACCCAAATGTGTATGCCACAATAGAGTGAAATGTCACCAAAACTCAAAGCTCAAAGCATCAAAAGATGCATCTGACTCTTGTGCATATACTATGTATCCATATGAGCAAATCTGGCCCAAAAGAAAATGCCAATAAGTGCCAAATGACTCAAGCATAAACACCGTCCACTGGCATATGCATCAATAATATCTCATCCAAGAGAGCATAGCACTATCAGTGCATCACCAGCAATGTGTCAAAGCTGTCCCGCAGCATAAAATAGCATCCATGTGCAAAGCGTCCATAAAAAATAGCATCCCACAAGGCAATTTGGGCCTATCAGCGCATCCAACAAGGACGGCAATGCATCCAAATGGCCTATAAATCATCCACTGCAACCCAATGCACACCACGAATGAGCGCACACTGCTCAAACTGCAACCAGAGTGATCTGCATAAGGTATGCTCAAGAAATCATAGTCCCACGGTAATGAGCGCTACTGAAAATAGAACCTGAGATGCCTCAAAACATGGGCGCCATTGCATAATCGGAATCAGCAAGAAAATCTGCAAATATCTCTCTTCTGCCAGAACTCCAAAATCCCAACTGATGAGTGAGAAATGGGAGTCAACACTTATCCACTGCCATGTGGCATAAATCTAAGGTTTCAAAACCTTAGAATGAAAAAATGCATAACAGAGAGACGAAATCGAATACACAGAGATCTATAACTCTGAAAATCCTCCACCGAATCACACAAGAACTGACAGGTAGGGGTTTTTGGGCGTCCGGAACGCAATGGGACAGACGGTTTTGGAAACCGTGGTCTCAATCACTGGGTCCAACACACGGACTGAAAAACGTTTTTGGAAACAGAGCTGTTTGTAAACTCCACCGGAGTGCGAATGATGAGCAACATAGAAGTTTTAGGACCTCCTAAGTCCACTGGAACTGACAGATCTGCAAATGGTTGCTCCAAACTTGAGTTCCAACACCCGGGCAAAAAACGCAGGAACTGATACAGTGAGTCAGAAATCCAATGAAATGATCCCAGATTCAAGAATGAAGGTGTTTCCAAGCTCCTGAAGTAATGTGGACACCAAAAGCAAGCAATAGTTGGCTCTACAAGTCAATACGGAGTCTCTGTCATCGAACGGAATAGGGAAAAGCTCAAAAAACGACTTTTTCTTTCAAACCACTTAACAGGCTCTCAAAACCACTTCGTAAAGCCAAAGTGACTTTTCCAAAGGTTCCTCCAAGGTCTCTGCACACTCGGATGCAAGTAAAGTCACCCACAAAGCTTCCCACAAAGCTTCTCCTTCCTCCCACAGAGCTACTGAGCTTCAAGCATTCACGCACGCTCAGCTAGATCACCCGGGCTCTGATACCAAGTTGAGAGTGCTCTCAACGGAAGCAAGAACGGAAAAAGGAGAGAGAGAGAGACAGAGAGCCACACAAGTTTTGGTGGGTGCAGAACCACCCTAATCTTCTTTTTCATTCATTTATATATGTGTTTGAGTATTGTACATAACCGGGGTAAAGGCACAATGACCTTTAACCCCCACACTTTGGTACCTGAGGAGTGCCCATTACCTCCACCTTAGAAGTTGAAGTTGTTGAAGACACAAAAGAGGATTCGATCTTTAGAGAAGCTTCTTTCTTGGTCGCAATGCGAAGTGCCTCCACGTATGTCGTTGGATCTTTACTCATTACTTTTGAGCAAAGACGAGGCTCCAAAGCCATAACAAATTTGCTCATCTTTAAGTGCTCCATCCCTGAGAGACTTTGAGGGGCCGATGATGCAGATGCCACAGCTCGCAAAGATGCCCTTTCATACTTTGTCCATAAAGTTTCATATCGGATTGCCAACGCAGAGACCAACTCACCCTCTCCTTGATAGAACCAGTCCAACTGCAACATCAAAGCATTTGGCGACTCCACTGCCCCAAATCTCTGCTTCATTGCTGCCACCACTTGGTCCCAGTCCTCCTTGGTAGAGTTCGGCAAGGTCTCATGCCAACTCAAGGCTACACCTTCAAGAAAATCAGGCAAAATCTTCGCCCGATCCTTCATGGACCATCCAGAAAGCCGGTATCCTCGAACAAAATCTCGAAGATAAGACTCGGGGTCTTCCCCCTGGGTCCCTCGAAACACTGGAATCTTCACCATGATGAAACACAAAAAGGAGACACCAAGATCCAAATAATATCCCAAACAAGATCCGAACAAGATCTCACAGAGCCTTAGTATACCAACACCAACTTATTATGCATAACCACTTGTTAAAAACCCTCCACAATGTGATCCTCAACAAAATCTTCAAAAATAAGTGACCAACCAGCACCATGAAAACATTGTGTATACATGCATTCTAGAATCACCCTTCTCACAATAGGAAGTGCACATAAAAGCTTCAAGATATTATACTCTTCATCATTTGCATAGCAAAAGAAGTTGAAAGCATTAAGAATCACCACTCCACTGTTACTGTCGAAAACTACCCAAAGACTCAACTCTTCTTCACACCAAGCTGCCAGTGCATGGAACAATCCCCAATCTATCATTGTGCCTGCTGCCGGCATTGTCGATTCACCAACATATTCAACAATGTAAACATAAAGGATATGATCATGGTGATTGTGCGAATAGCTTGAGCATCAACTTCACAATCTTCAAGTTCTCTTAAACGGGTTGCAATCTCTTCTAACGGAGTTCTTCCAGGCATCTTCTTTATCTCATCAAAACACATGCCTCTTCTAGGCATAACATGCAATCAAGTACACCCGAGACCGTTTAGTAAGGTGGGATGAATCCAATACCAAACGTACCCGGCGTCTCCACCAAAAGATGTGACATGGGGGGTAACAAACTTCACGCACCTCTTCACTTCCTGCTGCTTTCGAACTGACAGCCAAAGATTCTTATCATTGAGAATGGGACATTAGAAAGAAAATTTTATGCCAAGATACCACACCATACTTTCCTCCCTTATATGAGAATGAAGATGGTAACATCCCAAGTGATGTTGTAATCAAGCATAGGGAGAAGGAAAGGATCAGTAGAGGCCATAATCTCAGCGAGCCGGTCTATGCCAAAGAAAAGAGCGATACGTTGTTGAAAGAAGATCTTGCGGCTCAACATGACATGAACTGATATATATCGAGGAGTTTGAAGGGGATGATTGGGTCGGATGGGTAGATTCCGAGGAAACATTACACCTCCTTCATAGACACCTTTATACTTAGCTCAAAACACTCTACAAACTGTCATTAGACGTAGAGGCCTATAACTTTCAGTAGAGACATGATATCAGAGATTCAAGTACACAAAGAGATGTGCCTTGAGATGGGCTTCGCGCTGATATAAGTTTCATTGAAAACAGACAGATGGTTGAAGAGATATGGACAGTTTACTGGAAGGGGGTAAAAACTATCATGAAAACAGACTGTCAAACACAGAGACCATAACATTTTGCAGCAATATCTGATTCAATATCTAAGTACATACAGAAATGCATCTTAAAGAGAGCTTCGCGCTGATATATGTTTCGTAAGAAACAGAGAAGCGGCTAAAAAGTTATGGATAGTTTACTAGACGGGGGTAAAAACTATCATGAAAACAGACTGTCAAACACAGAGACTCATAACTTTTTGCAACAGTATCTGATTCAAGATCTGATCACATTTAAACATGCGCCTTGAAGAGAGCTTTGCGGTGATATAAATTTCATTACAATCAGACTACCGAGCAGAAAGTTATGAGCAAAATACTAACAGGGGGTCAAACTGTCATGAAAGCTACCCTCCAGCCAGGCTAATCTCGCTTGAGCAGGATGCTCCCTCAAAACTCCACCTTCATCAACGATCCACCCCTCATAGATTTTGCCTAGAAGAGGGGAAGAAGTTTGCATGGTGGCTCGAGAAACAAATGGACCATGTATGCACAGTGAGCGGCCGAATAGAAGGAACTTTCAAGGCTTTAAAAGAGAAAAGGGACGAGACACTCAAGAGAGAGAGAACCTGAAGTGACCTTCATTACAAATAGAGTGAGAATCCACTTCAACACTACAAACACAAGGGAGAAGAAGAGGTTTCATACATACAAGAGGGAGCGGAAGCTCCAAGACTACTCATAGAGAGAGAATAAACTAGAGAGAGAAGGACTCAAGAGTCTACATAAGAGAATATCTACAAGAGGGAGAGAAGGCTCATGGAAGAGGCTTGGGGAGACTAGAGCTACAGCAACATGAGGCCTAATGGTGGAAGAGATTGATGAACAAGGGAGAGGAGGGCTTCTTTTATAGAGATTTTGTTACCCTCCTTCACCCATTTACAATTGATGCCTGTAGATTCCTTTCCCCATCAATCACATAAGCACGTATGTCACCATCCATGTCCTTTTTGGCTACTCTTGCCATGTGTCCCATCAAAAGATGCTCAAGACTCTTAAAATATTGAGAAAGTCAAGAGTCTCCTCACATGGAGCCCATAGGGACCCTCTCTTTTCCACATGTCCACATCCTCCTTATTCCACATAGGAGTTCTAGAAGGATTCCTCTTGACTTCACACTCCTCCACATGCCTTCCACATGCTTGGCATGTGGCCTCTCTTATATTATTGGAACACATGGACATGAGCCCACCTCTTTATATGACTCACTCTTCCTATTTTCTAAAAAACTCATAATATCCCATACACAAATAACTCTCATTCCATACCAAGGTATTTATAATTCATACCTATGGTATTTACAATGAGCCATTCCACTCATCCTCTCAATCCCATACAATATCATAGAAAATAGAAATAAGTGAGAGCCGCTAGGCTATCACTTGATACTCAAACTCTTATCAAACATAGAGAAAAACAATATCAATGCCAAGTTAAAAATATCAATTTTTGGCGTCACAACAGCATATTATGAGAAGTAAGCATCAAAACCTACTTATTTTTTCCATTGCATTACTAGAATTGTCTCAAACATAGTAATTATTCTTTATTGATAATGCAGCTCACATTGGAGTTTGGTGGTCGTGGACATCTTTGCTAAGAAGTGCTTCTTTGCCAACTCAATGACATCCGTCCATGGCACTGTGTTAGAGTAAGTATAGACTACACTTGTTGTCACTTCTTGACGTCCGTGTAGATTGATGTGCAATGCACATATTCACTGTTGTTATATGCTTTGATGTGCAGATCGGCTCGAAAGTTGGTAGGTGCTATCGACATAGTAATGTGGCAATGTGACTTGGCACAACAAATAGAGTATATAACATGTCAGGTATCACATCAAGAGGATAGCCACATCTATAATTGTGGATGGAGGGTGGGCTACAATTGCTTTTTGGTACTTGGTTAAATTTTTGAGATACAAAATGACACCACACTGTCAACATATACGGACTTGCATCTCTATGCATTTATAACATGTACCATTCGAGCAATCATTAAGGGCAACATTATGGACCCTCCCACAAGTCGAATAGATAATGGCTCAGAGGAGTGCAAAATGAATGCCGTGAAAGAGTCAAAGGGGATAGAAGACCTCAACTCTACAAACATGGCTTCATTGGAAGAATTGGGAAGCTCTTTTAATGTTAGGGTTATGATTCAACATAGACCTCAGTATCTTGAATTTGGGGGAGAGGAGATTTCAATCCTCTCTAGAGCTTCAAATGAGGTCAATAACAACGTTATGATGGCCATTCTTAGGTTTGATACAAACTTTTTCTATGCTTGATAATTCAATATTTTGATTAAATCTAATAAGCTAATATTCATTTGTTTGTTGGTGCAGTATAGTTATCTCACGATTTTGTAGAGCCATACAAAACCGTGTGTATATGTTGGATTCCCTCCTTTCTCCTATACTTAGCGATAGCAGAAAGATGATAGCCGATGTTTGTAAATGGTTACAGCCTTTACATTTACATGGCGTGCGAGTCCTGCTTATGGCATATCACAAGATGTAAGTATCATGGCAACCTTTATTTTCATCTTATACTGGCAACATTGTGTTAAATAATAATGGTTCTTAATTATTCGTGTAGGGAACATTGGAGTCTGGTGGTTTGGGACCTTGAAGACAACTATTGTTGGTTTGTCAACTCGATTGTAGGTTTTCATGGCTCAGTGCAAATGTAATTATTCTATTAATATGTTGTTACTTCTATATTATGTACCTTATGTAATAGACACACTAAGTTTTTTTGATATGTCATGATGAGTAGGTCGGTTGAGAAGTTGGTATCTACTATCAGAGAAATAGGATAGTACAAAGACTCGCTAGACTTCCAAAATCGTTTAGTAGTAGAGCAGGAAGATGCATAGTTGTGGGTGGAGAGTTGCCTATAATTGCATGTTGATTTTCAAAGAAATTTTCTCACTTAAGCCACAGGTCTCATCGGAAGACTCTTTGGAGCTCAAATAATCAAAGGAGGATATACAATTGTTTAGGGCTGAAATCATTTGAGACTTAATTGTTGCTGCCATTAGAATACAACATGCAACTAAAGCAATATCAGAGCTTACATTTAAGGAAGAGGAGACTGAGTCTACTATGAAAGCACTGCATACTACAAAAGAAGTAGAGACTCAGTGTACACCTACAGCACCACAGCCTCCACTGGAAGCATCAGAAGAGTTGCCATAGCTTTCGCTTGCATTTAAGGAAGAGGATACTGAGTCTACTCTGAAAGCACTACATACTACAGAAGAAGTAGAGACTGAGTGTACATCTAGAGCACCACAGCCTCCATTGGAAGCATCAAAAGAGTTGCCACAGTCTCCACTAGAAGCATCAAAAGAGTTGTGATGCATGTATGATGTTGTGTTTGTATATATGCATGAGGAGCATATTCTCATGATGTTGTTTATTCCATGAATATTATGGTTGACATTTATTTGTTGCAATGTATGAATCATGATGTAGTTTTTGTTGATTATACACAAATTTGTGACTTATTACTTAAGTGGCATTTAGTCATGATATTTATATATTTATTTCATGCACACAATTTTATGATATGAATGTGTGATGATGTGATTATTTGGAAATATAACCTTGTGTGATGAGAATTTTGATATGAATATGTGATGATGTAATATTTGTAATATATTTCACTCCAAAGTATCAACTCCCAATGCTCCACTCACTTAAAGTACAGCATTCCCAATGCTCTACAAAATTTTATTCAGTTGGACAATCTCCACTCACTTAAAGTAGAGCATTCCCAATGCTTCTCTCACTTTATTCCAACCCTTATCCTTATCATAGCGAACACATCGTGCCTTAGTGCACTTGTATTCTTCCATCCTAGTCCTTCCACAAACACTCTCTTTTCTTACATCCTAGTCCTTCTGATTAACTTGTATTTGTCTTTCACTTTATGTCTTCCCTCACTTTCTATCACTCTTGAAGGAGGAGCGGCTCACTGTGCATCCCTCGCTATCGCTCCCTCACTCTCCTTCTCCCACTTTCCCACTAAGACAATGACTAGTTACTACTCGACTTCATTTACTGAACTCAGATTCTATCTTAGATCCCTTTTGTATGGACCAATGAAGGGAAAATCATTTGAGGAGGATATGTTATGCACATGGCTGCTCGATTTGAACTCAGCAGAAGAGGTGAATATCCCTAGCTTTCTTTTTCAGTTCTTTTAATCACGTACTTCTTATGCTAACGAGTTAAATTTTCATATAGGATATGGCGGTGGCTAGAAGCTGTATTGAAAAAAATGGTAAAGATGAGGAAAGCCAAGAGAGAAAAGAAGAGTTGTTGAATTCTTACAAGTCGGCGGAAGATTCGTGATAGGTTGTGAGGAGAGTCTGTGAGGAGATTTGCGATGCCAGCCTTGGTTATGCATGGCTTGCAGGTTTAAAGTCTGCTTGTTTTCATGAAGACAATGCCATAGTAGGCACTTTCGAGGACATATGCTCTCTCTAATGACTTAATATTCAAGCGATGGAAATTTAATTCCATAGAGACTTATGTGTTTTCTAAAGTAACCGTAATAGACAAGAAATGAAACTACAGTTCCACAAAGACTTTTTAGTTCTCTAATGTAAAGTTGTAATATACAAGAGAGACAAAGATGAGATCTTCTAGGCTGAGCTAATGGAAGGTGTTTTTTAACACCATATGGCTTTGAGTTATATGATCTACTTCTTGTACAAATGTGTCATGCTTTTTTTTAAATGTACTCTAGTTTTAATAACATGTCACTCAAAATCCCCAAATTCAATCCTCTACCTTTAACTCCACTACCCAACATGGTTGGACGCCCTAAATCCTCTACCCCAAATCCCCCCCTGAAATTCAATCACTCCCTTTAACTCCACGCCCCAACATGGCTAGACGTTGTCACGACAATGATGGGGATATCGACCTTGATGTAGAGGCTAACAATTTCTTTAATCAAAGAAATAATAACAATCAAGGCAGATGCCCCTTGGGAAAACTTAAACTTCCCAAATATAATGGTAGGGGAGATCCAACCTGATTCCTCCAGCATTTTGATGCCGCATGTCGCATAGGTGGAGATCAATCCCATGAAACCAAGGTGGCTTGGTTTCCCATGGCCTTAACTGATGAAGTGTCTGAATGGTACCTAGACCTTCTAGTGGAAGAGCGTGCCACATGGACCTACTTCAAATAGAATTCAAACGACGCTTTCAAACGGAGAGGCTACAAGATGATCCCGCTCTCCAACTTAGCAAGATCAAACAAGGCCGACGAGAAGATGTACGTACGTACCTAGGTAAGATGAAAAGATTAATCACCAAATGTGACCCACGCCCAGATGCAAAGTACCTCCGAAACATCAAATGAAGATCACCTAGAGGCCATGACCATGAAGCTGAAAGAAGACATGATGCAGGCCATGGAACAAAAACTTCACTTGTCTCAGCCGCCAACGCAGACATATCCACGACGAGAACATGTCTAGTGTCCACACTGCATGGCCAATCATACATCAGATGAGTGCCCGGTCTTAAGAGCAAGGATCACTGCACAAGCAAATCCACCACCAAGGTTATGGTGCCATATCTGTGTTGTCGGCGGCCATGATGAAAACAGTTGCATCTTCAACATGTGCAACAACCCGCCTCGACCGCAACAATACCAAGCGGCACCCATGCCAGTGTACAAGCAACTAGCACTTGCACAAGCACCCCCAGCTACGAGGCTAAATCCTATTCCTGTTTGGACACAAGTCCCACAACTACTCAGAAATCCGAATCCATGACCATATCCAAGAGCACCAAATCCAGCTCCTCAGGTAGTTCCAATACATCAATTACAAGCCGAGGATGTAGACTCACCATTTGAGTATGAAATAGAGTACCCAGTGTACTATGTAGAAGGTGCAGAGGGTCTAATACCAGTTTATGCAAATCAAGTATGTCCCAACACATATTGAGCACCAATCAAGTGCTACGGGTGTGGCGAAAATCACCGGATCGCAGAGTGCCCTCATCATGGTAGCCCAGCTACTTTCCAACCACTCTGCAGAGATTGTGGCATATGACATTCCTGTATGGATTGTCCCATGAAAAATAAGGTCCCAGAACAAACAGAGGTTAAGCCTGACGTCCCAATCGGCATCATTGGGGTGGACCATCAAAGTCTAGGTCCGGCAAGTGTAATATCACAACCTATAAATGTAATTACCCGCCTACAGAAAGAGACTACCAAGGACCCTAACATTCCACTCCAACCAAAGCAACTTCTTAAAAAGAAAGCACAAGTGCCTCCACCTCCGCCAAGCAATGAGCAGCCAAGCTCATCCACATCAACTCCCGAGCCTCAAATAAAAGAAACTCCATACCCGAATGCAGAGGTGGAGAAGGCTCGTTTTCAGGCACTTCAACAATGGATACAAAAGGAACATGCTCAATTTGAGGCTGAGAAACAAGCTCAAGACCCAATCCATGACTTGGCCCCACAAAGTGTTGATACTGTACTCGAGCCTTTGTTCCAACAACAGACTCCACAACATAATGTACTGCCACGTCAACTTGAAGGAGCTGCACTCGCTAGCATCCTAAGTTACCATGTGTCAATTTCCATCAAAATCCTCCTACAGAATTGTTCCAATCTCTAGGAGAGTTTCAAAGGACGGATTGAACTCACAAATCCCCCTCCACCTATGAACGACATCGAAGATATCCTTGTGCAAATGGGTGAGAGATATGACATATGCAACACTACTGTGCCTTTGATCCACAAGGCATATAATGAAGTCCAAGCCATAGTGGATGGTGGAGTAGGTGTAAATGTCTGAGCTCTACGAAGAATGGGGTCTCCCACTAATGCAAAAGGCTAATTTCAACATACGCCTTGCCGATGGATTCTCGGGCTAAACCCTTGGGAATAGTGAATGGCATGTCCACAAAGATCGCAGGAGTCCACTTTTCCCTTCAATTCACAATCTTGGATCTCCCAAAAAAATCCTATCAAATCTTACTGGGATGTCCTTGGTTACGGGAAGCATCAGTTCTCCATGACTGGGGAACTGATAGACTGACAATCTAGAATTGTGACACTGCAATCAGGGTGAATGTGGGGACAAGAGCTATTAAACCAATTGTGCCTAGAGCGTTGGATGACACATCTTCAACAATAATCTCAAGAAAATCATCTCCCTTGCAACAGCATGCCATAGCAGGTGACTCACAAAGCAATGTTAATAATTGGATACAAACATTGGCAACCATAGACAACTGCCATTCATTAGACCCCATCTTTTCACAGATAGATGCTAAGGTGCTACAGGTAGATCCTCCATTCCTACATGAAGAACCAATCGATCTAGCGATGCCATTCTTTATGGCTGACCTGGAGTGGGGTAATGAACCTGACGAAGGTACCCATACCAATGACGAATCATCCTTGGGACCTTGAAACAGAGGCTAAGAATGTTGAAATTGAAGATCAAATCTTTGATAATGACTTAGCCATTCTGCATGTCCTAATGGCAGTTGAGCTCCCAAAAGTTGAACCTCCAAAGTTGAATAACAGCAGAAGATCCCGCAAGAAAGCTAAAGGAAATTGCGTAAAAGCCAAGGCCGAGCACTTCAATGAATTCGAAGGAGTCCAATCAAGGATCGTCGAATTGTACCTTTCAAAGTCAGCTCCCTCAAAATCAGAACCACCGCCTCTTGAATGGTCCCTTGAGGGACTGGAAGGAGTATGCACAGTGAATGCACCCTTACTTGGAAACACCTTACTAGTGGAAAAGTTACCCCAGATTTCCCAACGTAAGAAGTTTGGAAAAATAAGCCACATGTACATATGAAGCTCGATCAAAAGACTTCAGAAAAAGACAATCAAGAAGAGCCTAACAAATTAGTAAATGCAACTATGCCACGCAGTACACATGACACATGTTAGGCAAGTTCAACACCATCAGAGGCCGATCTTCGAGAAGTGCTTAAATACTTCAAGAATTACACAAGTGGCAGTGCACCAATAGCAATGCCAAGACCACTAAGAGAATCTAAAGTTCAAGAAACCGATAGCATTGGAGAAACTCCATTCTATGAGGGATCGGCAAAAACATGCACAATAAACCTCGCCCTTGAAGGGAGGAAGAAAAACTAGTTTTCATTGGGAAATAGCTTTGACAAGAAGATGAAACCAAACTCAAAGCACTCCTAATGGAATACCGCGACTGCCTAGCATGGTCATACAAAGAGATGAAAGGAATATCACTAGAAGTGGCAGTACACACGATACCTATAAGGGAAGGTGCTCACCCTAAGGTATGTGGACCTTATCGCACAAATCCTAAATATGGCACGATGGTTTATGACGAGCTGGAAAAACTCCTAGATGCCGGATTCATCTACCAGATAGAGTACACTAATTGGGTTTCACCCGTTATCATTGTGCCTAAATGCAACAAGAAGCTCATAATATGCGTAAACTTAAAAAATGTGAATGCCACCACAATTACGGATAACTATCCCCTACCCTTAATAGAAACAGTGTTGGAAAAGGAGGTAGGTTCAGAAATATATAGCTTCTTGGATCACTTTAGTGGCTATAACCAAGTGCAAATCGCTCCTAAAGACCAATCAAAAATAGCATTTCCTACAAAATGGGGTATTTTTGCATAGAGAGTCATGCCATTCGGCCTTTGTAATGCCCCGGCCACATTCCAGCGAGTCATGTTCACAATTTTCAAGTCATTTCTGAATAAGTTTTTACAGGTGTTTTTGGATGATTTGTGCATCCATTCAAACAAACAAGACCACTTCAAATGTCTTGAAGTAGTCCTAATCAAATGCAAGGAGTATGGCATCTCCCTAAATCCAACAAAATGCCAATTCATGGTCACTCATGGAGTTGTTTTAAGACACATCGTCTCTCAACATGGGATTGCAACTGACATGGATAAAATCAAAATCATCATGGAATTGCCTCCACCTATAAATTCCAAAGGTGTACAGGTCTCTATGGGACATGCCGGCTATTATAGAAGATTTATATTGCGGTATGCCATGATAGCTATACCACTTTATAAATTATTAGTGGAATTCTTATGGACCAAAGAGTGCCGTCCAAGCCTTTGAGCTTTTAAAGTGGCGCCTAATCACAACACCCATCCTTATATCTCCCAATTGGGATACTGATTTTCATGTTCATACTGATGGATCCAAGTATGCAATTGGGAGTGTGCTTTGTCAACCTGGTGACCATAAGAAAGACTACCCATTCTACTTTGCCAGTTGACAACTCAGTGATGCAAAGATCAATTTACAACTATAGAAAGAGAAGCCCTAGCAATGGTATATAGTGTAAAGAAATTTTAGCACTATCTACTAGCAAATGATTTTGTCTTCTACACCGACCATCAAGCATTGCTTTATCTTGTGAACCGTCCGTGTACTATAGGAAGAATAACCAGATGGCTCCTCTTGCTTCAAAAATTCAACTTTAAAATAGTGGTTCGCAAAGGTGCCCAACACTACATTGCCGATCACATGTCTTGAGACAAGTCGGGAGAAGAAGCCATTGGAGTCGAAGACGACTTATGAGATGCCACACTATTTCAAATAGATGTTGTTCCAGAGTGGTGTGGAAATATCATTGGGTACTTGATGGCAGGTTGACCACCCCTGAAATGAAAGCAATAGATGCCATAAAATTGATTCTAAAGGCTGCACCCTATCAACTCATTGCAGGACTATATAAGATGGGCAAGGACCAGATATTAAGAAGATGTGTAATGCCTGATGAGATCATGCCAATCCTTGAGTGAAGTCCATGAAGGCATTGCAGGAGGACACTTCCAAGGGGAAGCCACAGGAAGAAAAGTTCTCCTCACAAGCTACTAGTGGCCAACACTCTGGGCAGATGCCTATGAATATGTAAAAGGTTGTGATGTATGCCAATGGACCACTAAACCACAACACAAAGACTTCAATCCCCTAACAATAGTTGTTCCACAAAACCATTTAAAAAATGGGGGATTGACTATGTGGGTCCCATACATCCAGCAGCAAAAGGAACATAGGCACATACATCATTGTGGCCACTGATTACTTTACAAAATGGGTTGAAGCTAAAGCAGTCAAAAAGGCAAATGCCAGAAGCACAACAATATTCTTATACGAAAATGTGATCACCCGATTCCGATGCCCAATTGAAATTGTGTCAAATAGAGGCACACATTTTGTCAATGAGGTAATCCAAGAATTCTTGTCTAGCTTCATGGTAATCCATAGAAAAAGGACACCCTACTACCCCCAAGGGAATGGCCAGGCCGAATCCACCAACAAAATAATATGCATTATCCTCACCAAGGTAGTAGAACCACAGTGTCTGTGGTCCCACTCGAATTTGTAATACCAAGTCTATGCATAGCAGTACAAGAATGCATGGGAGACCATGAATCCTTGAAAGAAAGGCTCTATCAGTTGGAGAAGCATACAGAGACAAGACTAGTCGCCTACCATGGCATGACAACAGAAAAACGTAGAAGAAAGGTATGTTTTGATAGAAATTTTAAAGCTAAAGACATCAAGGAAGGCAACTTAGTCTTGTTATAGAATGCCAAAGTACACAAGGGGAAACTGAAGTATCTAGGACAAGGACCCTACTGAGTACGAAAGATGAATCCCATCGGAGCTGTACTACTAAAAACATTGGATGGAGTCCAATTCAACACAACAATAAATGGGAGCCGACTGAAGTGCAACTTTATCAACACGCAAGCCATCCCCGACAAAAATGAAGATTTGGGAAACCAAGTCTTGCTTAGTTAGGATTAGCTTGTATCACGAGCACTCACTTGCATATGTATGTCTTCACACATATAGGTAGCATCAATCGATTTTAACCTAGGGCTCAGAAGTGATGCCTGAGTTCTAGCTGCCCTATGAAAATCCCAGCAACAAAAAAAAAGCATATAGTTAGTCCATACCTAGCTACTAGGTCACGTGCACTCACACGCTTTCGCTTAGACACATAGATGATTGCATGAATAATTGTACCACACACTTTCATTCCACACTCTCAAAGCATGTATAAAAATAAGATCTCTCACACACACACAGAAAGATCATACCGGCATGCCAACCAATCTAATGATCAATGGTGCACCACATGCACATGAATGCAGGTTCAAAAAGATGCCGCCACTAAAGAGGATGTGCAGAAGAGCCCACCGCCTCAACCACGAGACCCCCTCCAAAGTTCGTAGCCATTAGGGGGTTCTAGGGTTTAGAAGGAGGTTCCAGGGTTAGAGGGAGTTCCAAGGTTTAGAAGGAGGTTCCAGGGTTAGAAGGAGTTCCTAAGTTTAGAAGAGGTTCCAAGGTTTAGGGTAGAGTACATGGTGGAGAACTTGTCTCCCTTGTAGATCATGGAGATGAAGGGTTGAGGAACTTAGGGTTTAGGGGGAGCATAGGAGTGGAAGAGGAAGAAGGTGTAAGAGCATGGGGGAAAGAGGAGAGAGAAGGGAGGAGAGAATAGGAGGAGGAAGAGGGAGGAGGAGGGGGAGGGAGGAGGAGGAGGAGGGAGGAGGAGAGGGAGAGGATGGGTTGTAAGGTTGGAGGAGAGGGGAGGAGGGGTTGCAAGATTAGGACATGCTTTTGGACATGGAGTGCAAGGAAGCATGGACACTTGAGACAATTGCTTGGAATACCAAAGTAGAACTCAACACAATGCCCCAAAGAGTGCGGGCTTCATTCCATTATGGGGTATTTATACAAGTTGGAGAGCTTCTCTCTCTGCATGTAGAAATTGTAACACATTCTCTCTCTACATGTAGAAGTCGTATGTAGAAGTTGTAACACATTCTCTTTCTACATGTAGAAGTCGTATGTAGAAGTTGTAACACATTCTCTTTCTACATGTAGAACTCGCATATAGAAGTTGCATGTAGAAGTCGTATGTAGAACTTGCATGTAGAACTTGCATGTACAAGTCGTATGTAGAACTTGCATGTAGGAGTTGTATGTAGAACTTGCATGTAGAACATGCAAATTGGATTTCTAAGAGGGATTATTTCTAGCCTTATGCAAGTACAAGCGGAGCTTTGTTGCTACTCTACACACACATTCTATTCTACCTAAGTCCATGTTGGCATAGAGTCAATAGTACTTGTGCATGCTTGTGGATAAGGCAGTTGTTGATAAGATCAAAGTTGGATTGTAGTGGTTGGTCATACTCATGATCAAATAGATCAAATGTTTAGTACATTCTCCAAGAAGCTTGGAAGAAATAATGCATTCAATTTGGAAGGGGTGATGGATTTTGTGAAATAATTTCATCCTCCACGTGTTGAGATATGGTGGCATGAGCACATAGATTAAATGGCAAAGGTATGTGATACGGAATGTATAATAGTAGCCACCCTAAGATGTGGACTACATGATGTGGAGATGTGGATTGAGGATATCCATAAGGAGAGATGTGGATCAAACGATCCCACAACTATTGACTATTCCAAGGGCACTCTCTATATAAGAGGCCTATCATGTATTTTTGAACACACATTGAGGAGAGAAATGCACATTCACTCAAGATTCTCTTTATGAGTCCAAGCTAATCTATCTTGGAACCTAATTGACTTGAGGTACATGCCATGAGCACTCTCTTCATCATGTTTCCACATAGGTTCCATCCACCTTAGAGCACTCCATAAATCCTGAGGCACGCATGTTTTCTCATGGTATCAGAGCTTAGGTCTAGTATCCTAGATTAGTTATATGCATGCCTTAGGAACTCGTGAGTTCTCCTAGGTTAGTTTTTAGTTTTAGATCGAGAGTTTCTCTTGAGTGATCTTCACTTTTGTTGAGAGACATTTTCGTTCATTTTGCCTTCACGAAATTTCCATTCATTTCTTAGATATTTCTATCATTCCTTTGAGAGAGAGTTGTTCGCATGTTTCTTTGTGAGGATTCATGTGAGAGAGATTTCTTCTAATGGAAAGGAAATATCATTGAGAGCTTTCAACCTTACTATCAGCCACTAAATCCATCAACTCCATGGTAGAGCCAAGCCTCGATAGCCAATAGTCCATGCAGACTCCAACTCTCTCATTCAACAGCCTCTTTGACAACATATGGTATCCCACAACCTTGAAAGAGTGACTCCATTTGCAAGGCTCATAGATGTGCATCTCTTGAGGTCTCAGTGCCCTCCTTGTGCCAGCCAACAGATCTCCTGGCTCCTCAACCAAACAACACGCTCTAGCTCCAGTCGATTCCATCAAGGACGCTGTAGACACTCAGAGCTACCAACTGCTCCTACAGCACATAGACTACGCCTCCACCCACAAGTCCATCAGCTAGCCTAGCATATCTCTGCAAGTTGTCTCGAGAAGCCAGGTGCAAGTACTTCCTCTATAGCCAGCACGAGGCATCAAACTTGGCTCCAACATCCTCAACTCCATCAGCAACAGCCGATGGACTCTCCACAACCTTCAACAGCAGAGCTTTAGCTCCATAGCAAAGGCACTCCAAGGCTTTAAGACTCTCGACAATGACCATAGCCAATATCAGAACCCTCGAATGCCTCCACTTGAGGACCTAGCGGCCTCCTCATCCGACCCGCGAGAACCAGAACTACTACGATGACTTCCAGCCTCTAAGCCCCATGGCTTCATTTGCATGACTGTGCAAGCCCGCATCCTCCTTGCCTGCAAGGAAGCTACAAGCCTTTCAAGCCCAATTGATCATATAAGAAGTCTTGGATCCTATTTCACGGTGGGCGATAGCTCAAGGAGAGGTGCAAGCTACGACCCCGAGCTATGACCCAGCAAGTCTATACAGCTGTGGGAAATCAAAAACGATAGCAACAACCATCGTTTGCAACACATAAGCTCTAGAGCACTTCTTTCTTGGCTCTTCACGGACCTGCTACAAAGCCAATGCTCACAACCCACTCCAGCAATGATCACGGGCCTAGAGAGAAGGTAGATCTAGAAAACTAGAAGCTGAGAGCCATCGGTGTTCCATTGCAGAGAAGAGCACCACATCATCAAGGCCCCTCTTCTTCACAAAAACTTTGACAAGGCATAACTTGCAATCCAGGAGGAATTTGCACACACTCCAAAAAGGAAAAGTGATTTCCTTTCCAAGCTCTACGCCCCTATTAGATCAGAATCATTATTAGCAATTAGACATTGCCAAAATTGAAAGAAATCAATTGGTAAGACCTTTGCGACAAATGTTAAAGCAAAGCATGAATGCACACATCGCTGTCCATAAGCATGCCAAAAGCACAAGTGCATGAGATGACCATATCACAAAACATGGCATCCACACATAAAGCATCAAGACACATGGAAGAACAAAGCATCATGCATCAAGCTACGTCAAGCAAAGAAGAAGCGAACACCATTGAAAAGCAAAAGCCTTTCCACCGTCAGCCCACATGTTTTGTAAATCAAACCTAACCACCTCATAGTAGCTATGAAAGCACCCAGGGGAGGATTTGATTTGTAACTCACATCTGACCACCTTGCAATAGCCAAAGGGTCATGGCACCAAGGGGAGGTGTTGAGATATGGTGCCACGAGCACATAGATTAAATGGCAAATGTATGTGATAAGGAATGTATTAAAGTAGCCACCCTAAAATGTGGACTACATGATGTGGAGATGTGGATTGAGGATATCCACAAGGAGAGATGGGGATCAGAGGATCCCACAAGTGTTGACTATTCCAAGGGCACTCTCTATATAAGAGGCCTATCATGTATTTTTGAACACACATTGAGGAGAGAAATGCACATTCAATCAAGATTATGTTTATGAGTCCAAGCTAATCTATCTTGGAACCTAATTGACTTGAGGTACATGTCATGAGCATTCTCTTCATCATGTTTCCACATAGGTTCCATCCACCTTGGAGCACTCCATAAATCTTGAGGGATGCATGTCTTCTCACCACGGCCTCAACTTTGTCACTTGAAAGAGACTTATGATTTCATAAGGTCTTTGTCAAGGTGGACCCAGTGATGAATGTTTCATCAAGAGATTGAGTGACTTGAGCTTTCAATATCAATTTCTCATAAAGAAAAAAGTAGATCAAAGAGCATATATATGGTAAGGAGTATGCCTCTTCACAAGATTAGGTACCCATAGATGGCTTGCCATTTCTATCTTTCATCCTAGTTCATGAAATTAATGCTTTAGTGCAACAACCTCTAGTGATTGAGAGTGAGGTAAAGTAGGCACAATCTCAACATGCCATTCCTTGAACTTACTAAAAGCCTCGTCTTTAGTCTTTAGGAAGTATATCCATATCCTTCTACTATAGTCGTCGATCAGCGTCATGAAGTAGTAGGAACCACCCAAAGCTTTCATCTCCATCTTTCTGCAGAGGTTCGTGTGAACGAGCTCTAGAGGAGCCTTTGCCCTGCTGGCCTCTTGAGGAAAGGGATGTGATGCTGCTTGCCCATCATGAAAGCTTCACATACATCGGGAAGATCTACAATTTCTGGTAGGTCTGCAATCATTCCACTTTTATGCATTTCCTTTAAAGAACTAAGGTTTAGATGACCAAACCTCTCATTCCATAGCTTAGTGTTCTTCACATCTACTCGAGCACTGAAAGCTGAGAGTTCGTAGATGTTGTTGCGCCGTGTACCTTTACCAACGACCTTCCCTTGAAGATCCGAAATCTATGCGCCATTCTTATCAAATTGAACTTTGAGGTCCCGATCCGTGATCACAGAAATGGACAACAAGTTCCTCTTGATATCTAGCACATAAAGAACATTGAACAATGTTTTACAACTCCATATGACTTGAGAGCAATCGTACCTTTTCCTTTTGCTGGACATTTTGCATCATTGCCGACTGCTACTAGGATGTCATTCCCTACCGACTGTAGAGAGGTATACCAATCCTTCCAACTGGTCATGTGGCACGATGCACCACTGTCAATAGTCCACGGTTCATCATAGGTACATGAACTACCTCCGTGCAAATCTCCTCAATTGCTACGAACAGCTCTATTGGTACTGCCTGCGCGCTGTTGCTAGACTCTTTCTTTACTCCGTTCTTCTCATCTACAATCTTCTTCTGGCACTCATTCTACTTGTGCCCTGCCTTGTTGCAATAGAAGCACTTGATCTTCTTCTTTCTCTTTTTATCATCAGAAGAAGATGGGTTACCAAAGTCCTTACCCTTACCTTTCTTTGATCCAGTGTAGAAAGCTGAATCTTCTCCAGTCTCTGTCTTTTGATGCATCTCCTCCTCCAAAAGCATTGCGCTAAAATCCTCAAAGTTGAGGGCTGGATTTTTGTTCTACGTATTCAGCGCCGTAACAAGATTGTCGTACTTTGGTGGGAGAATCCGTATGCACCTTCCTGCTAGATTCTTGCTGGTGATGGTGATGCCAATTGCAGTCATCTGATCGTGCAGATTCTTCACCTTGGTGATGAACTTCTCTGCCGCTTCAGACTCACACAGTTTCTCGTTCACGAGTTGAGTCTCCAGATTCTGAATCCGCGTCTGATTCGTGGTCTCGTACTGATTTTTCAAGACCGTCCATGCCTCCTCCGTTGTGGTGACATGTTGAATTAACGCCATGACGGAATCACTTACACTGCAGACAATAGAACACATCGCATCTGCATTTCTTCTTGTGCATGCGAGAATCTCATCCGCAGTTGGTACTATCTATTGTGCTGCATTGACCGGATTCGGTTTCAGGTCAACCCAGTAGCAGTATACCAATGCTTGTATGCACTTAGGATGGTCTTCATCTTGAACTTCCAGAGTGGATAGTTAGTGTCGTCCAACTTTCCACTTTCGTCGAATGGTGGGATTTGCAATCTTGCGCGCTAGGCCATCTCTCACAATCTGCTCACAAACAGAAACACACTACCAAATCTTCTTGCTAGAGTCCAGGCTCTGATACCATGTAAGAAAACAATACAATGTCTGTGCTCAACAGATAATAGGATCTCGTACGCAAGAGTGAAAACTAGATAGTATGGAGATTAAAAATTTTGATTACTGTAGAACTGATACAATAGATGGCGCTGCCTCCCAACCGTGCGCTCCTGTGAAAGAAGCTTCGATGGTGAGCTAGAAACAGTAGAAGACGGAGGCTGGATGCCAAGGAATCAGGGTTGTTGTAGCCAGTGATGAAATGGGCTTCACGGGCTTGCTCTTATATAGCCACCACAAGTAGTCGGTTAGAGCCAATTGGGTGACCGACCCAGTCCACCCAAAACAATCGACTGGGGGTCGTCGGCTCGAAATGGGCTTCATGGGCTTGCTCTTATATAGCCACCACAAGTAGTCGGTTAGAGCCAATTGGGTGACCGACCCAATCTGCCCAAAACGGTTGACTGGGGGTCGGCTCGAAATAGGCCACCGACCACACAATATAATCAGTGCACAAAATAGAGCAACTCACCTACGGTTTCCATTCCCCAAAGCCGTTCGCGATCATCTGAGGCTCCAAACAGGCCCTACAACTCGAGAATGGGCTGCCTCGGAAAATGCTCCGTCTACCCTCAGTGCGGTCAATCATGGGATGCCTTCCCACACTTGCATGTAGCCTAGTGGGCGGTGTGCCAACTCTATCTGAAGTCATCCAGCCATCAGGCCACACATGGCCCCCATCTGGTGTTCAAACCAGGACCTACCGGATAACCGAGCTACTCAAATGCCTTCTCCTCATATGGGGGGCTTACAAGTAGAGTTAGCTGGTTCCCACGTAGTTACACGAGAGTGGAGCATTGATATCTAACACTAACTTGTCAGGCTCGATCCTTGAGTGACGTGTGACAAAAATTGAGTAGCGCCATAGTGGCTTTGAATCTTCATTTCTCATAGTGTACTTGAAAGGCATCCATTTAGTGAAGAGACCTACCATGCAAGCATCTCCTTCTTATTGGAAGATACACTAAGTGGTCGAAGAGAGCCAAAATGCTCACTCTTAGGTCAAAGTACAACAACACTTCATCAAAGAAATCCAAATTTGTCAATCCCATCCCTTCAGACTAAGAGTCCACTTTATGGCTCCTTTGGAACATTGCATGCATCATAGGTGCACTCATGATGGTTGGACTCCTTGCAAGATGTGCCACCATACCAACTAAAGTATTGTATCAATATAATGAGTGAGTCATATTCAAAAACTAAATTCCAACTATGATGACAATATCTACTCCTATGAAGATGAAGTTAGAGGCTACTGTGAAGGCTACTCATCAGGCTGCTATGAAGGCTACTCATGAAGGTGATGCTCATCAGGCTGCTATGGATCCTCTATCTGTCGATGATGGCCCTCACTAGAAAGCTTCTTCTCCACTTTGAGACTGTCCTCAAGTACTATAATGGTTTCCTCATCCCCCTTCTCCTTCATACCACTTGTGGTGGTAGGCTCCTTCTCGTTAGCAAAAGTCTCCATGATATTAGTAGCATCCATGACAATGGGCTTCTTGGTTCCAGAAGCACTACCTCTAGATTATGGATGATTTTTTCATCTTAGTTTTGTTAAGAACTAAAAATTATATACATCTATTGAAAGTTTGTATGCATTAATTAAAAAAGTGTATGAAACATTCGCAAGGTTTTGAACCTTTTATGGAAAATTTTTAAAGTTTCGCTAGGACTTACATCATTTACTTGTAAATTTAAAAGAAAACATATAAAATTGTACTATGTTCTATCAATATTATGAAACTAAAAAAACTAGCTTGATAAACTTTCACTAGGATTTTATATAAATATATAAGTATAGCTTTGATAAAAACATCCATGCTCTAGATATCTCTCTCCGTCTCCCTCGGGATAATTTATGAGCATAACTTAGGAGCTTTTCTATGACCATGGATCTATATCCATCCACATAAATTGACATAAATCTATCCTCTGTAACTTGCAATCAAGAACAATGATAAGAAAGATTAGATTATATTTTGTTTCACAATGGCATTAATACAAGAGTTATTATGAATCTATAGATTTATATATGTATCCTATCTGGTTGTGGACCTGCAAGTTATGTATCAAACAAATACTTGGCATGGATCATTATCCTCCACCCACATGAATGGGCATCATCTTATTGTGGTGCCTACACAAACTTAACAACCTTAAGATATGGTTTATAATTTAGGAGACCAAAAACATCTTTGAACATCCAAAAATTTCCTTACCCTTAAGTCAAAAATCGAAACAGTATTTAGTAGGTCCACATTTGGAGGACAATGATCCAAGACATCCAATAACCTTATCACGCATTTATAAGATAAAATCCTATTGTTAACAATGGTGAAGTAACAACATAGAAGGGCTATAGTAAAGAAATGAAACATATAGATCAATCTCCCTATGTGTTCCATAGAGAGAGTTCATATGGAAGACTTATTTTTGTTGAACAACAATACACACTAGGCTCCAATGGTTGCTGCCAAAAAAATATAGATACATCAGTCAACATTACAATAACAAATGATAGAAGAAATGAAGCAAAATGTCTTATTCACTTACTTAGAGTGATAAGGCAAGAGGATGATATTGATCATGATGAAGTCATAGTATTTAAACCACTTGACAAGAGAATTTGTAGGAACCTTTGGATTTTTTAGTAAGGGATACATGCAGGGATCAATTACATTAACCTCAATTTGATGCTGCTTTTTTAACCCTACTCTATTCATGTATGATCAGTGCATTGTATAAGAAACTCAGTCCATATCATGAATTAGTTAAGAAACTCAACCCAAATTCATCACCTAAGGATGAAAAACAATTACCTGAGAAGAGACAAAAGAATTGTATGAGTCACCCACTCTCCTCGTGAGCTCAAAGCTCGCAAACAATCTTGGGTTACTTTAATATCTCTCATAGGAGTGGCATCTTGAAACTTGAGGATAATATTTGATCCTAACTCAGTTATGCTTTGATTATTTCTAAGGTCCCTTAGGGCAGTCTCTTGGATGAATTGCATGTTGGAAGAATCCCTCTACTCTATCATGGCCTACTTATAAGTGTCCTTGCCCCTTGTTTCCTTGTTGTGTGTTACCTTCTCTATATGTATCCCTTCAGCCTTTGGTTTCCTTGCTGGTGGCACACAATAGGATATCCCTCATTTTTAGCTCCACCCAATTGCAAGGATGAAGGATTCTATCGTATCTATAACAAACTCTCTTTATTTTCTCAAAATCCTTCACCATCAAGGTGACTCTATGAGTATGAGAAAAAACAATCATGCTATCTTGGAAGAGTTCTATCATCCAATCTTCATCTGACTCTTGGAGGGAAAACATTGCAGACCCATGCCATCTATAACCTAGCTGCTTGTCTTCACAGATCTCCCTCACAAGCCTTTGAAAGGAAGCATTTGGTATTGAATATCCCATGGCCTTTTGTGCCTTTGTTATCTCCCTAAAAACCGACACCTTTTGGGAAAACCTCCTCTTCTTTGCCTGTTTGAGAATATGCACTAACTTCCCTTTCCTCTTATGAGAACTTCTGACACTAGCACTAGCATCAAGGGCAATGGCAGTTTGAGAAATGGGAGGCCCGCCCCTTACTAACCACCTTGGCTATCTGCTTTGTCCTTGCCATGATAGTCTTCTAGCCTACAACAAGAAAGAGCTTAATTAGAGTAGTCCCTATTGGCCCTATAGAGGAAGAAGAGCAAGACAAAACATGCAATAAGAAATAGATGTAAAAGTGTGCTTAAGAAAGCAATTTGGAGGGCTGGTAGTTGTCCAACATGACAAGTTGGAGGGTTGGTAGTTGGACCTATAGAGGAAGAAGAGCAAGACAAAGCATGCAATAAGAAACATATGTAAAAGTGTGCTTAAGAAAGAAATTTGGAGGGTTGGTAGTTGTCCTACCAATAGGACAAGTCGCTTTCTTAAGCACGTTATTAAAAAACTATCCCACAAAATCTATTTATCTCATAGATTGTACTAAATTGATCAGAAACCCCACAAAGCTGAAAGATGACACACCTAGCAATTTAGAAAATGAACAGTATCCAAGCGCATTTCCAAAACACTGATTAACACAATCATATATGCTTCTAGCATAAATAAATCTTTATCCAAATCGATGCCCCTACTTTAGAACAAACTATCCTTAGAACGCACTTTATACATGTGTCTAAGAAAACAATTTTGAGGTTTGGGGGGATGCCCAATATCCCCAATTGCTTTCTTGAGCACACTACACCTATTACTCCAAATTGTCACCTACTGTTTCAATTTCCAACTACCTTCACAAGCCTGAAGAGAATGGCACCACCAAAATTCCAAAAGCAACAGCAATCAATGCCCCTTAATCATAACAAACTACCCTCAAAACATACTTTATACATGTGCCTAAGAAAGAAATTTTGAGGTTTAGGGGGATGCCCAACATCCCAAATCACTTTCTTGAGCACATTACACCTATTACTCTAGATTGTCACCTACTGTTTCAATTGACAACTACCTTCACAAGCTTGAAGAGAATAGCACCACCAGAATCCTTAAAGAAAAGGAAGATGATGCCCCTACTTCAAAACAAATTACCCTTAGAACAAACTTCATACAGGTGCCTAATAAAGAAATTTTGAGGGTTGAGGGGATGCCTAAGATCTCAAATTGCTTTCTTGAGCATACTACATCATTACTCCATAATTTCACATATTGTTGCAATTTCCAACTACCTTCAGAAGCCTCAAGAGAATAGTAGCACCAAAAATTCAAAAGAACAAAAAAATATAGAAGTGTGCCTAAGAAAGCAATTTGTAGAGTTGGTAACAAGACCAAAAGACCAAATTGCTTTCTTGAGCACATACTAATTTGCCTATGAGATTTCAAACTTGTGCACATTTTGTGCTCTTTCTAGAGTAAATAACTACCCAAATTTCAAACATGAGTATGTATGTGTGAATCATAAAAAACATCCTTGAAGTGAATAAATCGGTGTATTTGTATTGTGTGTAGGAATGCCATTCATATTTATGTGGGTGAGTGATCGTCAAATCGACCCAAAGTCAATTGGAAAAGCCTGGCCATTCATGTTTTTGTGTATCTAAGTGATCCTCTAAGTAAACAAGATTCTCAAATCAATCCAAGGTTGATTTTCTCTGTGTGTGTGTATATGTGTGTGTGTGTGTGTGTGTGTGTGTGTGTGTGTGTGTGTGGTCATCTGAGAAAGTGTGTGAGTAGTAATCCAATCGACCCAAGGTTGATTTGACAAGCTTGAATCATTTGTTGTGTTGCTTTGGGAAAACTCTCAAAATTTTTCTATGTATGAGTGATCATCAAACTGACCTAAGGTTGATTTGCATAGCAGGTCCATTGTGTTCAACGCCCTTTGCTACCACATCTCAAATCGACCTAAGGTCGATTTGAAGTGTGTATGGGTGTATCATCTAATCAACCTAGGTTCGATTTGCATTGTGTTCAACACCATATTCTAGCACTTCTTAAATTAACCCAAGGTCGATTTGAAGCATGTTTTACTATGTCTTAGAACATGTGTGTGTGTGTGTGCACATGAGTGATCATTGAATCAACCCAAGGTCGATTTGATGAGCCTGGCCATTGTGACAAACAAGCTTCTCAAATCAACCCAAGGTCGATTTGCAATGTCCATGTGTATTTTTTAACAGTCTTGTGTGTTTTTGTAATGAATTATAATGTATTGTATGTATGTGTTAATCATAAAAAACATCCTTGAAGTGAACAAATCGGTGTATTTGTATTGTGTGTAGGTATGCCATTCATGTTTGTGTGGGTGAGTGATCATCAAATCGACCCAAGGATGATTTGAAAAGCCTGCCCATTATGATAAGCTCTCAACATGTTTTTGTGTATCTAAGTGATCATCTAAGTAAACAAGATTCTCAAAGACCCAAGGTCGATTTGTTGTGTGTGTGTGTGTGCGTGTGTGTGTGTGTGTGTGGTCATCTGAGTAAGTGTGTGAGTAGTAATCAAATCGACCCAAGGTCAATTTGAAAAGCTTGACTCATTTGTTGTGTTGCTTTGGGAAAACTCTCAAAATGTTTCTCTGTATGAGTGATCATAAAATCAACCTTGTTGAGATATGGTGCCATGAGCACATATTAGAGGCTAAGGTATGGTATAGGAAAGAATTAAAGTAGCCACCCTAGGATGTGGACTACATCTTGTGGAGATGTGGATCATGTGAAGAGAGTGGGAGAGAGGTATTGAGTCACTTGCAGCTTTCTCACATACACAATGGAGGAATACACACAAAGGTGAGGCTGAAAACAGTTTTCTTCTTCTTAGTTATGTAAGCCAAAAAACCCTCTCTCTTACAAAAAGGAATAGATGAACCCTATATGTGGGTCTCAAACGAAACTCAACTAACCTAGATGGCATACTAACTGAGCCACTAACTAGAGTATAAAGATAGGTGTCATCCAGCTATTATTCATGGGCGGTGTACCAACCACATCTCCAGCTAGTCGATGACATAAATGCACAACAGTCACCCTGGCATATCATGAGTGGAGCTCGATATCTCAACACTTCCCCTCGAGCTCAATCCCAATTCCTAAACACCAAGCAGGTCTCTCAACTTGTGGAGCTTCTCTATGCCCAATGCCTTCGTGAATATGTCAGCTACCTGATCCTCTGTGCTGACATAAACTAGATCAATAAAACCTACTAGAACCTTCTCTCGTACATACTGGTAATGTACCTCAATGTGCTTTGTTCTAGCATGATAGACTGGGTTATTTGCCAAGTGTATACTGCTCATGTTGTCACAATAAATGACACTTGGCCCATCTATAGACTGATGCATATCATAAAGTAGCTTCTGCAACCAAGCTGCCTCACATGCAACCATTGCTGCACCCCTGTATTCAGCCTCTATACTCGACAAGGCAACTATAGGCTGTTTCTTGCTGCTCCAAGTGACTGCAGCACTCCCAAAGAAAACACATATCCACTAGTAGATCATTTATCAGAAATACTACCAGCCCAATCAGCATCAGTGTATCCATACAACTGTATCTGAACCCCAGTCTCATAAAATAGTCCATACTGCAATGTGGACTTCACATACCTCAGTATGCGTCTAGCTGCATCCAAATGCGGTTTCCTTGGAGCCTGCATAAACTGACTTACCAACCCAATAGCATAGCTCAAATCTGGGCTGGTAATAATCATATAAATCAAACTTCCTACTATGCGTCTGTACATAGTAGGATCCTCTAGAAGCTCACCTGCATCTACACTCAGCTTCACATTCTGCTCGAAAGGAACTAAAATAGGCTTACAGCCTGTCATCCCATATTTGGATAGCATGTCCAATCCATACTGCCTCTGCAAGAGCCATATCCCACTTATGGATCTAATCACCTCAATGCCCAAGAAGTAACGTAGCTCTCCCAAATCCTTCATCTCAAACTTCTGCTTCAATAGCATTTTCACATGAAGGATATCTTCATCACTATCACCTGTGATGATAAAATCATCAACATAAATGACAAGCAACATAATACTTTTCTCTGTTTTTCTCACATAAAGTGAGAAATCTACGGGGGAGATATGAAAGCCAATAGTGACAAGATACTGTCCTATCTTGTCAAACCATGCTCTGGGTGCTTGCTTCAAGCCATACAAGGCTTTCTTCAACCTGCAAACAAACTCAGGATGAACAGCATGCACATAACAGACCATCCCTTCGATGTAGCCATAGCAATGACTGCTCTCACAATTGCCATCCTTGCAACCGGACTGAATGTTTCTTCATAATTAATGCCATATGTTTGTGCATACCCCTTGACAACTAATCTTGCCTTGTATCTACTCACAGAACCATCTGCATTGTGCTTCACCTTATAGACCCACTTACAGCCAATGGCATTCTTGTCTTTAGGCAAAGGCACCAATTCCCATGTAGCATTTGCTTCCAAGGCATCCATTTCTTCATCCATGGCTTTCTCCCATTTTTCTTTTCCCATGGCTTGCTCAAAAGAAGTGGGTTCTGGTTCTTGTGTCACTTTGACCATATAGGCATAGTGAATGGCTATAAATCCATCATATTTCAGCCTATCCACAGGATACTTGACTCTGGTAGACCTGTGCAAAATAGGCTCACTACCAAGTGCTCTCAAAACATCCCTGGTCTTCCTTACTCCATGTGTAACAATAGAAGGAATACCCAACTCATCATCAATGCTATGTTCTGAGCCACTGGATTCACCATCCACATAAGAGTGACCTGCATTCACATCAACCATGGGCTGATCTACTTTCTCTTTTCCTTTTCGTGATACCTACATACCACCATCTACATCGCTTTGAGGAGGTTCTCCTGATCTCAATCTGCCTACCCATGGCGAAGTATGTGAACCACTACTAGAGGACACTACAGGTCAGCTAATATTTTGTGATTACTGCTGTGAATTCTGTGTAGCATTACCATTTTGTGCATCTACATCATCAATCACATTTACTGGTTTATACCAGCTGCTCATCTCATAAAAAACAACATCTCTGCTCATTGTAAACTTACAAGTAGAAGGATTATAGCATCTATACCCTTTCTGTTACAGAGAATAACCAATAAAGATGCACTTCTCAGCTTTTGGATCCAACTTGGATCTCAACTCATCTGGCACATGAACATAGGCAATGCAACCAAAAACTTTCAAATGAGAAATATCTGGTTTCCTACCAGCATACCTCTCCTCTAGCGCCATGCCATGTATTGCTGAAGTGGGAGTCTTGTTCATTATGTAGACTACTATAGCAACTGCTTCAGCCCAATAAAAATTTGGCAGGTCTTTTCATTGAGCATGGCACGAGATACCTCTCCAATATGCCTGTTTTTCCTTTTTGCAAGTCCATTTTACTGTGGGGTATGACTGCATCAATATTGCTGCTTTATGCCATGCTCCTACAGGAACCTTGCAAACTCATTTGAGAGATACTCTCCCCCTCCATCTGACCTTAGGCATTTTATTTGCAAACCTGTTTCTTTTTCAACCATAGCTTTAAAAGCTTTGAAATGCCCAAGCACTTCACTTCTCTTTTTCATAAAATACACCCAAACTTTTCTACTATAGTCATCAATAAAAGTGACAAAATAATGACAACCTCCAATAGATGCAACTTTAGTAGTCCACACATCATAGTGGATTATTTCCAATGGCCTCTTACTCTCTTGAACATGTCTAGGAAATGGTTTCCTTGCCTGTTTTCCAAATTGACAGGCTTCACATATCTTATGCATTTCTGCAACCTTGAACTTGGGCAATCCTACAACAATATTTTGGGCCTGCATTAATTTAAGTCGTCGTACATTAACATGACCAATGCGTTTATGCTAGATATCAATATCTGCAACTACACCGGTCCCATGTGCAAACATTGTTGCACTCAATTCAGGCATGTCTGCATCCAATGTAAACATCCTGCCCTTCTTCTTCCCTTTTGCTATCAAGCGACCTTTATTTTTCATATCCTCAACAAAGCATCCATGAGGATTAAATCTGACCTGTAAGCCCTGCTCAACCATTTGACCAACAGAAACCAGGTTCTTGGTGATGTTCGGAACATGAAATACATCAGACAGGTATTTCTTTTTCCCATCCTGCATAGACAAAGGAATTTTACCAATCTGCACAATAGGATGTTCAGTATCATCACTAGTCTCCACAAATCCTAGTTTTTCCATTTTCCTTGTGTCCTGCATCCATTCTGCATGACCTATCATGTTGTTTGATGCACCTGAGTCAACATACCACACATCATTGCTTTCTTCTGCACTTGTCACAGAATTGGTCATGTGCTGCACCATAAACAAATGATCATTTCTGTCATCACCCTGTCTACTAGAGGATGCATAATTGCTTTGCTGCAATTTCCCATTCATAATGTCATTCTGCTTTTTGTATCAGTATTTAGCCATATGACCCATTTTACCACAATAGTAGCATTCAACATTGCTATTTGCATTTTGGCCTCTCTGCCATCCACCACGACCTCTTTGGCTCCCCCTGTCTCTAAGGTTACCACGTCCTCCTCCATAGGATTGGTTTTCTTGAATTTGCTGCATATTCTGATTTCTGCCACGGCCTCCAGATCGGCCTACTCTACCTCTGCCTCTACCTCTTCTAGCATTTGAGTAGAAGAAAGTTTCTTTTGAAGTTCCTCCTGAAGAAGATGCACCACCATTTCTCTGCTCTTCAAAAATTAGAAGAGCAATCAACTCCTCAAAATCAGGAAATTTTTCACGGACGGCAATGGATGTCCGAAACTGTGCATAATCCTTTCCTAGAACATTCAAGGTCATAGAAACTAAATCATCATCTTCCACTGGCGACCCAATGGAAGCAAGTGCATCTGCAATCTTCTTCACCTTCATGTGATAGTCATTGATGCTCATATTTTCTCTCTGCACATTGTGCAACTCTTGCTTGAGCTGCATTTTCTTGGCTTGTGTATTTGTGTTGTACATTTTTTCCAAAGTATCACATGCCTCCTTTGGCATGCTTGCATCTTGAATATGCACAATCATAGAATCTGAAATACTGATAGACAGCTAGTACATAACTTTTCTGGCTTTCTCATGCCAGGCTTTAAATGCCTGCATTTCCTATTGATTGGGAACATTAGGAAGAACTGGTTCTTCTTCATTTCCTGTAATGAACTCCCAATAGCCTTTTTCCATAAGGAAATTTGTCATTCTAAACTTCCATGCTTGGAAGTTGTTCTTGTCAAGCTTTTCAGTGACAATCTATGAAAGAGAGTCAGAGGCCATTACAGAACACTGGAAAATATTCTGTCACTACAAAAAACACAACTTCTGCCTCACAAGGCAAATCTACAAAACTGACGAAAGTGGTATTTGACCACACAGTCACTTCCTAGTGACGATTTTGCATCAACAAGCAATAAGAATGATACTGTCACTCCCAATATCTCTACACATAGGCATACGATGCAATTTCTGCGGCAACTTTTCATGGACCTGCAAAACAATGGTCGCACAACCAAAACAGGCCACTTTTCTGAGTGCCTATGGAAAAACTTCCGCCACCAAAACAAGCCCTGAAGCATATACTACCCTCTCGCCGTACCGCGAAGGGCGTCTCAATCTGAGACAGTGCACTCTTGCACTTTCCGACTGTGCTACCTGCATAGATTTGCTCCCAAACTCGAAAAAGGAAAGCAACACTAATCCTCTTACCAAGACACTGCGAACTTGGTTTGCTTCCTTGAGCTCCTTACCACGAATTGAGCTCTGATACCATGTGAAGAGAGTGGGAGAGAGGTAAGGAGTCTCACTTGCAGCTTTCTCACATACACAATGGAGGAATACACACAAAGGTGGAGGCTGAAAACAGTTTTCCTCTTCTTAGTTGTGTAAGCCAAAAAACTCTCTCTCTTACAAAAAGGAATAGATGAACCTTATATGTGGGTCTCAAACCAAACTCAACTAACCTAGGTGGCATACTAACTGAGCCACTAACTGGAGTATATAAGGATAGCTATCATCCAGCTATTATTCATGGGCGGTGTACCAACCGCATCTGCAGCTAACAAGTCGGTGCTAACAAGTCGGTGACATAAATGCACAACGGGCACCCTGGCATATCACGAGTGGAGCTCGATATCTGAACAGATCAAGGATATCCACAAGGAGAGATGTGGATCAGAGGATCCCACAAGTGTTGACTATTCTAAGGGCACTCTCTATATAAGAGGCCTATCATGTATTGTTGAGTAGAAAACAAATACACATTCACTCAAGATTATGTTTATGAGTCCAAGCTAATCTATCTTGGAACCTAATTGACTTGAGGTATATGTCATGAGCACTCTCTTCATTGTGTTTACACATAGGTTCCATCCACCTTAGAGTGCTCCATAGATCTTGAGGCACGCAGGTTTTGTCATGGTATCAGATCTCCCTTGCCTTCCACTGAGGCATTGCTATTTGTATGCGAGTGTATGAGAGAGTGTGATAGCTTGAGAGATTGAGAGATCGAGTTTTCTCTTCCATGAGAGAAAAATTATGTTCATTGAAGGAGGACTTTTCGTCCATTTGATTGAGAGAGTTTAGAGAGATTCATTCTTTCATTTTCGCTAAGAGATTCTTTAAAGAGAAAGATAGGGAGAGTTCCTTGAGATTGAGATTTGGAAGAGGAAATCTTGTCTTTGAGGGAAAAAGAGAGAGCTGTTGATGGAAAGAAAAGCTAGGGAGTAAGAGTCTTCTTTCTGAGAGTTTGAGGACTGGAGAGGGACAAAGATAAGGATTGGACAGAGTTTGGCCCTCCAAGAAACCATAGAAGGCCTCAACAACAATGTCCATAGCCTCTCCACAACAAAGGATTGACCCGCAGGTCCCAAAATCAGCTAGCCTCCACGCCCTACTCCTGCAACACTGAGACGTGACCAGTACCTCGAGCAAGACTTCAGAATAACTGCAGTATGCCTCCTTTTTTCGAAGGACCTTTCCAATAGCGCACGATCCATGACCTCATGCAAATGTTTCCTCCATTTAGTCATTTCTTGTTGAGGAGTGGCACTAACTGCACTGGCTTATTCCATGAGCTGCATGAGCAGCAAAAGCGGAAGTCTACATAGTCCCCTCCTCATCATCTTAGGACTGCACTCCTTCATCCGACTCAGCCGACCTCAACTACTGTGCCATCCACTAACCTCCAAGGCCATCGCTTCAATGGGAAAATCTTGATGGCCTATGCATCTCTCCAGCGAGACAACAATCCACTAATGCCAAAGGAAAAGGCGCAATGGCCTAGCATCACAACCACTCCAAATGCCTTCTCCAAAATAAGAACCAAAGCTCCAAAGTAGACCTCTCCAGTGCTGGAGGATAGCACTATAGCCGCACATGCTGAAACGGACTCCTCTCTAAGACTCTTGGCTCTCCACAACTTCAATCCTACAGCCAACCAACTCTCCTGCTCAGCCCATGCTTCAGATCTGCAATGACTTAGACTCCTCTCCAAAGAGCTCCAAACGGCATCACGACCAACGGCAGCGCCCTACATCTCCAAACGATGGACGTATTCTCAGAATCATTTCACAAGGTTCTCCACAAAAAGCCATGTGGCAGATAGGATATAACGAGGGTCAAGTGAAAATGACCCTGGGTTAAGTAGTTGGTCTAGAAGTGGACACGTAGCACCTTATCCTAATTGCCAAGGTTGTCACATTGACCCTGGGTTTGGTCAATGGTCAAGTAACTCAAATTAAACCATGGTTATGGTTAGGGTTAGTTAAAAGTGCCACATCACCAAGTGCCACCTAAGCACAAAGGTCCTTACTAAGCACAGTGTGTCTACAACGTGTGTCTACAAGCGTGTGTCTACAACAGCATATGAATAGCCTCTGCCACATCATCAATTTCCCCTCTTCTTCACAGAAACTTCGACAAGGCATAACTTGCAATCCAAGAGGAGTTTGCACAGGCTCCAAAAAGGAAAAGTGATCGTCTTTTTGAGCTCTACATGCTTGTAAAGTCGGAATAAATGTTAGAAATTAGACAATGCCATTGAAGCAAAATAAAGCTATGGTAAGACCTTTGTGACAAATGGGAAACCAACACATCCCAAAAGTACAAGTGTATGAGATGACCATAGAATAGAACATGGCATCCACACATAAAGCATTAAGGAACATGCAAGATTAAAGCATCATGCATCAAGCTACATCTAGCAAAGAAGAGAACGCCATTGACATTCAACATTGAGAAGCAACATCCTTGCCACCTTCAGCCCACATGTTTGTAAATCAAGCCTGACCACCTGAGAGTAGCTATGAATGCACCCAGGGGAGGTATTGACATCTAAAAACCACACTTGACCACCTTATGTAGCAATGTATGCACTAAGGGAAGGTGATGGATTTGTAAACTCACATCTGACCACCTTGCAGTAGCCAATGGATCATGGCACCAAGGGGAGGTGTTGAGATATGGTGCCATGAGCACATATTATAGGCTAAGGTATGGTATAGGAAAGAATTAAATTAGCCACCCTAGGACGTGGACTACATGATGTGGAGATGTGGATCAAGGATATCCACAAGGAGAGATGTGGATCAAAGGACCCCACAAGTGTTAACTATTCTCTAAGGGCACTCTCTACATAAGAGGCCTATCATGTATTGTTGAGTAGAAAAGAAATGCACATTCACTCAAGATTCTGCTTTATTAGTCCAAGCTAATCTATCTTGGAGCCTAATTGACTTGAGGTACATGTCATGAGCACTCTCTTCATCATCTTTACACATAGGTTCCATTCACCTTAGAGTGCTCCAGAGATCCTGAGGCATGCATGTTTCATCAGACCTAAGGTCGATTTGCCTGCATGTCCATTGTGTTCGATGCCCTTTACTACCACATCTCAAATTGACATAAGGTCGATTTGAAGTGTGTATGGGTGTGTTTTACAATATGTTTGTGCATGGCTCAAATCATCAAATCGACCCAAGGTCAATTTCTAGAGCCTTGGCCATTATTTGTAACACCTCAGGATGCCACTTGATTTGCAGTGTGTGTGGGTGTGCTACTTGGTATATGTTTCTGTGTAATCCACGCTACATCTTATGAAATCGACCCAAGGTCAATTTGCAAGATGTATGGAAGGCATGTAATGATATGATGTTACCCCTTAGAGTATGACATTTCTACATCATGACTTTAAGCTACCTAAAATGCTTTAGAGTATGTGATATGCTTAATAAGAAATACACCTCAAATCAACCCAAGGTCAATTTCATGTGTGATTTTTTTCAAGAAAAAAAAATATTGTGTTTTTAACACATCTAGGTAATTCCTCAATAGACCCTAGGTCAATTTGGAAGGTTCAAATTTCACAATTTCAAATTTGAATTATTTCAATTTTTTCCAAGAAAAAAACATTCTTGTGTGTTTTTGTCATATCTAGATAATTCCTAAATAGACCCTAGGTCAATTTGGAAGGTTCAAATTTCAAATTTTAAAATTTAAAATTGAAGTGGAAATTTCAAATTTTCATTTTCGTTTTCAAATTTGAATTTTGAATTTGTACTTATATTTCAAACTTCACTTTCATTTCCAAATTTCAAACCTAACTTTCAGGTCTCACTAGTATTTCAAATTCACTTTCAGGTTTTGAGTTTTCAATTTCTCATCTCAAGATTGTGAGATTCTAAAAGATGGAGAGCTTAGTTGTTGGCTCGTACAGTTGTAGATCTTTATAAATCCTACACTTGCAACAACAAAAGTTTAATCTTTCCATTGACTAATGCACAGGGACAGATTGTGAAGAGATCAAGAGAGAGATCATGAAGCGTATTGCTCAAGAAGATAGACATCAAGTGATTCTTTTTGTTTTGAAATGATTTTCAGTTCTATCTTTCCTACGAATATGTTGCATACATCAGGTGATTCTTTTTGTTTTGAAATGAATGAAATACTACGAAAGAAGAGGCCTGAGAGATCATCTTCTACATACAAGGCTTCTCTGTTGTTACAACTTTTGTGTTGTTGCAGGCTTCTGTGTTGTTGCAAGCTTCTCTGTTATTACAAGCTTCTCTGTCTAGTACAAGACCTTGAAAGACCTCGTTGTTACAAGCAAAACCTCGTTACATGCAAGACCTCGTTGTTACAAGCTTCTCTGTCGTCGGACGACAAGCTTCTTTGTATTCGTAGCAAGACCGCCGTCATAGTAGCCACGGTCATCATGATTGTAGAAGCTTCTCTGTATTTGCAGCAAGACCATCTTCGTCCTCATGTTATAGAACTACATTTTACGCCATTGTCTTTTGCAGAACCATAGAGAGGAGGAGCGAGGTGACGCTCTGTGTAGACAGAGAGAGGCCAAAAGTGCCGAGGTGATGCTCTATGCGACAAGGAGGTGATGCTCTGTGCGAGAAGGAGCGATGCTCTATGTAGGGAGCGGGTAGACAAGAAGCAGCTTGGGAGGGAGGCAGTGGGTAAACACACAATGATGCTCTCTGGAGGTGGTTGGGGAGGGAGCTCTGTGCAGACGGAGAGAGGGCAGCGAGTAAGGGAGGGAGGGCAAGCGAGGGAGGAAGAGAGGTGGCAAGTAAAGTAGGAGAAGGGAGGCGGCAGGCAGGAGGAAGAGATGAGAGTGAGGATTAGGATAGGCACTAGTAGGCGTGAGTATTAGGGTAGGAGGTGAGTTAGGGTTTGGTAGGAGAGTAGGTTCAGTTAGGGTAGGGATTTTCTCCCCCCTCTTGCTTTTCTCTTCCCCTATGAAATTTTAACATTGCTTTTCTCCCCTCCTATTAAATTTTATCCCCCACCCTATTAAAATGTAATCTCTAGCACCTTAAATTTGATCTCCCCCCTTTTGAATTTCACCCCATTTTACGCCTCCCATAAAACTTTAGGGCTCAATACATTGCAACCCACCTTTGACCTTAGCACTTTTGAATTTTTAGGTTGCATGCTTCCTTATTTAATTTTTTAATTGCTTTAATTTAGGTTTTTGACTTCACGGCAGTCATGAAACCCAAGGTCAAAAATCAATGACTGGAAATGGTTTTTTACGTTTTCAAATTGACCTAAGGTTGATTAGAAAATACGAAAGAGATCTAAGGAGGGCACACAACCCCACACCCAAACATAAACACACACAAGCACCCACACGCCATTGATTGAAAATGAATCTTGGGTCAATTTCATAGCTCGACGGATGTGATGATGACAGTGATGTCTTGCACACATCATATGCACGACCATGTTTTGAAGACAATAAGAGGACCAATTGACATTGGGTCGATTTTAAAACTTTGACGATGTGATCTAGGGATTCCAATGATGTGAAGAGCACTCCAAAGAATGACCATTGTTTCAGCATCCTACTTCTCAAGTTCCAAATCAACCTTGGGTCATTTTGTAAAGTCTAGACGGTGTGTTCAACACCCTATGCAACCATCATTTCTCAAATCAATCCAAGGTTAATTTCCAATGTGTGGGGGGATGTCTTACCATGTGTTTATGTGTTTGTGTAATGTCCAAGAACATGTGTGTGTGTGTGTGTGTGTGTGTATGTGAGTGATCACCAATATCCATGAAGTGCAAATCGACCTAAGGTCGATTTGGAAACTCAAAATGTATTCTTAGTGTGTTTGTGTGTGTATGAGTGAACGCCAAATGGATCAAATATTTGGAAACTAAAAACGTATTTTGAATGTGTTTGTGTGTGTGTATGAGTGATTGCTAAATCGACCTTAGATTGATTTGCATAACTTGGCAATCTCCTTTGATGCCCTACTTCTCATATCCACCCAAGGTCCATTTCATATCTTAGAATGTGTGTGTGTGTATGTGTGTGTTTTAACCTATCAAACATCTATCCTATTATACTATTGGACCAGTTTTCAATGTCCAAGTAAATCAATTACAAACATCTACTATTGCCCTTTCCAAACAACTAGTGAGAATAGTCCATTAATAACCAACCTCAATACCTCATAAGTGAGAATAATCCATATCATACCATTCCTCTTAACAAGGTGTCAAAGTGGGAGTCAATTATTAGACTCACGTTTATATCAATACATTGCAAAAAGTACAACAACACTAATGATTAGTCTCCAATAAAGAGTTCAATTATTTTTAACAACACTTGGAGAAAATCTATTGTAGAGTGCTTCTCGAAGTTGCCAACACCGTGTCTTCATGCCTTAGATTTTCTAATGCAAACTTGATGGAGAGGTATGCCAACTCATCTACATCCATCCACAAACATAGCACATTAGAACATGTATACTATGAATTGTGGGACTGTAGGCTTCAATGCTAGGACATAGTTGTTATCCATGTCACTCGATCTATATTAGCAGTCCTGGCATTTTTCTATTCAATAGTAATGAGAGGTGGGCAATTAAAGATATGAAGAAATGAATATAAAATGTTAGTGAAATCCAAGTAATAAGTGGGAATCTCAAACAAACCATAAATATGGGAGTTCCAACCAAGTCCAAGGGAATTCCCAAGGTCGAAAAATCCAGATATAACCTCCGTATACTTATACCTTTTCTTGATTTCCTATTGGCATTTTCTAATTAACAGTATCAAAGGACAGACTCCATGCTATAAGGCCATGGTCCCATTCCAAGTCCAATTTTCCTAATTATAACAAGTTATCGACTTATGGCCAATAAATGAGAAATGATAGGCTTTTCCATTTATCAAAGTATAAAGTGTAAAGTGTGAAATATCAGAGCATAAAGTGTAAAGTGTACCTCTTATCATACAAGTTTTCATGAGATAAAATCACAATGGCCACATTGTGAGCTTGGTTAGAGATAGATAGTCAAAGTCAAGATTTCTACATCTAGCCCAACCATTTTCAATTCTAGCAAACAAATAATATCTGGCGAAGGGTGCAAAAACTTCCTTTCCATATAAAATTCACTAGTAATATGCAAAAGAATTCTCCTTTAAAATACAACTTAAGGCATTTTCCCAAGAAAATCCACCTAGAGCACTCCTTTATTTGATTTCTCAAAGCATTAACCCTTTTGCTCTCTCCATGCAACTCCTTTAAATTTTGTAAACAAGGAATATATGGCCAAGAGCTCCATCATTATCCCAATCTAAATGAGACAATTGAGATGCTTAGCTCTTGTGAATGCCTCTAGGGCCTAGAGTGAATGTAATAAAATTCCAAATGCCTAATAGACCAATTCCAAAATATTTTAAAGGGAAATCTACTCCAATTAACAATAAATCTTGGAGTATTAAATTTGCCAAATACCTACTTATATGAACATTCCAATACAATAAATGGATGGCCCAACCATTTCCAATTCTAGCAAATAACTGGCCAAGAGTGTCATAAAATTGCCGAAAGGGTCTCCATTCAAAGATTATATAGGAAGACTCCATCTTTTTCTAAGTTCCAAGTCCTAAACAAAAAAATGATTTCTACCTCATATGCTTGTTATGCCATTAGCCATTTCTCAATATTCAATGATGAGGATGTACCTCTATTTAATCAAACCATTAAACAATACTTATACATACATATACCAGATAAAAAGCATCCTTGTTAAACATTGTCCTGCCGAGATCCATGCTTCCCATGCTACTTGTTGGAAAGGCATATAACCATAAGGGCAACTCTCATGGTAAACTAAAGTAGTCCTTTCAATGGTAATCTACTGTCTTAACCATTATAAAGTCTTATCTACTCTTGAGATGGTCGAGGACGTAAGGTGTGAGTTGGTGGAGCTTCCTAATGTAAGAAATTTTATATGGCTCCTCCTAAGTTCACCCTCTCAAGCTTCCCATGCCAGCGACAGGATAGCACCTTGCTTCTCTCGAGTGCTGAAAGGGATTTTGTTGAAGAGTAAGAGGAAGGCGAATGCCCAGTGATGTAGTCGGAGTCCTCCATCTCGGGGTCTCGTGGACTGATTGCATTTTCTACCATGCCCAAAGTGGCTGCCACTCTGTCCAACTTGCAAGCCTGAACCAGTCCAATGGTCCAACCCACAACTCTACACAAGGACTAGTAGGACTTGGCATTTCTCCTATTGTACCATGCAGCGAGCATGGGCTACAAGGGTTAAAAAAGTACTATAGAGGCCACAATAAACACCGTGAGTGGCATAGTGTCCAGCCACCTAGTCAAATTGGGTTGACTCCACAATGCAACCTATTAAAGCCCATAATCATGCAATCAGCAAGTGATTTGTTGAGTCAAGAGCTAAGGTTTAGCCCTGCAATCTTTACAAGCAGTCGAATGAATATGCTTATTAGATCATAGCCCAGTTGTTTAATCTATCGATCCAACCTGATTCTCCATTTCCTCTCTGCCATGGAGGAGAGTTTAATGGCTCCTTAGCCCAATGTTATAGCAGTATTGCCATGATCAGGGCTATTGTGAGCTTTCCAGTTGCACCAATGACATCTTTTCTCAGAGAGCGACCATGGTACGAGGATAATCCAACTTAATTCTACGGGGTTCATGCTCCATATGACGTATGTTTCTTCCTTCCCACAGTTCTAGTTTCCATGTAGATCAAACCCGAAATAAAATTAAGTAGCGTAGACATGGTTTTCCTTTATACTATAGTTGTAGATTTTTCTCATGAGTTACGTGCTCATGAGCCAGTGGCATAAACACGAGGAATGCATCGTGCATCTCGCATTCTCTCTGTCAACTAGGACCACATATATGCTCTTGGATAAGATGAGAGCATCACAGATTACCTGATGTAAAAGCAATTGTAACCCATACAAGCAAGCTGCAGTGGTGCTCATAGGAGCTAGGAAATAGTAGCTAGTCATGGCTCCCCTGCACTCCTCTCTCCACAAATATTTGTTAAGCATACAAATTGAGAAAATGGATTGAAGTCTACATAAAAGCCGACACTGAGAGGAGACTATCCTATCGTTCGCGATCTCCCATAGCTTAGTCACATATCTGATGTGGGAGCTGCTAGCAACCCCTACTTGACTAACTTCTAGACTGAAGGGAGCTCCCTGGATCGGACCATCTTACCTCAGTGCTCCTTCAGGATGAAGCAACACACGATGAGAATATGGTTAGCTCCTTCAAGATATAGCAGGGATCGCTCTGCAGCAGCTAGGTATTTGCAACGGAATCCTCTTGTTAAAATAGTTAGATGTCCAGCGTTGATCAGGCTGAGCCAAGAACACACATATTCAAGTTCTAAATATATATCCTAGAACTAGCAAAATAAGCAAACTCAAGGTAGCAGTCATTCATTAAATCCCTTCCATGGGATTCCTTCCACCTCGTTGTCTACTTTCTTATCATAGTGGCAAGGAGGGTACTCTATTGATGCCATTAATAAATAATTCCCAAATGCCAATTATACTATCATCCCTATGCCACTTCTCTAGATGCCTCTAGTACATTCTTCTCCTCTCCATGTTATAGGACACTATATGATATAGATGATGACGTTCCCTTCACTCACTTTCCCAAGTACTATATGTCCTTCCACACTATTAATTATTTGATCCTTACACATAGGATTCCCTCCAAAAAATCATGTATTCCTCATGAAATTAAAAGCTAGGGAATTCCAACATCCATTGGTGAACTGGGAGGCCTAATAAATAATCCCCTCATGCAAGGTCTCTCATCTTTCTGAACCAAGGGAGAATACTTGTTGTTAGAGCCCTATTCCTCCAAAATTATTAATGTAATCTTCTCAATGACATGATCAAAACCATGTTATCCAACTGTCAAACTATGGTAAAGCTATCGAGATATATCCCAAATCTTTCGGTTGACCTATCATAAGTAGAAAAGAGTCCCATAATCTAGTGTACTAAACTTTAAATTCTTAGAGTCTTAGCAAAATCTCAAAAACACAACGCTCCCCAAGGGGATGAGTGTGTGTGTCAGTAATTGTCATCATTATAATTACTGTCATTATCATTAAAGTATTGATACACCCCAAGCACTGCAAGGATCCCCAAGGGTGTGTGTGTGTGATCACCAATATCCACGAAGTGCAAATCACAAGGTCCATTTGGAAACTCAAAACGTATTCTCAATGTGTTTGTGTGTGCATAAGTGAATGCCAAATGGATCAAAGATTTGGAAATGTAAAATGTATTCTAAATGTGTTTGCATGTGTGTATGAGTGATTGTCAAATCCACATGCTCAAATTGACCCAAGGTCAAATTTCATTTAATGGAGTCTAGATTTTTATATATATTCAAATCCGGTGTGAAGGGCATTCAGAAAGGAGCACAACCAGAGCACAACCCCCAATACCCTGACATAAGCACACACATTCCATGGATTGTAAACCGATCCAAGGATGATTTTAAAACTCTTAACATGTTCTAGTGAGTAATGAGGGACCCCTCCCCCCTTAGAACTTGAGCCCAAGAGAGAGAGAGAGAGAGAGTTTTAAAAAGTAACAATTATCTGAATTTGCATATTGTCAATTATAGGCATGGCAGACTATGAGCCAGAATGCAAAATTGTTCTACTACAGGATGGATTGAAGGTAGCAGAAGGGACAATTATATCAGTTGATCCAAATGCTTCTTGCCACTTCCAACCATCAGAAAATGGGGTGATATCAGTTTCTATTGATGTCTACTGTACTGCTACTGATGTTGATCCTCCTTACCCTAACATGGGTGCATCCCAGGTTAGAGAGGCACTTGGTAGTGTTGTGCATTAACATTCTAATGCAATACAACCCTTATCATAGGCAACCTCGGGCACTAGCACACATATACCAAATGTTGTGACACACCGTTTAGGTTTGTGGGCATGCGCATACTCTCATTATAATGGATTGGATTATGTATAAACTATTTCTTATCACAAGTGGTTAGTTTCAATGGCTGATTTTTTTAACATTTTTCTTGTTTAAGGGCCTATGCAAGGACAATCTTGTAACATGATACTAGAGGAAGGAAAAATAGAAATTAGAGATGATTGGGTGGGGAGAAAAGTATTCTTATGGTCACAACATTTGGAAACGAAGTAAGGGGAGGGTCACATACTTCTTGTGCATCCATATGAAGTAATTAATTCTAAAGAGTTAGGGGATGCTCACCTAGGGATAGCCACTTCTCAAGTGATTATGCAAGATGGTGCTAGTAATCAGCCTATAGAGGATGGTCTTCAGGTGAAGTTGCTAAAAAGGCCAATTGAACAACTTACATTCGAGGATGGAAGTAGGCTGTTTCTAAGAGAGGACAATATTGCATAGTTTTTCCTTTCTACTGATGACTTACATGGGGCAAACATCAAACATCTAAAAAAGAAACGTCCATATAAGATGTTGAATAGGAAAAAGAAGGAAAAGAATGAAAGTGAAACACAGTTGGTCATGAAGAATACCCCTAGGGCTATCCAAAGGGTTGCAAGTATTGACTGTTGTAAAGGACATTGTTGTCAAGTTGCTAATCAAGAAATGGTTTTGAATGTGCGACAAGAGTATCGAGGTCAATGTTTTGCTGATCGTGTGAATCACATTTACAACCACCTACAAACATCCAAGAGGGTTGAGGGCCACACGAGTGGATTAACGTTCTTCATAGGAAACGTGAATGTTTGTTGCAAGGCTTGGTACACAATACAGGGAATTCCAAAGAAAACTTTCTATAGGTATAAGAAACAATATGATCTTCGAGTACAAAATGCTATGCATGGAAATAAGAAGATAATACAAAATAGAATAAGGCATGTGGAGGTTGGGACAGCTGTGATTCAATTGTTTGTTGAGTATAATGCAGATAAAATGCCCCATAAAGTTGTACAATGACGACAGGGGAACGTGAGACACAAATGGTCATCCCATCCATATACAAGCAAGTGGATATTTGGCAAGAAATCAACAAAACAATGGATAGGTTAAAGTACAAGCCTTTGTCAAGGTCAACATTTAGCAGATTATGGAAGACTGTATTCAAGCAAGTTAGTCTATCAAATACAAGCGCATTCTCCAAGTGCGACATTTGCTCTGAACTTAAGATGAAGCTAGAAAGAAAAAAGATAGAAAGTGAGAGGCAATGGTTGCTCCTAATGAGATGAGCACATAGTTTGCAGCAAATGTCTTGTAGAAGCCTATATTATGCATGAAGGTTGTCTTTAGAGTTGGACCCAAAGCAGAATCTTTGCATCATTTATGTGACAAGATGGGTCAAATGAAGACTTGCATACCAAGGCTATAACCTATACCAAAATCATTGAATCTTATGGTGCAACTTCCTGTAGCCTTAACAGGGATGCTCACTCATGGACATGGGCAATTGTGTTATTGCATAACCATGCGGGTTAACAGCAGTGACTTAGAGGGGTGTGCAAGGGTGGGTTAGCCGCAAGGGTTGATGGTTCAGATTTCCAAGCAGTTGGAGTCCTCAACGGCTCCTTCTCTAAGTGTCAGATGGTTCTGTACACGTGCATTTACTAGCATTCCAAGATCATTGTGTACGCAGATGTTGTGTGAGCTATTGCTCCGGAATACATTGTTCTTCAGCATTCTATCTCTTGCATATCTATCTTCTATTCTGTATTTCGTTCTTGTGGATGTTGCGCGTATCTTTTGTCTATTGCTTTTTGTAGCATCTGCACGCATATATGACGCTACAAATTGGCATATGGAAACTTCTCTTTAGAGTAGTGGAAGAGTGACCCTAATTTTACTATTGGTTCATTGTCAATATATTTGCAAAAACCTTGAGAGTTTAGACAAGCACATGTATGGTGATAGTTGTAGAAGGCAAGATTTATTCTCTGCATTGATGTCTAGAGATGCATTAGATTGCCACATGCATGAAGATGGACTTTCAAAAGGAGAACTAAATAAATATGACATTGAGGCTACAACAAGTTCAAGGATAACTTCAACCGGTAGAGGAGACAAGTAACTTCCACGAGTACTACTCTTACAGGCAGACAAGTGTGGTTATGAGAATAAAAATAGATACTTGTTTGCATTCTTATCTTTGCTTGTTGCACGTTGATGGGCTTTTTTTGTGCGAATGGTATCTTTTTGTATCAGATAAGAAATGCTATATAAATCATGAATAATAGCACTCACATGTAGGAGGTAGTAGCACTAATAGGCACACATGTAAATAGTAGGGATAAGATAGAAGATAGTAGCTAGAGAATATCATGACATTGGCCCTCTCTATTTTTTGGGATGATTTTTGTATTGAACATATATTTTGTATGAAGAACCCTGATTGCAGGAGATGATGACAAGAACTTTGCAACCAAATTGATGATTGGATGGCCCATGGAGTTTGGATGTGGACCTTGGATCTTGCACTGGAACAAGGAATGGATGATGGAGGGAGTGGTCACTAAGGCACTGAAGAAGGACTGGTGCTTTTCTCAAAGAGACTACAGGTAAGGTGCACTTTGCACGACCACAGATGAAAAGAGTGGGCCACAAGGAAAAGGAAAAAAGGGATGGTCCCTATTGATGATGTAAAAAGCACTAATCTACAACTAGACTTTTGCATGGAAAGCAAGGGACGAGAAGTGAAGACCAGCTTCCAATTGATCATCCATAAGTAAAGGTGGCCATCTCAATTCAATCCATCTCCTTGCTCCATCTCAGGTTGAAGAGAGCAGTTGATCAAGGTTTATGAGCTGTGGGCTCATCTCATTTTCATTGTTGTAAGGGATACGAGTGTGTATGATTGTAGTGGGGGTAGGCTTGTTTGAGTCTCATGCCTAGAAGAGATTGTACTTTGGGATGTGAGAATAGTTAGCTCATATTGGTGTGTTTGATAGGCTCGTGTGTATACAAAATAGAATGTATAGAAGCTCAGAAGCTTCATTTATTACACAAGGTCGTGAGTTTTCTTCACTGACAACGGAGTCTCGAAGTTGTTGCCATCATCTTTGATTCAGTAAATGGCTTCAAGGATTTGTTGGAGTGCCTTGCAGATAAGTGAAGCAATCTTGAGTTCACATGCGATCGTTGCTAGCAGGGAAGTGTGATCGTTTGGTGGGTTTGTATGCATTGTGAGTGAGGCAGTTGTTGGGGATGGAATTTTATGTCGATTTCATGGCGGATAGTTGTATGCAGATTAGGTGTTGTCCATGTGTAATCACGTCATCTTGCTTTTGGCAATTCAAAGAGATGACAGCATAGCAAACGTGACTGTTCATCTAGCTATAAAGGCATTTCAGTGTAGCTCTACCAGTCTCATCACGTTTTTGGTGCCTCCACGGAGGATCGAAACTCCGGACCTTCAGTTTACAAGACCTGAATCATTGGTGGTTGATCATCAGAAAGCATGGCTCAAGACTTCCCGTTGTTTCATGGGATGCCAAGCGAGGATGCTGAAAAGTTTATGAAACAGTTGGAAATTACTAGTTTGATCAAGAATCGGCAAGATGCAGCCTTCATGTTACATATCTTCACATATTGTGTGCAGGATGCAAGGAGATGGTTTCATGCTTACGAAGCCGCTCAAGCAGCAAATAATCCACCAGTAGAGGTAACTTTTAAATTGGCAAGGGAGGCTTTTTTACAACATTACAGGAGAGTAGAGGATCTGAATAAGTTGTGGCATGAAATAAAAAATTTTGTGCAAAAAGATCCCCTTGATGCATATTGTGACATGAAGTTGGGGGTAATAAACTTCACGCACCTCTTCACTTCCTACTGCTTTTGAACTGAGTGACAAAGATATTTATCATTGAGAAAGGGACATTAAAAAGAAGCTTTTATACCTAGATACCACACCATACTTTCCTCCCTTAAATGAGAATGAAGATGGTAACATCCCAAGTGATGTTGTACTCAAGCATAGGGAGAAGCAAAGGATCAACAGAGACCATAATCTCAGCAAGCCGGTCTCCGCCAAAAAGAAGAGCGATACATTGTTGAAAGAAGATCTTGCGGCTCAACATGACATGAACTAATATACATCGAGGAGCTTGAAGGGGCTAATTGGATAAAATTGTTAGGTTCTGAGGAAACATTGCACCTCCTTCATAGATACCTTTACACTTACCTCAAAACACTCTACAAACTGTCTTTAGACACAAAGGCCTATAACTTTCGGTAGAGACATCATACCAAATTTAAACACATATAGAGATGTGCCTTGAGATGGGCTTCGCGCTGATATACATTTTGTAAGAAACAAAGAAGCGGCCAGAAAGTTATGGGCAGTTTACTAGATGGGGGTAAAAACTGTCATGAAAACAGACTGTCAAACACAGAGACTCATAACTTTTTGCTGTAGTATCTAATTCAAGGTTTGATAACACAAAGACATGCGCCTTGAAGATAGCTTTGCAATGATATAAGTTTCATCAAAATCTAACTAACGAGCGGAAAGTTATGAGCAAAACACTAACAAGGGGTTAAAGTGTCATGAAAACTGCCATCCACCCATGCTAATTTTGCCTGAGTAGGATGCTCCCTCAAGACTCCACCTTTATCGACGATCCACCACTCATCGATTTCTCCTAGAATAGGGTAACTCCCTTGGTGGCTCGAGAAATGGATGGACCATGTGTGTGCGGCCGAATAGAAAGAACTTTTAAGGCTTTGAAAGAACGAAAAGGGAAGAGAGACTCAAGAGGGGGAATACGAAGTGATATTCATTGTCAATAGAGTGAGACTCCACTCCAATGCAACTCAAAATACTATAAACACAAGGGAGAAGAAGAGTTTTTATATGTACAAGAGGGAGCAGAAGCTCCAAGACTACTCATAGAGAGAGAATGAACTAGAGAGAGATGGACTCAAGAGTCTACATAAGAGAATATCTACAAGAGGGAGAGAAGACTCATGGAAGAGGCTTGAGGAGACTAGAGCTACAGCAACATGAGGCCTAATGGTGGAGAGATGATGAACAAGGGAGAGGAGGGCTCCTTTTATGGAGATTTTGTCACCCTCTTTCACCCATTTATAGTTGCTGCTATGTCACCATCCATGTCCTTTTTGGCTACTCTTGCCTCCCATCAAAAGATGCTCAAGACTCTTAAAATATTGTGAAATTCAAGAGTCTCCCCACATGGAGCCCATAGGGACCCTGTCTTTTCCATATGTCCACATCCTCCTTATTCCACATAGAAATTCTAGAAGGATTCCTCTTGACTCCACACTCCTCCACATGCCTTCCACATGCTTAGCATGTGGCCTCTCTTATATTATTGGAACACATGGACATGAGCCCACCTCTTCATATGACTCACTCTTCCTATTTTCTAAAAACCCCATAATATCCCATACACAAATAACTCTCACCCCATACCAAGGTATTTATAATTCATACCTATGGTATTTACAATGATCCATTCCACTCATCCTCTCAATCCCATACACTATCTTAAAAAATAGAAATAAGTGAGAGCTGCTAGGCTATCACTTGATACTCAAACTCTTATCAAACATAGAAGAAAACAATACCAATGCCAAATAAAAAATATCAATTTTTGGTGTCACATCTTCCCCCCCAGCAGATCCTCTCTAGTGATAGAGAGGGTTTGCTGGCCCTCAAGGTGGTCGAGCATAGAACAATTTAAGGTGATACTCATTGGTGTGTCTGGGTATCACCATGCCGTCAACATCCTCAAGCTGATAGGTTCCATTGGTGACATTCATGTACATCCTTATGGAGGCGTAGCCAAAAGTAACCAATCTCTGCTTCTGTTGTGGAGTTAACCCTCGAGGAAACATGCCTTCTTCCACATATTGCTAAACATCTTGCAGTTCTGGCCATCCAGTGTCTACCAAAGAAACCACCGCCCAGTCTTGTACTACAATGGCTTGAGTAGCCAACTCATCTGCCCTTTGATTTTCTTTTCTATTTATATGCACAAAGTTGCAAGGGGCTCTACAAGAAGAGCTAGAGTAGAATGAATATGCCTCCTCGAAGAGGGCTTATTGCCTTGACTCAACCAAGGTCTTTCACTCTCTCTCATGGAAAACTCTCTCTATGGAAGATGCCACATGGAAGGAGGGCTTGACAATCATGAAGGGAGTGGGTGCACCATCGGCTCTGATACCATGATAAAGTGGGGAGTGAGAGAGGGAGAGAGAGATAGGGGTGCACATGATATAGCTAACTATAAACTAAGTTGTATTGAACATGAATATGAATATATGCATAGGAACCCCTTAGGGTTAGGGTTAGGGCTAGGGTTTTCCCCTAAGGCCCTAGTGGTAAGGTGCAATTTACACCATCCTTAACAAAGGGTCCAACAAGATGTGTCGCATAAGATGGAACTTTCCCAAAGAGGATATCTATTGTCTTCTCCCTTAGGCATCCATCATTTGTAAGTTGAAAATCATAAACAAGTATGTCTACTTGTCCAAGATCAAGAACATCAGATCATGGTTGGTTTTTGGTACCCCTTCTTGCCCTTTTCTTTTTTGGACATGCAACTATTTCTAGAGAATATTTTCCTTTCAATGGACTAGCATGCGTCGTCCTAAAACATTGCACAACAAGGGAAGTTACCGGCCCTTGCATAGACTTTTGAATTTCTATCAATTTGGCAATCTAGAATGGATGTCTAAGAGGGCAAGAGTTGCAATCATGGATCTAACCTTAAAATCTTGTATGTAACTTTCCCACATTTCAATTATCTCTTCTCATCTTTGACAAGATTGTTGTGCACCAAGATACATCTCTCATGTAGGTACGTTGATTAAAGATTCAACCTCCAGTGATAGACTTTGAGTTTGTACAACTTGTTTTGAAGTAGAACAAGTGTTGGCCATATAAAATCATTGATGATTGCACAAGGTAGTAGTGTTACTCGTGAAGTGTTCAAGGACCACCACACTCCACTATCTGTAGTTCTAGACTATGTTTTTGCCCTCTCTATCAAATCTCTCTTCTCAGACATGCACCTTTCATAGTCAACATTAAATGGGTTTAGGCAGAGCCCATCTGATGCAAATTTGTATATCTCAAGAGAAGGAGGCAAGTGTATGATCGTGGTCCTTTATGTGGATGACCTTCTCATAACAGGGAACCATGAAGAGCAGATCTCGCAGACAAAGCATTTGCTAGGAAGAGAGTTTGAAATGACAGACCTCGGACTGATGCATTTCTATTTGGGGATTGAAGTTTGGCAAGAGCTGAAATAGATCTTTATTTCACAACTGAAGTATGCTGGAGAGATACTAAAGGCATTTGGCATGGCTAAGTGCAAGACAGTTGGTACCCCTATGGAGGTTGACGTGAAGCTCTCAAATGAGGATTCATCACCACTGGTGGACGAAGCGAAGTATAGAAGGCTTGTGGCCAGCTTGATTTATTTGTGCAACACACGGCCGAACATCAGTTTTGTGACTAGTGTACTAAGCAGGTTTTCCAATAAGCCCCGGGAGAACCAATGGAGGGTGGGGATGCGAGTGCTAAAATACATCAAAGGCACACTTGATTATGGCATCACCTATACCAAGGGCAATATCTTGGCCGAATTCTGTGACTCGGATTGGGTAGGAGACGTGGACAGCAGGAGATCAATGACAGGTTATTGTTTCTCACTTGGATCTGGAGCTGTGTCATGGGTCAGCAAGAAGCAACCCATAGTTGCTCTTCCTTCTACCGAGGCTGAGTACAAATCAGCATGCTTTGCTTCTTGCAAGGCAGTGTGGTTGAGGAGGATTTTAGGGGACATGGGTGCACTACAGAACAAGCCTACACAATTATCATGTGACAATCAGAGTTGCATGGCGATTGCAAAGAACCCTGTCTTCCACGCTGACACAAAACACATTGAGATTCAATATCACTTTGTACGCGAGCTCATCATGGATGGAGAGGTTGACTTGGTGTACTATTTGACTACAGAGAATGCTGCGGACATCTTCACGAAGGCTCTTGGAAGAGACTTGCTGGAGAGGCATCTTCATCGAGGACCAAAAAAGTAAGTTCACTTACGAGTGGACATTGAGGGGGGGTGTTAGATATCAATGCTCCACTCTCGTGTAACTACACGAGAACTAGCTAACTCTACTTGTAAGCCCTCCATATGAGGAGAAGGCATTTGAGTAGCTCAGTTATCTGGTAGGTCCTAGTTTGAACACCAGATGGGGGCTATGTGTGGCCTGATGGCTGGACGGCTTCAGATAGAGTTGGCACACCGCCAACTAGGCTACATGCAAGTGCGGGAAGGCATCCCATGATTAACTGCACTGAGGGTAGACAGAGCATTTTTTGGGGCAGCCCACTCTCGGGTTGCGGGGCCCGTTTGGAGCCTCAGATGATCCCGGATGGCTCTGGGCCGAATGGAAACCGTAGGCGAGTTGCTCTATTTTGTGCACCGGTTCTATCATGTGGTCAGTGGCCTATTTTGGGACTGACCGCCAGTCGACCATTTTGGGTAGACTGGGTCGGTCACCCAATTGGCTCTAACCGACTACTTGTGGTGGCTATATAAGAGCAAGCCCGTGAAGCCCATTTCATCACTGGCTACAGCAACCCTGATTCCTTAGCATCCAGCCTCCGTCTTCTACTATTTCCAGCTCACCATCAAAGCTTCTTTCACAGGAGTGCACGGTTGGGAGGCAGCGCCATCTATTGTATCAGTTCTATAGTAATCAAATTTTTGATTCTCCATACTATCTAGTTTTCTCTCTTGCGTACGAGATCCTGTTATTTGTTGAGCACGGACGTATTGTTTTCGTACAGTTAGAAGGTAGACTTTGGCTAGTAATTGGGTGTCAAGATCGACAAGTTAGAACATAGAACTTGCCACCCCACTAGTTGCATCACCTTTCTCCGTCATGATTATACACCTTGGGTGTGTCCATACAAATGATGAACCATCCTTTTCATGATTAATATAGAACTAATTTAGTAATAATATATTAGTGTTGATTTAGTAAGGATATGTTAGTACTAAATTAGTACTAAATTAGAACTAAACTAACACTGATATATGAGTGCTAAATCAACATATTGGCATTAATACTAATTAGCATCCCATCATTAGCACTAATCAACATATTAGGATTGATTTAGCACTTCGTTAGTTTTACAATTAGCACTAAACTATCACTGGCAGACTAGTACTAAATTAGTACTAAACTAACATTGACATATCCAATACCTCGCCCTTTGGGAAGCAACTCATTTCTCAATTATTTGCAAATGATTTAATGGTGTTAAGGAGAGCCAGCAATGTGTAATGTCCTTCCAAAAAATTCATCACTTTCTTCTCTCAAGCATCAGGATCGATATGTAGTTGGGCTAAATAATGCATTAAGGTCTTCTTTGGAGCCTGGACTAGCATGGTCCTAGCTAGGGTGGTGGATCCCTCATGGGGAGGTAATAAGATAAGTTTGCGAGCTCCTTTAGGACTTGGGTTAACTGTGAGTCAATGTTTTAGTTGGTTTAAAGGCTGCATTAAGGTTAAACTCAAATTTTGGCATGTCATGATTTTAGGATAAAATGTGAGGGCTCTTGTGATTAAGCATGTGTTAACTACAACTACAACTTATGTTGTTGCCGTGTGGTACTTTAGTCGGGCACGCTAATTGGATATTGAAAGACTTTTTAGAGCTTTCCTCTAGGCTGAAGAAGGGGGAAGGCACCATATGCATTACATAGCATGGGACCCCCTAAATCTCCCTAAACAGCTTGGAGGGATAGACATTTGAGATATTACCATTAAAAATGTGTCCTGAATAGGGAAGTGGATCCCTAAGCTGTTCAATTTGGACTTTCTTGGGTGTGATTGGTTGATTGATTTGTGGAGAATTTCAAATGCAAGAGGGTTAGTGTATGGACAAGACTTTCCTAGTATAAAATGTTACTTTCTGATTTCCCTACTTGGGTTAAAGGTTTTGATTTGATTACGGTCTGGTTTGCAGCCTGGAAGGTGGTAATAAGGGCACGCTCGTAGAAAGGCATTGGTGGGCTGAGAGGTGACTGAGCAAAGAGGGATGGGTTGGCTGGACATACACAAAAGTCCAATTGTTGCAAATGAGTAGTAATACGACCATGCCAAGAAAAGGGAGTCCTAGCAAGAAAAAAGCCAGCAAAACAACCATACCTGGCTATTCCTGGCAAACAGTTGGACCAGCTATGCAAAGCAAAAGAATTGAAGGTTCTGAGGCACTAGAAAGCTCTCAGAAAGGAATCAACTGATCGGAAAGCTCGAGAAACCCTGGGAAAAGTATTGTGTGCATGAGGCCTTTTCAAAGAGGGATTAAAGTGATGGGAACAAATTTGGGACTATCATAAGGGCTCGAGGTTGCCAATTGGTGACAATAGCTGCATCTTCTCCATTAGTGTAAGGGAGACCACTTTTCTTTATAGTATTCTCAGGAGGCTGCCAATCCAATGGCCAATTAATACATGCATGTCCAAGTGTAGAATAAGATATTAGTATTTGGGAAGCACATAGCTAACTAAGATTTATGCTAAGTGTGCACAAGTTCCATTTCTAAGATCCCTATTTCACATGGCCACATTCCAAGTTAGCATGGCCAATTTATCCATGCACCACCATCAAAGCATCAACACAACACCCCCATGCACTCACACACAGTCCAAAAAGGTCAACATGTCAGTCATAGCTCTAAACAGGTTGGAAAAAATCACCTCACTGCTTTAAGATAACATAGACTACTGCTTTAAGGTTAAAGCAGACTGCTAACATAGTAACTACTGATGCTCAATAAGTTAGTCATAGCTCTAATGTAGATTGCTAACATAGTAACTGGTTTCACAAAGAATACTAACACCGGACTCATTGCGATATTGTCATTACATAACCATGCGGGTTAGCAATAGTGACCTAGAGGGGTGTGCAAGGGTAGGTTAGCCGCAAGGGTTGACGGTTCAGATCTCCAAGCGGTTGTAGACCTCAACGGCTCTTCTCTAACCGTCAGACGGTTCTGTACGCATGCTATTACTAGCATTCCGAGATCATTGGGTACGCAGATGTTATGCGAGCTATTGTTGAGATTTCGAGCTCTACTCATGATATGCTAGGGTGACCATTGTGCATTTATGTCACTGACTTGTTAGCTACAGATGCGGTTGGTACACTGCCCATGAATAGAAAGACTTGGAAAGGGTTAAGGTGACCATCTCTTCCTCCCTTTGGACTTATGTCAAAGTTTTCCGTCCATCAAGTTTCCTCCACCACCATCCCCTCCATCCCCTTTCCCCCCTTCCTCCCCCTCCTGCCTCCACCCCCCCTCCATCCTTTTCCCCCCCCCATCCCCTCCATCCTCCCCCTCCCCCCTGCATCCCCTCCACTCCCCCCACCCCCTTCACGCCCCCTATCCCCTCGACCCCCCCCACCCCCCTCCATCCCCTCCACCCCCCCCCCCCCATCCCCTCCACCCCCACCCTCCCCCTCCATCCTCTTTCCCCCCCTCCCACCCCTTTTCATCTCCCTTCATCCCCCTCCACCCCCCCCTTCACACCCCCCCCCCCCTCCATCCCCTCCGTTTCTTCCCCATCTCCTCCACCCACCCACCCCCCCCTCTTCCCCCCCCCCCCCTCGTTTCCACCCCACTCCCTCCCCCTCTCTCTTACACCACCCCCCCTTCCCCCCCCCCTCCCCTTTGTTTTTTCCCCCCCCTCGCTGGCTGCCCGCTCTCCTCTCCCTACTACAGAAGGCCCTAAGGATTAAAGCCTTAGGCCTTGGGCCAAGGCAAGGACCGCAGTGCTGCACAGGTGCCCCGGCCAACCACAGTGATGGCAGCACCCACCACAACGGTGTGGCCAACTCGGCCCGCGCCACCCTATGCCCTCCTGCGCTGACTGCCGCCTACCCCGCCTCTCCCTTCTGCACCCTCTTGCTCTCCAACCACCTCCGCTCCATCCTCCATCTCCTCCCTCCCCTCCTACTCCTCCCACTCCCCTCCACACATCCCTCCCCACCCCCTCAACTCCAACCCCTCACAGACCCCCCTTGCCGTCGCCCAGCGTCGCGTGACGCCCCTTGTTTTTTTTCTTTAAGGAAAAAAGAAGCTAACTAACTAACCCTAGACTAAGTAGCCCTACAACTAATCGAGGTTAAGTTAGGGTAGGCTAGTTAGGTTAGTGTAACCTAGGGTGGGTTAGCTAGGTTTTGCTTAGGTTAGACTAACTATGGTATAGTTAGTTCAACTAAATGTAGCTAGTTAGATTGAGTTAGGTTAGGTTGGACTACATTAGGTTAGAGTAACTGTCCTTGCAACTGGTAATTCCTCTAACTAATAGTTAGACAAATTGGTTGGCTCAATTTGAAGAACTAGAATAGGTCAGTTAGTCCACCCAGTTAGAGTTTAGGACCATTCACAACATACTTAAGGCCAAGGACCCCCCCCCACAAAAAAGACCTCATTTTACCCCTACTTCAACACTTCGTATCTCACTCGTTTGGGACCCAAACTGGACCCTGTATGAACCACGGTTTCACACACAGAAACACCACACTATGGGGCATTTTTCCAACCCATTGCACACCATTTAGGCATCCATAGCACTCGTTAATTTGTGCCCCTGTGTGGGCCTCTTTTCCACTAATTCGCTCATATATTTCCACCGTGACCTTCGATTAACGATCCATCTACACCGGCACATTTCTCTACACACGTGGGACAATCCTAGGCACATTATTAACATGATGGTCCCTACAATTAACACATCTCTAACCCTCCTAACACAACTACATCAATACCCGCACGTGGCAAAGACACCCGTTACACCTCTCGCCAAATCTGCATGCAGCTACGCTCTGCCGTCCAATGCCTCTAACACCAATGCTCGCCAAATCTGCATACAACTCTGCTGCAGCCAATGCCTCCAACAATCCTCTACCCCGATTCCCCCCCTGAAATTCAAGAAATCTCTTTGACTCCTCCACGACACAACATGGCCGGGCGTCGTCTCACAATGATGGGGATCTTGACCTTGATGCAGAGGGGAACAATTTCTTTAATCGCAACAATTTTGGCAACAATAATAACAATCAAGGCAGGCGCCCCCTGGGAAAACTCGAAATTCCCAAATATAATGGTAGGGACGATCCAGCCCAATTCCTCCAGCATTTTGATGCCACATGCCGAGCGGGTGGAGATCAATCCAATGAAACCAAGGTTGCATGGTTCCCCATGGCCTTAACCGATGAAGCCTCAGAATGGTACCTAGACCTCCTAGTGGAAGAGAGAGCCACATGGGACCTGCTGTAAATAGAATTCAAGAGGCGCTTTCAAATGGAGAGACTACAAGATGATCCCACTCTCCAACTAAGCAAGCTCAAACAAGGTCATCGAGAAGATGTATGCACGTACCTGGGCAAGATGAAACGATTAATTGCCAAATGTGACCCATGTCTTGATGCTAAGTACCTCATGGCCTGGTTCATTCCAGGACTAAGGAAGAAAATCTGTGAAGACATGAAAAATATTAGCAGCAATTACGAAACATTCAGTGCTGCTCATGCAGCAGCCATTGACATTGAGGATGGCATGACCAACTCTGACACCAGCAGTGATGATGGAAGATCCAGTGCATGAGATAAGCGCCCTAAAAAGGCAAAATCCAAGTCCATTGCTAAAATGTCTAATGAAGATTTCCTAGAGGCCATGACCATGAAGCTAAAAGAAGAAATGATGCAAGCCATGGAACAAAAGCTTCACATGTCTCAGCTCCACCTCAAACTTATCCACGGCGAGAAAATGTATGGTGCCCACACTACATGGCCAATCATACAGCAAATGAATGCCCAATCTTGCCCTTGTTGCTACCACCCTCTTAACCTTCCTTGAGCTCCATCCTAACATCTATTTCCTTCATCGTCTCTTTGCGCACGCCTCTCACCACTTTCAACTAACCCAACAGTCACAAACTTATGAGCCCCTCACACCTAGCTTCTTCCTTTCCCTTGCTAACCCTACCCTCGAGGATAACCAAGCTGCTCAAACCATTTGCCCAGTTCTTCCCCCCCTCCCCTCTGCTCCCCCTTCCACAACTAACACTCTTCCATAGTTCTCCTCCATGTCCCTAGATTCTCTCCCTACCCTGTCATCACCTCCAACACTACTTATGCTACCATCAGCAAAAAATGACCCAGTATTTGATTTTGAATATTAGGATCTGAATAATCCAATTCGTACTCCCATGCCAAATTCCAATGATGGGTATGATTTTGATGTGATACCACTTCCCAGTAATCCCATCAAGGAATTTTGGAGCAAATATCCTGATATCAAAACTCGAGGTGGATGGACCCTGGACAACTTTGCTACCAACCTTCGTCAGCATCAAATTACTCAATATTGGAAAAGTAAGTTGGATCCCCAACCTGATTGGTGCCGTCCCAGGCTCTTTGATGTAATCTTCTTGAAAGAGTACCTACATGCACCTCCATGTCTCAGAACCCATACCAAGTTCTATGCAGTTCCATGACATCATAAATGGGAAGCCAACATACACACTTTGGGTGAAGATCGCACCATTAATTGGCCAATGATCAAGCCATACTCGTGTGTAGAATGGAATATCCAAGGCACACTGATCCGAGCACTTCAACAGCATGATCAAATAATGCACGGCAACATTGACTGCTTCCTTAGCCAAAGTGCTATCTTCTGCAAAACATTGGAATACATTTTGCAGGTCCCCAGGCACATCGACTACCATTTGCCTCCTCAATCCCAATGAACGGATCAATGCTCAAATTACAAGCCGACTCTATCAAACAGTCATCTTTTTACAAGCATGCCACATATCTCTATTCGAACAAATGGTGGATACAAGCTACCTAGAAATAGAGCAAAAATTGTATGGTGCCAAGCAACAAGATCGACTCGCATGACACAAGTTCCATAGCCACTGGATTACACGCATGGCATCCCAACTCTGTGATCACAATAAGTCATAACCCAAGGACGGGTAATAAAATAGATCCTGGAGTAAATTGTCTCTGTGCCAACATGGACTTAGGTAGTACAGAATATGTGTGTAGAGTAGTAGCGGCAAAGCTCTGCTTATGGTACTTGCATAAGACTAGGAATAATCTCTCTTAGGAATCCTCAACATGCAAGTTCTACTTGCAACTCCTACATGCATGTTCTACATGCAATTCCTACATGCGATTCCTACATGCGAGTTCTACATGCAACTCCTACATGTAACATGCAACTCCTACAAGCAACTTGCAACTCCTACATGCAACTTCTATATGCAAGTTTACATGTAGAGAGAGAATGTCTTACAATTCCTACATGCAGAGAGAGAAGCTCTCCAACTTGTATAAATACCTCATAATGGAATGAAGCCCATACTCTTTGGGGCATTGTGTTGAGTTCTACTTTGGTATTCCAAGCAATTGTCTCAAGTGTCCATGCTTCCTTGCACTCCACATCCAAAAGCATGTCCTAACCTTGCAACTCCTCCTCCCCTATCTTCCAACCTTGCAACCCATCCTCCCCCTCCTCCCTTCTCCTCCTCCTCCTCCTCCTCCTCCTCCTCCCCCTCCTCCTTCCCCCCCCTCCTCCTCCTCCCTCCTCCTCTCTCTCCTCCTCTCTCTCCTTTGTTGAGAGTTCACGCTCAACATCACGTGATCATGTGTGCATAGCACCATCACGTGATCATATGTGCATAGCACTAACCTTATAGAGTGCTATAAAGGAAAGGGTTAGATCCCCTAACCCTAACCCTAAAAGGGTTTGTATATATTCTATTTTTTCAACTAAATCTAGAGTACAGTTAGTCATTTTGTGGTGTGCTCTCTAGCTGTGCCCTCTCTCCTCATCTCCACTCTTCATATTTTGTCATGGTATCAGAGCATGGTTCTGCCTTCCGCTGAGGCGCCATCATTCTTATGAGAGTGATTGAGAGATTGAGAGATCGAGAGAGATTGAGTGAGCATCCTTTCACTTCCATTGAGTGATAGAGAAATTTCTGTCCATCTGAGAGGAATTTCCGTCCATGAGAGATTTCCGTTAATCTCCTTCCATTTGATTCATTGTTTCATTGAGAGATTCATTGTGTGAGAGAGAGAGAGTTTATGAGGGATCGAAGTCTTCATTGAGAGAGAGAGAACTATTCTCCTTGGGAGTTTCTGACTCCTTCTAAGAGAAATCTTAGAGAAGTTCTTTTTTTTTGCACTAAGAGAGAGCTCCTCTCTTACTTATGAGAGTTGTAGTCGATGAGAGGTGTATGTAGCAGAAATAAGCTCATCTAGAGCACCGTGACTCCTCAGGAGAGTCCCTATAGTAAGCAAAGCCTTCTACAGCCGCTTTTGCAAACAAAGCCAAGGTTCCTTCCATCTGTGACTATGACAGCCTCTCCAAGCAAAGCCATCGACTTCAAAGGCAGTCTCAAACGCCACAATGCAACAAGCTCTCCAAGCAACAGCTGCGGCATCTACAACAGCAGCGGCATCCATGACGATGGCCAAGACTCTATGCAACAAGTATAATGCCTTCGACTAACAAGCCTACATCAGCAGCTGCACCACCAGCCTTTACACATGTAGGGAGCTCTCCATGGCCACCTACGATGCCACTCTGACTCTGCTACACACGAATGCTCATGGCTCCAACTACGTCTGCAAACCAGTTTAGGGGAGCGCAAACCGCCTCGCAAACAGCTGCACCGACCTCTACGACCTCCTGCTCAGCACAACACGACTCGTGCACACGTCCAGTTGCGCCATTCCAGCCTTCTTCATCGATGCTTGCCATCCTTCAACGAGCAGTGTGCAAGCCCAACTAACCAACGTGTAGTGCCTCTCTAACACTCACAGCAAAGCTACGGTTCAAGCGCACCTCCAACAGCCACTTCTGTTCACGGGGCAATGACCATACACAAGGCAATGCCATCAGCTGACGGGCCTCACAATAGCCTTGTGAGAGGCAGCAACCAACGGGCCTACGGAGTCGTTTCACTACTACACACGCATCCTATTGCGACGTTTACGTACCGACGATTAGCGCCCGCTTAGCGTTAATCGTCGGTATAAAAATCGGGTTTCGCAAATCGTCGCTATATAACGACTTTTGCTAAAAGTCGCTATATAGCGACGTTAGGAAAAGTCGCTATATAGCGACATTTAAAAGTCGCTATATAGCGACACTGAGACAAAATATTATAGCGACGTTTTACAGAGAGGTTTTTTTTTTTTTTTAGGCCTTAAAAATTATTTTTTTCCAATGACAAAATTTTTAAAATTTTCATACATGTTTGAGCTCATAGAGAATTAAAAAATGAGAGCATGTACATCAAGCCTTTGAAGCTCATATATTCATGTCCAAGTTTGAGATGAGAAAAATCAAATAAGAGCATTTACATCAACTGTTTCATCTTGAGCCAAGTCTAAGGCGCCAAGCAAGTCTATCTGCAACTCTATACCGAGTTGATCTCCTATATCATCATCGTACTCTAGTATCGTACGTTCACCTAAAAGTATTTGATCATCTTCTTCAATAAAGCTTAAGTGTGGTGATTGATCTTGATGATTGTTGTCTTCTTCGTCAATATCGTGATCTCCATCCTCCTCCCGTGCGATGTCATTATGCGCATCTTCCTCTTGCCACTTCAAGTGATCTACATCTTCTTCGCTAGATTCATCAATTGGATCCGGCATTGGTAGTGGCATCTCCATATCCACATCTCGATCTTCAAATATTTGCTTACTTCGTGGTGCAACTTGGATCACGTACCACCATCTTGGATCAGAACGATCCGGATGAAAAACCACCTATATTGAAGATGGGTGCCAAATGTCGTCAATTATATATATATCAATGGACTTTAAAAATGAAAGCTTTGACTAATTAAATCATTAGTATGCACCTGCTCACAGTGCTCGGGAAGAACAAAAGTATCACTTTCATCGGTCCAATGTTTGGTGGAGTCTATTGCAAAGAGACCGCTACTATCTTTTCTCACTGTCGCATGGGGACCGTTGTAAGTAGTTCTAAACCATTTTACATCAAGAATGAAAATAGTAAATCGTCTGAAATCAATTTCATAGATGTCGCGTATGGTTCCACAATAATCCAACTGTGAGGAGAGAAGATTGGTATCCGAAGCACTTGCTCGGCTATCTTGTGTGAAGTTAGCCATGACTCCACAATCATACGTGACTCTTTTTGAATCGATGCGTTCCACGTGAAAATGTCGTCCATATGACCATAATGCACTGTACTTTTTGTACTGTAAAAGAGCATCATTAAATCAATGAAGATGCACCTATTTTATAGCATATATTGCCACAAATAATTACTTAATTACGTCAAGAGATAAGAAACTTACATGCACCATACATCCAGATGATAACTCCCGCTCGCGCTCGTTTATTGTCTCTCCATCACGTTCGGCTTTACGTACAGCCAGTTGTAGCCAATCAAGTGACATGTGAGTAGGGAGAAGAGCCAGATCTCGTGGATATGGTTGTGATCGCCTGTACATTACTCTGAATCTCGTCCTTGCATTTATTCTTTCTGCTTTGGCCACTTCATATCTCTCAATCCACTTCTGCATCTCAGGGCTATTGAGGATACAAAACTTATTGAATTTCTCCATTTGCTCTTCGCTCATCTTTCTTTCAATCCCTTTTCCTTGGGGGACCTCGCCAATGATGCGATCATCATCCTTGTTGTGCCAAGCTTGCGGCATATCAGGATCCGTGGATGCAAGAAACTCTGTGATATATACTAATGACTCTTGCACAAGCCATCCCTCTGCCATGCTTGCTTCGGGTCTTGCTCTTTGTCTTACAAACCCCTTTAAAGTTTTCATAAACCGCTCGAGAAAAAACATCCATCGATTATGAACGGTACCTGCTATAGCCACCTCATCAACTATGTGCACAAGCAAGTGGACTTGAGTTGTCATAATGCTTGAGGGAAAGTGCTTCTCAAGCAAGCATACGGCTTCGATGGATTCCACCCTAGCCTTCTCGATGCTCGATATAGAGATCTCTTTTTGAGATATCCACCTATTTCACATGTCCATGCATATGTAAGATATTTGAGATATCCACCTATTTCACATGTCCATGAAGAAAATACATAATGCGAATTGATAGTAAGCATACCTCACAATACCACAGATCTTGAATATAGCATTTCTAACATCTTCTTGTAAGCACCCTTTTATTGTAATTGGAAGGATGAACTATCAAAGCAACAATGAAATCATGTCAACAATATAACATAATAATAATTACGCTAATGCATCACTATTATCGGTACACTAATTCTACTTAGAATACCTGTAAGACCTTGTGCCAATCATGGGACTTGAGGCCACTAAGCTTATTGTCCTTTGAAAATGCTCCTTTCAAGCAACGCATGTATCCTGTCGGTGTTTGAAAAGAGGCAATGTCTGCCTTGATCGCTGCCTCCTCCCTCGTAGAGAGGATCCACGTTGCTTTCGGGAGGACAACTTTTCCCGAAGCATGCACTTGGGGCCACAAACGAGACATCCTATTCATAGCACGCAAGTCTTCTCGCACTCCTCTCGAGTCCTTGGAACCAACCAAGTGTGCCCAAATGGTAGCCCCCACATTCTTAAAGATATGCATGGGATCCAAGAGATGATTGATTTGTAACTGACCCCAATAAGGAAGCTCGTGAAAGATCGATAGCCTCTTCATACCAGGAGGAGGTTCCTCTCCATTCTCCCTCCAAGCTTGAATCCAATCACTTGCTTTCAAATATGATGGTGGTGGATCAAGCTGACCTCCACGTGCGAGATGGTCGAGCGGAAGGTATCGAGCATGACCTTCATAAACATTTTTCCTCATATGTTTGGAGTAGCGTGCAAGCGATTTCAGAGCGGGTCCACAAACAGGACAAGCATGGTACCCACTTGTAACAAGTCCTGCACGCGTGCATGAATATGTTAGTACAAGACATGCGTGCAAAAGAGAGTAAAAAAAGCATAATCCCTCATTGTACATGTAAAGACATAACCACGTACCTGCGCACTCTCCATATCCTGGGTAGTCATGCATGGTCCACATCAAGATACCCCTGACCAAAATATCATTGGTATGCCTAGGAGCTCTGGAAATATCAAAGACCTGCACTCCTCTCCATAATATCTGTAACTCCTCTATCAAAGGTGCCATGTACACGTCCATGTTTTTTGCCTTGTACTTTCCTGGCACAAGTAGTGCAAGCATGAGGTGTCCCTTTTTTATTGTTAGCCATGGTGGGATATTGTAATTCACCACGACTATGGGCCATGTCGACCAAGATGTCGAGCGTAATCCGAAAGGATTCACGCCGTCCATGGCTAGCCCAAGATGTAAGTTGCGTGGCTCCCTCGCAAAGTCCGGCCACTGATTATCTATGTGCTTCCAAGCTGCACAATCTGCGGGAATCCTCAATGTGTGATCAGTGGACCGATGAGATGCATGCCATGTCATCAACTCCGCTATGGATTTGCATCGAAACATGTGTTGTATTCTTGCAATGATGGGAAAGTGTCTCAAGACCTTTACCGGTATCCGCTCACCTTGCAAGTCATCTCTATATCGTTGTTCCCCACACTTTGGACAACTAGCCAAATCTCCATGCTCACGACGAAAGAGAATACAATCATTACGACAAGCATGGATGGTATCATAATCCATACCCACCGTTGTTAGCATCTTTTTCGCTTCATCTCTTGATGCGGGCATGGTATTTGGTGCAGGCAACATCTTCTGGAGCAACCTATGACAAAGACAGTATCCGAATGATGATTCTCAAAACAAACAATATCCAAATAATGAGTCAAATTAATGCAAGGGCTAACCTCATTAAGGCCGAGACACTTGTATCCGACCACCCATACTGTACTTGTAGATTCAAGATTGAGAGACAAGCACGTAGTAATTTAGACATCCTAGCACCCTCGTACAATTGTGTTGATTGCAACTCTCGCATTTTGACCTCAGACTCTGACATCACGTGTACGTGGGATGTAGTGCCCCTAAAAATGGAATCCATCATGTCGACCATACCCTCGTCGTCATCCGGGAGACTATAGTCTTGTTGAAAGTGAGAAGGTATATGTGTACCCTCGTCACCCTCCTCATCCTGTCATAAGCTCATTCGTGTAAATAGAAGATCTTCAATTTCCGGGTATACAATAAGATTGCGAACTTAAATAGCTTTGACTTACCGATGATCCATCAACATGTGCAACACCAACGGGGGGTACTGGTTCCGGCTCCTCCCCATACATCCGCAAGTGGCGCATGATAATACGACGTTGATGTCGTACTTCTCGCTTGCAATGAGTGCAATGACAATATAACCTCTCCGTAAGCCACTTCGTGCTCCCGGGCGTTGGCGCATCATCGGATGAGCTTCCACTCGTCCCTTCCATCTACACTTATAAAACCACAACATAAGCATTAAGAGGAGATATTGACAATTATGAGCATAGCATGTTTAATTTGAGCTTCTCTTGAGGCCATATAAAAAAAATGACGTCGCTATATAGTAAGGATTGAAACAAAAAATCCTATATGGTAAGGCTATATAGTAAGAGGAGATATTGACAATTATAAGCATAGCATGTTTGAGCTTCACAAGAGGCTACACAAAAAAATAAACAGTAAGCGTCGCTATATAGCGACGCTCTGTTTCGTCGTTATATAGCGACGTTTAATTTGAAACGTCGCTATATAACGACGCTTTTAATTAAAAACGTCGCTATATAGCGACGAAAGAGCGTCGCTATATAGCGACGCTGTGGGTTAAAACCCAAAACGGCGAAACGCGCGGCGTTTTTGCATAAGCCATTCCTAATCTCTACAGTAAGCAACCCAAAATCTCCTCCCACCTATTTCGACGACCTCCCATCTATTCCAGGCAACCTCCCACTCTATTTCCCACTCCTCACCCTTCTCCTACCTCTTGTACTCCCTCTCTCTCCTTTTTCCCTCTTTGGTTTCCAGAAAGAAAGTTCTTCAAGAGGTGAGTTTGTTTCAACAATGTAGGTTGTTTGTTTGTTAGATTCAGTTTTGTGAGTGTTTCTACTTGTATTGCTAAAGTTATAAACTAGTTTTCATGCTTTATTTGAAAGGATTGAAACCAAAAACGAAATTTCAAGAAAGAAAGAAAGAAAGAAAGAAAGAAAACTCACCTCTTCTTTTTCCTGTATTTCTTTCCTTCTCTTTCTCCTTGTCTCCTCAATCTTCTCTTTCCTTGTCTCCTTTCAAGAAGTTGCTTTTGTGATCTCCTCTTTCCACTAACATCTTATTTGAAAAAATGGGTTGTTTTCTCTCTTTTGTAGGGCCAGTCCACTACACCGAGCGGGACATACTCTCTCTTTTGTGGGGCCAGTCCACTACACCGAGCGGGACATACTTTTACAGGTAAGTGCTTCCTCTTCTTTCCATTTAATATTTTTGTTATTTGCATTGGCCTACAGCTAGCGCCTTAAGCGCTAGCTGCAGTAATGGGCGTAGGAACCCTCTCTTCCCCTCTCTCTCTTTCCGTCTTCCCCCTTCTCTTTTTCTCATTTTTCCCCCTTCTCTTTTTCCCTCATGCGGAAAAAGAGAATGAGAGAAGCTTATGCTTATGCTTATGCTTATGCATAAGCATAAGCATAAGCATAAGCTCATGCTCATGCGTGCGGAAAAAGAGAATGAGAGAAGCTTATGCTTATGCTTATGCATAAGCATAAGCATAAGCATAAGCTCATACTTATGCTCATGCGGAAAAAGAGAATGAGAGAAGCTTATGCTTCTCTCATTCTCTTTTTCCGCATAAGCTCTTTCTCCTTTTCCGCATGAGCATAAGCTCCTTCTCTTTTTCCGCATGAGCTTATGCTTATGCTTATGCTTATGCATAAGCATAAGCATAAGCTCATGCTTATGCTCATGCATGAGCATCCGCATGAGCTTGTTTCCGCATGAGCTTATGTGGAAATAGAGAAAGGGAGAAGCTTATGCTTCTCTCATTCTCTTTTTCCGCATGAGCTCTTTCTCTTTTTCCGCATGAGCATAAGCTCCTTCTCTTTTTCCGCATGAGCATAAGCTCATGCTTATGCTCATGCATGAGCATCCGCATGAGCTTGTTTCCGCATGAGCTTATGCGGAAATAGAGAAAGGGAGAAGCTTATGCTTCTCTCATTCTCTTTTTCCGCATGAGCTCTTTCTCTTTTTCCGCATGAGCATAAGCTCCTTCTCTTTTTCCGCATGAGCATAAGCTCATGCTTATGCTCATGCATGAGCATGAGCTTATGCTTGTTTCCGCATGAGCTTATGCTTCTCTCATTCTCTTTTTCCGCATGCTTTTTCCGCATGAGCTTATGCTTCTCTCATTCTCTTTTTCCGCATGCTTTTTCCGCATGAGCTCTTTTTCCGCATGCTTTTTCCGCATGAGCTCTTTCTCTTTTTCCGCATGAGCATAAGCTCCTTCTCTTTTTCCGCATGAGCATAAGCTCATGCTTATGCTCATGCATGAGCATCCGCATGAGCTTGTTTCCGCATGAGCTTATGCGGAAATAGAGAAAGGGAGAAGCTTATGCTTCTCTCATTCTCTTTTTCCGCATAAGCTCTTTCTCTTTTTCCGCATGAGCATAAGCTCCTTCTCTTTTTCCGCATGAGCATAAGCATGAGCTTATGCTTATGCTTATGCATAAGCATGAGCATGAGCATAAGCTCATGCTTATGCTCATGCATGAGCATGAGCTTATGCTTGTTTCCGCATGAGCTTATGCGGAAATAGAGAAAGGGAGAAGCTTATGCTTCTCTCATTCTCTTTTTCCGCATGAGCATAAGCTCCTTCTCTTTTTCCGCATGAGCATAAGCATGAGCTTATGCTTATGCTTATGCATAAGCATGAGCATAAGCTCATGCTTATGCTCATGCATGAGCATGAGCTTATGCTTGTTTCCGCATGAGCTTATGCGGAAATAGAGAAAGGGAGAAGCTTATGCTTCTCTCATTCTCTTTTTCCGCATGAGCATAAGCTCCTTCTCTTTTTCCGCATGAGCATAAGCATGAGCTTATGCTTATGCTTATGCATAAGCATGAGCATAAGCTCATGCTTATGCTCATGCATGAGCATGAGCTTATGCTTGTTTCCGCATGAGCTTATGCGGAAATAGAGAAAGGGAGAAGCTTATGCTTCTCTCATTCTCTTTTTCCGCATGAGCATAAGCTCCTTCTCTTTTTCCGCATGAGCATAAGCATGAGCTTATGCTTATGCTTATGCATAAGCATAAGCATAAGCTCATGCTTATGCTCATGCATGAGCATGAGCTTATGCTTCTTTCGGCATGAGCTTATGCGGAAATAGAGAAAGGGAGAAGCTTATGCTTCTCTCATTCTCTTTTTTCGCATGAGCATAAGCTCCTTCTCTTTTTCCGCATGAGCATAAGCATGAGCTTATGCGGAAATAGAGAATGAGAGAAGCATAAGCTCATTCTCTATTTCTGCATAAGCTCATTCTCCTTTTCCCACTCTATTTCCCCCTTCTCTCATTTCCCCCTTCTCTCCTTCTCTATTTTCCCTCATCTCTTTCCCCTTCTCTATTTCCCCCTTCTCTCATTCTCTATTTCCTCACTCTCATTCTTTTCTTTCCTTTACATCTTCTTTCCCTCTTATCTTTCCCTCTTCTTTCCCTCTTTCCTTTCCCTCTTCTTTCATTTCCCTCTTCTTTCTTCTTGCCTATGCCTATGCCTATGAGAATGCTCATGTTTGTTTTTTGTTTTCTGTTTTCGTGTTTGTGTCTATGTTAGACATGGGATCACGTCGCTCATCCGATGAGTACGGACAGCCTCGCAGGAGGAGAGATCACGATCTATATGCTCCAGAGGACTTTGATTCCTCTCAGGCGACTACCCCGAGGAGTACCCTTGGTCCGACTCCTCTCGGTCCTAGCACTGCGACTACCCCTGGTCCGACCCCTCTTCCACGTAGCACTGCGACTACCCCTCAGGGGACTCCTTTGCTAGCCGCGTATGGCTTTGTCGGGACTCCCGACGAGTTTGTAGCGCAGATGAGCGATGAGGAGGCAGCAAGATTCTTCTCTCTGCTCTCTCAGAGGACCTCCGCAATTCCTTCCCCTACACCGACGGGTGGACGTACTGCCCAGCCATCCCCTCGCGCCCCTTCGACCGCGGGATCATCACCTGTGCATGCCTCCCGCAAGGGAAGGAAGAGTAGGATGGGCGGCTCATGTTGTGCTGACTCAGGAGATGTAGACGAGTCAGCACACTCACGCTCCTTTAGGTCTCCACTTGGTCCGGAGACACAGTATCAGTCAGGTCCCTTTCCCTCTCCTACTCCCACAGCTACTCCTTGATCCGGAAGCGGTCGCGCAGCTTCCACTCCTTCAGACTCTGCTACCGTCAGTCCCCCTTACTCATCAGGGGATATCTCCTATCAAATCACATCTGCCGGAGAGATAATAGAAGACAAAAAGGGCAAAGCAGTGATGGCCGCCATGAGGAGGTTGATGAGTCATCACTTCAAGAGCGGCATAAATATCGATTGGCGGTATCAAGATGCCCAAAAGAAGCAGGCGGTGATCGATGAGTTAAAACAAAGATATCCTAATCCGCCAAATGTGGAGTTTAATAACAATTATATGCTCGAGCGCATGGGTTTGGTCCTAAAGCATCGCAGATCAACCTTGCGTACTTCCATTACAAAGGGGTTGGCTAAACCCAGCTGGGCAGACAAAGCTGATTGGAAGTACTTCAAGAAGCAACATAGGGACCATCCCGAAATGTTCGAGGGTCAGAGGAGGGCTGCGAAGAGACGGCTGGACGTCGTAGGTACTTCGCACTTTGGTGCAGGCGGACGGTATGCGTTCGAGGCAACCGTGGTAAGTCTACTTCTTCCCATTTAATGTATTGTTCTATTTGTTTTACTTACATATTACATGCACTTTAGCTAACTCTAACTCTCGTAAATTGGATCCACAGCAAGCTGCGATGGGTCGGCTTCCTACGGATGCAGAGACGCGGCGCGCATTTCGGATAGGAACAAGGCCGTGGTTCATTGAGCAAGAGGCAATGGGAGCGACAGTCGATTGGGCTGAGGTGGCTGCTCGCACGGTATAAGTTTACTCCTACTTGTAATCTCACTTTTTAATTTAAGTTCCAATCTAATTTTTGATTTATATGATTCACTCTTAGGGTCAAAGCTCAAGCGTCCCATCATCAGAGACGAGCGATCAACAGGGGCAAGGATCGGACGCAGGTGCCGAGGACGAGGGAGAAGACGCAGGTGTCGGGGACGAGGGAGAAGACGCAGGTGTCGAGGACCAAGGAACAGGCCATCAAGACGATTCGGATTCGGATTCGGATTAGTAGTGGTAGTAGCTCATTGTATATCCGCTCGTTTGAGCAATTTTGTATCGCCCTTTCACAGGGTAATTTTGTTACAAACACAGTTGTATATGTATATGCATTTCTTCCTCATCGTTCACAAGAACAATTTTGTATCATCCTGCAAGATGCGGAAATTTTGTTATAGAAAACTTTCTTTTGTAATTACAAAAAAAAAAAAAGGATTAGTGGGGCTAAACAGGGCCAAAAGGAAGCCCTGTTTAGCCCCACTAACCCTTTTTTTTTACTTCTATTAATCGTCGCTATATAGCGACGTTTACCAGTGTCGCTATATAGCGACGATTAACAGTGTCGCTATATAGCGACGTTTTCATCGTCGCTATATAGCGACGCTTAATAGCGTCGCTATATAGCGACGATTTATAGCGACGCTCCTTTTCCGACGATTTTAACGACTTTTATAGCGACCTTTGCGCCCGTGAAAAAAAAAAATTTTAATGTAAAAAGCGTCGGTATTTCCGTCGGAAAATGGCCTATGCCTTGTAGTGTTTGCAGCCTCTCCAACAAAATCGGTGCCTCAATAGGCCAGTGCCTCTGATGAAACGACTCCAACAAAAGACTCCAGATGGAATCTGAAGATCTGAACAGAATCTCTTCAGATTTCGATGACACACAAATCACCACGTGTCTCTTATCCTCAAGACTTGTCTCTCTCTAACCCACCATCTACCACGTGGCAGATAAGGTTGGGTCTCCTAACTATGGTTAGGTAACTGTGGACTGGTTAGGTTAGGCTCAGTTTAGCCAGTGGTCAGATTTTTGCCACGTGGCAACCCTCACCTGATCTACCACATCACCCTTATCTGACACATAAGTATGCCACATCATCCTGCCAGCTCATCAACCATGTCACCTGTGCCACGTCAACACAAACACGTCATTAGCCACATCAGCAATCCACATCACATGTGCCATGTCAGCAGTCCATATCATCAGCCATGTCATCATTACCACATCATATGCTGACATCATCATATGTGCCACCTCAGCAGTGCCACCTCAACTGTCCAGTTAGCACTGACCTCTGCAGGCACACACAGTGCTTCACAGTCACTACATGTGACCACTTCTGCCACCTCAGCATAGGGCTCCACTGGAACACCTCTTGCTAGGCACAATGCCACATCATCAGTGCATGTGACTCACAGTGACACATCATCATTGAGCACATTTGCACTCCTTTTGCCCCTCCACGTAGATAAGTCATATCTCTTGATCCATGAAGAATTTGAGGGTGCTCCAAAAAGGAAAGTCGCTCGTTTTTTTGTTCTCTACACACTCATCACATCACGCACATATTTTGGCACAAGTTATACTCACATTTGAGCCTCGCCGACAAAACCACTTCCTTCATGCACATTTGCCTCTACATCGATGCATCTGACCCAGCACTTAAAAAGAACAAAAGAAAAGGAACTATTTGCTGTTCTTTCATTGATCGACGATTGGTATCGATCTAGATCAGAGTAGACTAGATCGCCATAGAGGGAACGCTTTGAATTTCCCCAAGTTGCCAATCTAAGCCATGCCCGAAATTCCCGACTAGTACCTACTCGGAGTCCATACGCTCACATACGGTTTCACATCATTACATTACCTGAAACCTTACGTTCATCAGTTCAGTGAGCAGACTTCAGAGTTTAGAGGCATTGCAGATTGTTTCAGTTTAGCACTTGATTTCACACACACATGCCACCATTATAAAGCCTATTCGGCTATCTCATAGCATCGTGCACATCATTTCAGCCTTGTAAAGCCTCTTGGCTATTCCCGGCATCATTGCCACAAGCCTTGTAATACAAATCAGATTTTATATATAGCAGTTCTATCTTCACCGACGGTACAGAGATTTCACTTGGCATAGTCAGTGTATTTGCAGTTGATTCATACAGAGATTTTCACGACACCTTTGAGTACATTTCTTGCACCATGTCGACTAGCAACCTCAATCTGGAGGCATCTGCTAAGTTAGACAACTCCAATTACGGTACATGGAAATACCAAATGGAGACCATTCTTGTACTTCAGGACAAATGGGAGTATGTCGATGGGTCTACACCTAGACCATTGGACAATACAACCACCAATAGCTCTACTCCATCTGTTGTCACAGCACCAGCAACGGGATCTACATCTACACAAATAGTTTTCGCACCAGTAGGAGATCCTGCCATTGCCCGAGCTCAGGCAGAATGGGATAAGAAAGACAAGTATGCCTAACACCCGATCAAGCAGAATGTGCAAGATGTCATGCTGGGACAGCTCAATACAGTCAATACATCAAAAGAAGCATGGGATATGATCACAGCTCTCTACAAGTCCAAGAACACATCCAGGATTCTCACCGTGAGAAACCAGATCAACCAAAGTTTTCACAATAGCAGTGAAACCGGTCATGCTTATGTACTCCGCATAAAAGACTACAACAATCAACTTGCAGCAACAGGAGAGACTATGAACCCCGTAGAAATGGTTCAAGTCATTCTGAATGGACTAGGAGAGGGATACAAGAATCTAGTCCAGAGTATTGCCATCCAATGGCAAATTCCAACACTGGAAGAACTTCAGTCAGTTCTACTTGGTAAAGAACTCAGGACTCAGGCCATTCAAGCACGTAAAGGTCATTCTAATGATCAGGCATTCACAGCTTCAGACAGAAGCAAAAGCAAAGGCAGAGGCAGAGGTAGATCATACCAGAAAAGTGGTCATCATCAACAAAATCAAAGTCAAAATTAGCATCAGCATCAGCATCAGAATCAGCAAAGAGGAAATCATTCCAACCAAGGAAAATTCCAAGGACGAGGGAATGCATCCACCAATGTGTTAAACATCCAGTGCAACTACTATCACAAGTTTGGACACTATGAAAGAGATTGCCGCAAGAAGCAGTACGACCAAGGCGGTCAATCCAGCAGTAGTCGAGGGAATTCTCGAGGCAAAGGAAATCATCGTGGTGGACATTCTAGTCACAGTCATTTTGCAAATAAACATGAAAATATGTTTCTTGCAAGCGAGAAATTGCATCAGACTGATACAGTGTACCTAGACATTGATTTCAATCCCAAAGAGGATTTCAGCTATCAAGTTGACCAAGTGGAACAGGATCCTTGGTACATTGACAGCGGTGCATCATATCACATGACAAATAATCAGGAATGGTTCACAGAAATGAAGCCATTAGAAGGACAGAAAAATGTCATCTACACAGCAGATAATACAGCAAATCCAGTTCAAGGGACAGGTGTTATCCCTATGAACAATTTCACTGGTACGAAAGGATTAGTGAAAGATGTGCTATATGTTCCAAAGCTTAGCAAGAACCTTTTGTCAGTAGGTCAAATGACGGAACACAATTACAAAGTCATCTTCGACGGTGATGAATGCACTATCAGAGACAAATCCAAAAGATGTCAGCTAGTAGCAAAAGGTGTCAAGGAAGGATGCTTATACAAAATGCTAGCTACAGTACCAGATAAGCATGCCATGTCAGCTCAACCGCAACAGATGCCACTATCTGCAAAATGGCACAAGAGATATGGTCATGTCAACTTCAAGTACTTGTTAGATCTCAGGAATCAAAATATGGCAATTGGGATTCCGAAGCTACAGTTTCTTAGAAAAGTTTGCGAAGCATGCTACTTCGGCAAACAAAAGCGAACCAACTTTGTCAGAAGTACCTCTCGTGCACGAGGTATTCTTGATTTGATACATCCAGATGTATGGGGTTATGCCCAGACTCGCAGCATCAATGGTTCACTTTACTACTTGACTTTCATCGACGACTACAGCAGATATTGTTGGGTCTACTTTTTGAAAGAGAAATCTGAAGTGTTTTCCAGATTTCAAGAATTCAAAGCCATGGTAGAAAACCAGACAGGCAGAAAGATCAAGGTCATGAGATCAGACAGAGGAGGTGAATACATGTCTTCAGCATTCATGAACTTTTGTAAAAATCATGGCATTCGAAGACAATTCACATGTGCAGATACTCCTCAGCAGAATGCAAGGGCTGAAAGGAAGAATGGGACTTTAGCTGCTAGAGCAATGCTTAGTGAAAAGCATCTTCCAAATCAGTATTGGGCAGAAGCAATAGCTACAGTAAACTATTTCCTTAATCGGCTTCCTACCGAACCGATACAGGGTATGACTCCTTATGAAGCATTCACTGGACACAAGCCACACATTGGGCATCTCCGCATATTTGGTTGCATAGCATATGCCCACATACATGATGATCATTGCAGGAAATTGGATGCGAAGTCACGCAAATGCATCATGGTTGGCTACAGTAAAGAAAGCAAAGCATACAAATTGTATGATCCCATCAACCGCAAAGTCATTATCTCCAGAGATGTAATCTTTGATGAGGAATCAGAATGGAAAACCTCACCTACACAAGAGATAGAAGCATCGACTTCACAGTCATCTACAGAACAGGTTGATGAAGAAGAGCAAGAATTACCAGCAACACCCCAAGCAGAGCCACAGCAGCTCAGACGGTCTACTAGGGAAAGCAGACCTCCAGCCAGATTGACATATGCTTAGAAAGGCAAAGCAATTCAGGTGGAAACCACCAACTATGCTCTTATGACTACCATCATGGCTACAGAAGAGCCAATGTACTTCGAAGATGCAGTAGACAAGCCAGAATGGCAAATACAATCCAGATGGCAGTATTTAAAGATACAAAGCCAGACTAGTTGCAAAAGGATTTGCACAACAATATGGTCAGGACTATGATGAGACTTATGCTCCAGTAGCAAAGATGGATTCCATACGGTTCTTGATATCACTAGCGACACTCAGCAAATGGAATGTGTACCAGTTCGATGTCAAGAATGCATTTCTCAATGGTTATCTAGACGAGGAAGTCTACATGCAACAGGTTATGTTGAACTAGGAAAGGAGAATAAGGTTTGCCATCTCAGGCTAGATGATCTATCACGGCCCTTGACCCTACAAATCCAGCTCAAGGTGGCAGAGAGGATCAAGAGCTGAGATATCGGAGTTCAGACAACGAATCGATCATAATCCAGAATGAGAGATTGAGGGGATTGCAACATTGAAAGCCGGAATGGGGGAAAGGCATTCGACCTTAGGTTGGTGAGAAAAGAAGATTGGCAAGAAGCTGAATTCAAGCAAGCTTCTTGTCATTGTTCCTTCACGGGTCACCATGAAGGATGAAAGCTTGGATTGCCGAAGCTAGAACATGCACACTGCACACTCTAATGAACATCAGAGTCCATAGTAGAGTGCGCTTCATGATGTGATTCGGAAACTCGTAACTTTTGTGACTCGCAGGTGCACACTGCACACACTGCACAACCTGAATCCATCTCAATGGAATGTGATTCGAAAATTGAAGCGTTTCATGACGGCTCTGAATCAATCTCAAAGACTCAGACTCTTCAAAGGAATCAGGACTGCTCCGGGTGATTTAAAATTTCCACGCACAAGGGGTCTAAAAAGCTTGCATCATCAGTAAAGCTCGTAGGCAAGTGAGAATGATTGCAAAAAGCAACTCTGAGAAGTTGGCCCGTCTAATGAATCTTAATTCTCATTTTATCTGATCTGAGCAAGCATTTTCTTTCTTTCTTTAGATTGATAATCATCAATTTCATTTGGGATCACTTAGAAATGCTTTTGAATCATCACGACTTTTTGCTGTGCCGTCAGAAATGCCAATCACTGGTGGGAAAGATAACGCATCCGCAAATTGTTACAAGGGTAGGTAGATTACATGGGTTGAGGTCGGTTGGATCTGGGACAGAAAAGCTCCTTAAACGATTTATACAAAGAAGTCCTATAATCAAGAGAATGGAGTACCCCATCGAGTAAAATCTCTCTGTGTGACAACTATTGTTGCCTAGAAGTCATTTTGTGAATGGTGTACAGCGACCTCCTGCTGCAAATGATAAATGAACCATAAAATAGTGCCATGTTCCTGATGCAAACGATGAATGAACCGTAAAATAGTGCAGTCTTCCTGCTGCTGCTGCAGATGATTAACGATGCTTCTTTTAGCTTTCCGATCAATATCTTATCTGAATCATCCGACACTTCTAGAGCTATTGAACGAGGATGGACTGACAATACCATGCACAAAAAAGATCGGCACTGGATTGTTAATGACGCTGAGCAAGGAAAGTTGGCGTGGAGCAAAAGGCTCAAAAGCTCGAGCTGCCAAAAATTGTGGCTAGAGTTCCCACGTATGAGACGAAATAGGGATCCCGGTCCTCTTCGATGTAGGCCCAGAAGAGGCTGCCCGGTGTTTGCTGCGTATAATAAGGCTCCAAAGCCTCGTCCCTTCTAGAGCGACCAAAAATTCCGACCAGTACGCAAGCAGCCCCCCGCCCCCCAAAACAAAACCCGGTCTGTGACATACATTCCACTATGCATGACACGAAATACCTATCATGACATCCCCATAGACATCATCAACCTGACCATGGGTCTTCACAAGCAGTTGTTGGCGCCATCTGTTGCAACCACCTTGACTACAGGTGTGTTCCCTTTGCTTGCTGCCCATGTGGCAGCCCTCTCTGTTTCTAAATAGCACCTACATGGCAGCCAGGATGCTGCCCATGTGGTACTCCCTCAAACCCTCATGCTCTCCTCATATGGAAGCTTACAGATGGGGAGGTGACCTTTCCAACAGAGTTTCAAACATATCTATGACCCTAAGTATGGGAGCACAGCACCCGGAAGCGACAATCTCACGGCTATAGTCCCTCTTTATCCATGGAGTCGTTGTTAGAGTCCACTTTTGCATGGACTTCGGCAGCTTACCTATGATTTTACCATGGGTGAGGTTGTTTTGATGATATTTGTTGGGAGGCCGTCTACGCGACTGGCACTACTGGCCCTTCTATTTGATCATAGCTTGTCGATGCTCTATATTGTTCTATGGTATTATTTGAGTTCAAACATCAACTTATGCATGTGTGTTGTTTTTAAAGATATGGGCATCTCGCTTTATTCTTGCATTCTTTCTAACACACACACACACACAGTTTATTAACGTCTACAAAAGACCAAAGGATCCATGAGATTGAAAAGAAACCAAATACAATGGAAATTCAAGGGTGTCACCTCTAAAATGGATACCCCTACCCAAGATTGATGTTTGTGACAAGAAATAAAAGCAGTACATCGCGTATCATTGTTGACCCGGATATGCCAAGCAATCTTTGAGTGGGCCAAAGTTTGTCATGAAAAGCATCTACGGATCTCTTAGTATACTATGCATCTGAAAGCAGAGTGATCCTTTGTCTCAGTCTCTTGCATATCACATAAAGTGCAGATCTATCCCTCACGTTAGATGCCCTCTGCTCGTCCTATCTCACCCCGTAGCACGTGTGAAGATACCTGAGACCGTATCTGCTATGAAGAAGAAGTTAGTGATCCGTTGCCCCCTATGATCCTGTCCATATGTCAGCCACATCAACCCTAAGTCCAGCACCCCCATGCTATCCTTGTATTGAAGCTCACAGATGGGGAGGAGAGTTTCGGACATATCTATGGCCCTAAGTATGGGAGCATAGCACCCGGAAGCGACAAAATCTCATGGGTATAGTCCCTCTTTATCCATGGAGTCATTGTTAGAGTCCACTCTTGCATGGATTCCTGTGGCTTACCTATGGTTTTACCATGGGTGATGTTGTTTTGGTGATATCTCTTGGGAGGCCGTCTACACGACTGGCACTACTGGCCCTTACTTAGGATCGTAGTGTATGCAATCTACTTTATATGTGACCTTTTCTCTTTGATTTATGCTCTATTTTGTTCTATGGTATTTTTGGAGTTCAAACATCAACTTATACATGTGTTATTTTTTAGGATATGGGCATCTTGCTTTATTGTTACATTCTTTAAGAGAGAGAGAGCTTATTAATGTCTACGAAAGACCAAAGGGTCCATGAGATTGGCAAATACAATGGAATCCAAGGGTGCCACCTCTAAAATGGATACCCCTACCCAAGGTTGATGTCTGTGACAAGAAATAAAGTAGTACTTCGTGTATCGCTGTTGACATGGATATTCCAAGCAATCTTTGAGTGGGCCAAAGTCGGCGGTCATAAAAAGCGTCTACAGATCTCTTTGTATACCATGCATCTGAATGCATAGTGATCCTTTGTCTCAGTCTTTTTCATATCACACAAAGTGTAGATCTATCTCTCACATGAGATGCCGTCTACTCGTCCTGTCTCACCCCGTAGCATGTGTGAAGATACCCGAGACCGTATCAGCTATGAAGAAGACATTAGTGATCCATTGCCCCCTATGATCTCGCCCATATGTCAGCCATATCAACCCTAAGCCCACCACCCCCAGTTGTCCTCATATTGGGGCTCACAGATGGAGAGGTGAGCTTCCGACATATCTATGGCACTACGAATGGGAGCACAACACTCGGAAGCGAAGAAATCTCACGGGTATAGTCCCTCTTTATTGATGGAGTCATTGCTAGGGTCCACTCTTGCATGGACTCCGGTGGCTTACTTACGGGTTTACCATGGGTGAGGTTGTTTTGATGATATCTGTTGGGAGGTCGTCTACGCAACTGGCACTATTGGCCCTTCTGTTTGATCATAGCCACATCAATGGTCCTATGTATGGGAGAGAGAGAGAGAGAGAGAGAGAGAGAGAGAGAGGGCAACCACATAATCCTAAGCCCACCACCCCCACATTGTCCTCATATCGGGGCTCACAGATGGGGAGGTGAGTTTCTGACATATTTATGGTCCTAAGTATGGGAGTGCATAAGAATCTTGCTGTGCTTCTGGCATCTGCCTTTCTGATTACTTTAGCTTCAATGAATTCCTTTTGTTGTTGGATGGATGGGACCCACATAGTCAATCCTCTATTTTTCAAATGGTTTTGGTGCAACAACTGTTGTTAGGGGATTGAAGTCTTTGTGTTGCAGTTTTGTAGTCCGTTGGCATACATCATAGCCTTTTACATATTCATAGGCATCTCCCACAATGTCGGCCACTAGTAGCCTACAAGGAGAACTTTTCTTACTGTGTCTTCCCCTTGGAAGTGTCCTCCTGCAATGCCTTCATGGACTTCACTCAGGATTGGCATGATCTCATGAGGCATTACACATCTTCTTAAAACCTGCTCCTTGCCCATCTTGTACAGTTGTCCTGCAATGAGTTGATAGGGTGCAGCCTTTAGAATTAGTTTTCCGGCATCTACTGCTTTCATTTCGGGGGATGGTCTTCCTACCATTAAGTACCCAATGATATCTCCACACCACTTTGGAATAGCATCTATTTGAAATAGTGTGGTATCTAGTAAGTCGTCTTCTACTCCAGTGGCTTCTTCTCCTGACTTGACACGAGACATATGATCGGCAATGTAGTGTTGGGCACCTTTGCGGACCAGTATTTTGAAGTTGAATTCTTGAAGCAAGAGCAACCATCTGGTTATTCTTCCTGTTGTACACGGACGGTTCACAAGATAAAGCAATGCTTGATGGTAAGTGTAGAAGTCAAACTCATTTGCCAGTAGATAGTGCCAAAATTTCTTAACACTATACACCATTGTTAGGGCTTCTCTTTCTTTGGTGGTATAGTTGATCTCTGCATCATTGAGTTGTCCACTGGCGAAGTAGAATGGGTAGTCTTTCTTATGTTCACACAAGGTTGACAAAGCACACTCCCAATTGCATACTTGGATCCATTAGTATGAACATGAAAATCAATATCCCAATTGGGAGATATAAGGATGGGTGCTGTGATTAGGTGCCACTTAAAAAGCTCAAAGGCTTGGTCGCACTCTTATGTCCATAAGAAGTCCACTAATAATTTGTAAAGTGGTCTAGCTATCATGGCATACCGCAATATCAATCTTCTATAATAGCCAGCATGTCCCATAAAGACCTGTACACCTTTGGAATTTGTAGGAGGAGGCAATTCCATGATGATTTTGATTTTGTCCATGTCAGTTTGCAATCCCGTGTTGAGAAACGATGTGTCCCAAAACAACTCCGTGGGTGATCATGAACTGACATTTTGTTGGATTTATGGACATGCCATACTCCCTGCATTTGATTGGTACTACTTCAAGACATTTGAAGTGGTCTTTTTTGTTTGAATGGATACACAAATCATCCAAGAACACCTGTAAAAACTTATTCTCAGAAATGCCTTGAAAGCTGTGAAAATGACTCACTGGAATGTGGTCGAGGCATTACAAAGGCCGAATGGCATGACTCTATATGCAAAAATACCCCATTTTGTAGCAAATGCTGTTTTCGATTGGTCTTTAGGAGCAATTTGCACTTGGTTATAGCCTCTAAAGCCATCCAAGAAGCTATATATTTCAGAACCTACCACCTTTTCCAACACTATTTCTGTTAAGGGTAGGGGATAGTGATCCCTAATTGTGGTGGCATTCACATTCTTTAAGTTTACGCATATTATGAGCTTCTTGTTGCGCTTAGGTACAATGACAATGGGTGAAACCCAATCAATGTGCTCTATCTCCTAGATGAATCCGGCGTCTAGGAGTTTTTCTAGCTCGTCTCATAAACCATGGTGCCATACTTAAGATTTGTGCGATAAGGTCCACATACCTTAGGGTGAGCACCTTCCCTTATAGGTCTGCAACGTCTGGTGAAATTCCTTTCATCTCTTTGTATGACCATGCTAGGCAGTCACGGTATTCCAGTAGTAGTGCTTTGACATTGGTTTCATATTCCTGTCGAAGCTATTTCCCAATGAAAACCAATTTTTCTTCCTGCCCTTCTAGGGCGAGGTTTATTGTGCGTGTTTTTATCGGTCCCTCATAGATTGGAGTTTCTCCAATGCTATCGGTTTCTTGAACTTTAGATTCTCTTAGTGGTCTTGGCATTGCTATTGGGACACTACCACTTGTGTAATTCTTGAAGTATTCCGATACTTCTCGAAGATCGGCCTCTGATGGTGTTGAACTAGCCTGACATGTGCCATGTGTACTGGGTGGCATAGTTTCATTTACCAATTTGTTAGGCTCTTTTTGACTTTCTTTTTCTGAAGTCTCTTGATCGAGCTTCATCCGCACATGTGGCTTATATTTCCAAAACTTCTTACGTTGGGAACTGTGGGGTAACTTTTCCATTGGTAAGGTGTTTCCTAGTAAGGGTTCATTTGCTGCACATACTCCTTCTAGTCCCTCACGGGACCATTTAAGAGGTGGTGGTTCTAATTTGAGGGAGCTGTCTTTGCAAGATACAATTCGACGATCCTTGTTTGGACTCATTCAAATTCATTGAAGTGTGCAGCCTTGGCTCTTCTGCAATTTCCTCCTTCAGCTTTCTTGCGAGATCTTCTGCTGTTATTCAACTTTGGAGCTTCAATTTTTCGAAGCTCGACTGCCATTAGGGCATGAAGAATGGCTAAGTCATTGTCATAGACTTTATCTTCAATTTTAGCATTCTCAGCCTCAGTTTCAAGGTCCCAAGGAAAATTTGAGTCATCATTGGTATGGGTACCTTCTTTAGGTTCATTATCCCACTCAAGGTCAGCCATAAAGAATGGCATCTCTAGATCGATTGGTTCTTCATGTGTGATTGGAGGATCTACCTATAGCACCTTACCATCTATTTGTCAAAAGATGGGATCTAATGAATGGTAGTTGTCGATGGTTGCCAATGTTTGTATCCAGTTATTGACATTACTTTGTGAATCGCCCGCTATGGCATGCTGTTTGCAGGGGAGCTGATTTGCTTGAGATTGTCGTTGAAGATGTGTCATCCAATGCTCTATGCACAATTGGTTTTCTAGCTCCTGTCCCCACATTCACCCTTACTGTGGTGTCGCAATTATGGATTGTTAGTCTATCAGTTCCCCAGTCATGGAGGATTGCTGCTTCCCGTAAACAAGGATGTCCTAATAAGATTTGATAGGATTTTTTGGGGAGATCCAACATTGTGAATTGAAGGGAAAAGAGAATTCCTATGACCTTTGTGGACACGCCATTCACTATTCTCAAGGGTTTAGCCCGTGAGTCATCGGCAAGGCGTATGTTGAAATTAGCCTTTTGCATTGGTGGGAGACCCCATTCATCGTAGAGCTCCTTTGATAGGACATTTACACCTACTCCCCCATCGTAGAGAGAGTGGTTAGATATGGGAAGTTTGATGTGAGATAGGCCCTATCATCTTTCGATACTTCTTTTTACTGGTGCGATGGGATCATCAACTGCATGGGTGGGATGTCGGTTATGTCATGCCTTGCAAATAATAGTGATGGCCTTTGTAGCAATGGCAACAAACTAGCAATAACCCTAAGGGGAGGACTACCCATGAGGCATACATATGCAATGAAAGCATCTGTCCTGAGTGCTATAAACCCGACATGTGTAGACAGGCAGAAGATATTTTTCTCATCTTTGGACAAGTCTTAGCAAATAATGCGCAGAGTTTTGGTCCCTATGGAACGTTCCTATTTGATTGTTGGATGAGCAGATATGATCATGATTTGGAGTTGCTTCCATTGGATAAGCACGCGTGCATTGAGGTGATCTTCCACTTGTAGAGCAGCTACAAGCTCTTGGTACACCACCATTGTGCATTGTAGTGGGGCTTCATTGGTGTTGTCTTCCATAGCCTCATTGTTGTGCACTAGCAATTGGAGTTCAAGCTTGGAGATGATTATCTTTTGGGAGTGCATCTCATTCATTTTTTCTTTGTATTTTTGGTAGATGGTTGCATACATCTCCTTAAGCTTTCTCATTTGCAAGGTGACCTTTTCCTATTGAGGAACGTCTTCAGTGGTATTGGACCATTGCTCCAAGACTTGTGCATGTGAAGTAATGGCCTCTTGAGCGGTAGCAAGTTGGTCCTTTAAGATTCTTCATTCCCTTGTAAGCTCGTCAATGGTGAAGGCACGTACTGCCAAAGATTGTTTCATGTCTTCAAGCTTGTCTTTGCAATCTTGGAGCTCTTCTTCTTTGTGAATTAGAGTGAGTCGAGCTTGTGCCACTACCTCCGTCTGCTGAGCATGTGCGGAGGTCAAGGAGTTATAGTAGGTCTGTAGGATTTTCGTTGCTTGTACTGCTGCTGTCAGTTGTGTTTGACTTTAGTGGAGGTTGGAGGTCACATCCCTCACTACCTTCTCTTGAGCTTGAAGAGCTTGGTTCATGTGCACTTCTTCTACCTCCTTCTCATCTATCTACGCCCAAAGTGCCTTGACCTCTATGGCGATTCCCTGGAATTGGTCTTCGATTTATGTTGCAGTCTGTCTTTCGAATTCTCTTGCATATTCTTCCTTGGCCAAGCTAGTGAATAGTTCTGACATTTGGATCATTTGGCTAGCTTGATGTTGGAGAATGACAGACGGTGATCAGGACCGGCGATACTGCTGATACAAGTGGTGCCCATGTAGCCATCCTGATGATTCTGTAGTACTTGTGGGAGATTGTTCCAATGGTATTTTAGTTACTTGTGTACAATAGTCATATTGTTGATCTGGCACTAGCTCCCCTTGTGGCTCATCAACTGGCATGGTGTCGATGGGCAATTCTAGTGATGATGTAGCCTCAGGCTCTGATGCTGATCTTTCCTCAAGCTCTGGTGCCGATCTTTCCTCAGGCTCTAGTGCGGATCTTTCCTCAAGCTCTGGTGCCGCAAGCTGTGGTTGCTACTATTGTTGGAGATATATTGGTTGCAGTTGTGCACCGAGCTGTAGCATCTTGTGGGGCAATTCCTCAATCCCGACCTCCAAAATAGGTATTTCTTCTAAGGAATCTGCACTTGTCAATGTGATAGTAGGAGAAGTTGGTGACGGCTCCCATACTAGTGGTGAGAAGGGTATGTCCAACTCCTCAATTGGTTTTGGTGACTGGGGTAGAGTCATTTCTCTTTCTTGTAGCTCTTTTTTAATGATTATAGCCAATAAGTGTGGAATTTTACATTTTTGGCCTGATGAACCATCTAGTTTCTTTGTAAAGAAGATGACTAAGTGCTAGATCCATTCTTGCTTTAGCTTCCTACTCAGCAAAACAAATATGCGGAGTGGAAGGGATCGATTCTTGCCGCACTTAACCCCCAAAATTGTGGATAGGAATTGTGCTGCTTCCCTAAGGCGATGGTTAAGGATGGTGCAAAGTAATATGCCGTCCCTTGGCGAGGAGAGCCTGTACTTCGAGAAACTTTGCATCGGCAGGCCGTGAAGGGTATTTGGCACCGTGTGTTGGCAGTGAGAAAGCCCTTTGAATGACTGTACTGTCGAGGATAATGTTTAGGGGGCTCTGATGTACAGTGATTGTACCGTACCTACCAACTTGTGCATTGCTAAAGTGGTAAAAAAGGAGAAAGTCCCTGATGTATGTGGTCATTGTGAGACTGTCCTCCAAGGATTTTAGGCTCTCATGCAAACTGCCTAGACCCCTTTGCTCTAAGTAAGATGTTGCTTCCTAGGAAAGAGCATAAGTCGATGTAGGTGGCCAAACAAGTTCCAGTGATTGGGCCCCGTCAATGGTTGTGTAGGCCGTTGGTGACTGGGGTGGCATTTGTTCTCTGTGGTCATGTACTGAATCCTCTTTGGAGCTATCGCTCTGGACCACAAATGCTTGTGGTCGCCATGATTAAGAGGATGTAGATGGCTACAAACTCTGGAGGGGGTCTCGTGGTTGAGGCGGTGGACTCTTTCTGTGCATCCTCTTTAGCGGCATCATTTTTTCTGAACCTACATCCATGTGCATTTGGTGTACCATTGATCATTAGATTAGTTGGCATGCAGGTATGACCTTTCTGTGTGTTTCTGAGAGATCTTATTCTTATACATGCTTTGAGAGTGTGGAATGAAAGTGTGTGGCACAATTATTCATGCAATCTTCTATGTGTCTAAGCGAAAGCGTGTGAGTGCACGTGACCTAGTAGCTAGGTAGGGACTAACTATATATGCTGCATTTTTTTTTGTTGCTAGGATTTCATAGGGCAGCTAGAACTCAGGCATCACTTCTGAGCCCTAGAACTCAGGCAATGGTTAAGGATGGTGCAAAGTAATATGCCATCCCTATGGTTAAGGGGGGGTAGAGAGAGAAGGAAAGAAAAGAGAAAGAGAGGGGGGGAAGAGAGAGAGACACAGAGAGAGAGAGAGAGAGAGAGAGAGAGGGAGAAGAGGGAGGGGGAGGGTAGAGAGATAAAGAGAGAGAGGGGAGGTAGAGAGAGAAAAGAGAGGGGGGTAGTAGGAGAGAGAGAGAGGGGGGGGGAGTAGAGAGAAAGGGAGAAAAGAGAGAGAAATAGGGGGGGAAGAGAGAGAGATAGAGAAGGGGGGGGGAAAGGAAAGAGAAGAGAGAGAGGGGTGGTGGAGATCGGGGGGTGGAGATTGGAGGGGGGGTGTTGGAGGGTGGAGGGGGTGGTGGAGATGGAGGGGGGGAGGTGGAGATGGAGGAAGGGGGGTGGAGATGGGAGGGGAGGAGGGAAGGGGGGGGGGGGGGGGAGAATGGAGGAGGGGGGGGGGGGGGGGGAAGGGGTGGTGGAGATGGAATGGGGGGAGGGAAGGGGGGGGGGGGAAGAATGGAGGGGGGGGAGGGGTGGTGGAGATGGAGGAGGGGGGGGGGGAAGGGGGTGGTGGTGGAGAGGAAGGGGAATGGTGGAGGGGGAGGGGGAGAGGGAAGGGGGAGATGGGAGGGAAGGGGGGGAAAGGGGTGGTGGAGATGGAAGGGGGGGGGGGAAGGGGGGGCAGGAAGAATGAAGGAAGGGGGAAGGGGTGGTGGAGATGGAAGGGGGTGGTGGAGATGGAGGAGGGGGGGGGAAAGGGGGTGGTGGTCGAGGAGGAGATGGAGGAGGGGTGTGGGGGGGGAAAAAGGGGGAGGAGGGGGAGTGGAGGGGATGGTGGTGGAGGGGGGAATGGTGGAGCAGAAGGGGGAAAAAGAAAAAGAAAAAGCTTGACGAACAAAAAACTTTGATGGAAATCCAAAGGGAGGAAGAGATGGTCACCTGAACGCTCTCCAAGTCTTTCTCAATGTAATGGGATTGTTAAGGACCAATGGACGGTGGGTGGATGGCTAGGTTATCACTACGAGGTGGCCTCGAAGTAACTCACCATGTGAGGATGGGAGTAGGGTGGTGGTCGATGGAGAGGGAGGACTGTCTTGCGTAGGGCTCGGAATGGGGAAGAGGATGGAGGCAAGATGTGAAAGAAAAAGTATGAGAGGGATGGGTGCTCTTTTATAGGGAAGGAGGGGGAGCTATGGATTTAGTCAAACACATGTGCACCTTTGAATATGTCCACTTTTGAGTAGGGAGGTGGTTTTAATTTTTCTTTGGGTTATGGCATTTAGAACCTTTAATCATTGATTGCCCATAATTTTTGGTGGTTGTGTCAGAATGTGCTTCCATAAAAAGGAGAAATGTTCAAAATTTCAAGCTCTACACTTTGACAACCATCACATGGTTTGATTTATTCCAAGGTGCTGTTTTTTCAAAAAACATGCATTTTCCTAAACCAGTAATGAAGAGTTTCAGGTAGGAATTATTTCTTACTTGAGTTGGAAAAATTTTCTCTCTCCTAGCTCTTGAGTAATATGTTCATGAAAGTTTGAAGTAGTTTGTTTTTTAAACATACCTGCGTATGTTTACTCATTACTTGAGACGCTAGTCTCCCCCCGATAACGACACTAAATGTTTGCTCTTTCCCACGGCTTCCACAGGAAGAGCAGGGTTTTCTCAGTATGCAGGGTTCCGAGGCTTTTTGTCACCTACAAATATATCGGGCTTGTCGTTTGTAGTATACCTGTAGCTTAGGACCTCGAGTCATATTCCGGTGAGAGACGTAGGCTTAAGTGTGGTAAGCAAACATAGTGCATGCATGTGTAAAAGGAACGTGTATCATCATGGTTGAGGTAATGAAGGCTTTTGCCTTCATTGGGGGTTGCAGGGTTTAGGAGGAGTTTAAGGGTTAGAAGGAGATTCCAAGGTTTAGAGAGAGGTTCCAGAGTTTAGAAGAGGTTCAAGGGTTAGAAGGAGGTCGGGGGTTTCCATTTTCCGAGCAAAAACCCCAGAGCGACGAGTGGACAAAAGGTGGGAGGGGTCATAATATATAGGCTCAAGTCATTTTTGGAGAGCACAAAATTCCAAATTATTTCAAGGAATATGTACCTACATATGAAATATTGATGAACAGAGATAGATATAAATATACCTTTATATAATATACATATATAATGTCCAAATGGCACTTATGACTTTCAAATATCCTTTCTTTTCCTTTCACCATTGGTTGGATCATGAAATTTTGAGCAAATATCCTCTTTATAGCTCCTTAGGATGAGCTAAGAAAAATATATAACATCTTTTTAATAGCCCCTCTGAGTGTATTCTGCTAAAGGAATATGGTTTTTTTTTGTAGATGATGGATTTCCACAGAGATTGTTGTAGCCACTTGCCGAGTCAGTTGTGTTGAAATCTTTTATGAATTTTTGCTCCGGTGTATTTGCCTTGCATTTTTTGTCCGTTGTTCCTAGGACTTCTGCTTTGAAATTCTTGTCGAACGTTTTGTACTTGTTGACATCCAGTTTCATTTTTACAGGAGGGTTAATTCTATGTTGTGCAAGCCATTTGTGAAGGTCACTAGTTTGTCTGATATATCGCTTTGTTGTAGGAATGCATTGAATATAGAATATGTAATAAGGGCCTTTTGTGCCTTCTTCTTTGTCTTCGTTGTGCTTTCCTATGTGTAATATGACATTCAAGAGCTATGAGTTATTTCATGAATATATGAGAATAAAGATAGCATGTTTTATAAAATTTGTAGTGAAGGATTTACCTGTAGGCGGTGGTGCTACGTCAGTCTTTGGTGGAGTCAGGAAGAAATCAAAATTTTTGCCGTATGCTTGTTTTGTGAAATTGAGATCAATAACGGGCAGTCACACGTTCTATTGTAATCGGCAATTCCTTTCCTTTATTTTCTTGATCACTTTGGTACATGTTGTTGAACTCTGTTATGATCATACTTCTAGTCTTTTGATCTATTTTGAGGAGCTCATCCAAGCTGACGTTCTCGCCAAAATGAAGAGCTTCAAGGCAGTAACTTGAAATCCCTTCTGAATGTTGATCTATTACAGCTTGTGCTTCTGTTCTCAACATCATTGGAGTAATAAGATCGTCCTTATTTGTGATTTCTTGAATAAGGTGCTTTGTTAGTCCTGCATCATTCTTGTATTGAGTTTTGGAATAAGAAAGGAAATTTGAATTTGTAAAGCCAAACATCATGATATTTACCATCAGCCCTCATGTCTTTGTCCCCATGTTCTTCTTTCCATTACGGTACATCTTGTTGATTGTCGTCCATGAAATTATTTAGCACTTGTAGTGTGCTCCATCTGTAAATGTATTCTTGTGGCTCTTTTCCTGCCATGTTTGCGAGTCGCATCTGAATTGTATACAAGAAGTAACTTTGTCCCTTTCTTGTTTTTGCCGATTTTTCTTGACCTTGTTGAGCCAATCGAGCTTAGTTTTTAAATTGTTTGAAAATGTGCGAACAAAGAATTTAAGATAGAATGAAGGAAGAAGAATTATATGTAGCGAGGAATATGATATTGAATTAACAACTGTGTGAATGAGACCCCCACTTTTGTAATGATGGTATGAGATTATACCTCATCTGCGGTTGCCATTCTTCGTCGTATAATGTACAATCGGACAAATCTGACTGAATCTGCACAAACTGTAAAATGTTAGAGAATGAAATATTGGAATTTGCACAATTGATACGAATCATTTTTTCCCTACATAATACAATTAGACTTACATAATTAAAATTTAGATGGCATGTGAAGGAAATCCGATGGTAAAATTTGATAAAAAATTTGTAGATGTCTGCGAGTTGTAACTCGAGAGAGCATTACGTATGTTAGTCTAGGTGCAAATGATTTTTGTATCACAATAAGAACTTTTCCATTGAGCCTGCATCCTTGAAACTTGTGTCCAGTTATTGCATATGCAAGAGTTATTGGAAAGGTTATCTTGTGATACCATATTGAGTTCAGAACTTTTCGTTTGTGTTTAGAACATCTAAGGGTAATCTTTTTGTTTGTTGATAAAATCTTTGCGTGGATTTTCATTAAATTGTTGGTTTGGTTGTCATTATCTAATGCAATAACTATTGCAATCGCACCATTTGTAGCTCCAATAGAGAGATCTATATTTTCAGTAATCATAATTCGTGCTCCAATTGCGATTTCTTGTATTGAGTGAAAATCAAAGTCCTTCAGCCATTCTTGTAACTTGATTATGTTTTTTGCATTTGAAGTCACTTTAATTTTCTTGATTTGTCTTTCATTGAATTGTTTATGAAGAATGAGCTCGTTGTAGTGGCGTGTGTCATTTTGATGCATACAGAGTATAGTTGTATTGTTGTCAATGAATTCATCTACCTTAGTTTCATCGATGATCAAGTTTCCTCAATAGTATTGAATCTCTTCTATGCTAGGCTGGTGTATTCTAATAATATTTAGGAAATCGACATATACAGGATCTTCAAGATGACGCATGAAGTTTGTAAAAATGAGTAATTAGCAATTGTCCAAAAGCCCGAGTTATAGATGTAGCATTTTCAACAGTACTGGTTGTCTTGAAATTTGCACTTGCACACAGGCGGTAGTTGTGCCATGTCCTTGAATAAGAGCTTTTTTTTTTTGTCGAATGATTGTAGCAGAGTTTGATTACAAGTTTCGCATAATTGTTTGACAACCATGTTTAACATTTGGCAAGTAATCATCGAGATTTCATCAATAATGATGATGTCCATAGATTTTAGGTCTTGATAGCGTTCGTATGTTACAAGAAGCGATGCATGAAACATGTCATGCTTCTTTGGAAGAGCAAACTGATGATGTACTGTAGTTGCTAAGCGGCTCAGTCTTAGTGCCACTGCACCTATTGTAGCTGTAAGAACAACTGATTTTCCTTGTTCTATGTACTTGTGAGTGATGTATTTGATCATGAAGGTCTATCCTGATCTTGGTGTACCACAAATATCATGAAGGCCTCCTGGTAATTTAGTAATTTTATCATAAACATCTTGTTGCTCAGATGATAGAGTCGCTTTCTCAAATTGCTTGAACTCGTCTATCATTCGAAGTATTGAGATTTGAGATCTGTTGTTGATGTTATTTTCTTCATCAAGATTTGTTGATGTTATACAATTTCCATTCAATACACATAATGGACTCTTTTGCAGAATCATATTTGTTAGTTGGTGGCGATTCTCATCAATAAGCATGTGCACCCTGCAATATTGTTTGATGATTGATTCAATGTCATATTCTGTTTGTATGAGTTGTCATGTATGGCATTCCAAGAAGTATGAGTTTGAGCGATTTGCCTAGGAAATGAGCTCATTTTCATTTCTAAAATGTATGTGCTTCAATAGCATATTATAGAAAATCCATCAAAATGATGAACAGGATGGTAACTGCTCTTGTGCTTGCCTTTTTGAATCTCATATTTCTTCCAAAATTCGTAGAATGTGAGGTTTTCCATGATGTTTGGTCGACCACAATACGTATCTACTGGATGCATTGTTGTCACACAATACTCTTGAAGATATCATTGGCGTAACTGGTGGAGATGAGTCTATGAAGTTATACAGCCTCACTTCTTTGTATAGTAGGAATTTGCAAGCATGATAGTGCTTCCTATGTTGGTGATGTTGGCTTTGATAAAATACATGCAGCTATCATTTTCAACTTCAAAGGGTCTAGATTGTCAAGTCCAAGGAGCTTTGCATCCTCAATGTTCAAGTTCATATGTCGCATTGGCTCTGTTTTCATAGCATACTTTAAGAGGTAGTATGATAGTCCTATATTTGTTATTCTTTGAATGTTCATGTGTGTTTGCCACAACAATAGTATGCTAGCATGATATGGGACAACATTTCAATGTTCAAGGGATGGGCAATAATAGAGTCATCTATGTGTAAGAGGATCCAACGTCGGTCTTGTTTATGAATGGATACCAAATGGAAATCCATATTTGCATCTATGGTTGTTATCAAAATCCATCAAATTGCATGCTACTCGACATGTATGAATTTGCTTTCTTTTTACTAAATCATGAAGCTTCTTTTCCTATGAATTCTCAAGTAGTGTATTCGAGTCATTCAGGTACGGTATATGTACATCAATTTGATTTGATATAATTTCAATATCATTTTCTTCAATCCACAACATTATATGAGCATGCATTGATCCACCATTCTGGATCTTGTATCTCACTATGTAATGATTGACTCTTCCTAGTAGTCCTTTGTTAGATATAACATATCTGGACAAGAATCTTTGTAGTCAAACATGAAATAGTACTGCGCACTCAACTGGACAATCTCTCCATGTGAAATTTTGATTGATTTGTCTTGCAATTGCTTCTATCTCATCGATCTCACACCATCTTGTGTTTGATACCTCATCTGCTGTGAGTGTAAGAAATATGTTAGGAAGTCCCCATGTTTCAACCATCGCCATTAGATCTTTTAAGTTTCGATGATGCCATTAAGGCGATTTGGGTATTGACCCTGGTACTTGAAACTTAATTACCTGTTTCAATATCGCATGTTCAGATATTCTTGGATTCTGTCATCTTTGTTGATCAATATCTCTTTGTACAATTGTTGTCTGTGTTGAGTTTGCGATAATGATTGCTTATTGAATTTGGTACATTAGTAGCAAGTACGGCTTGTAGAGTGTAAATACTGAGAATAGTGATCCTATTCTCATTTGTAAGTACACATTTAAGAATAGCTTACCATTATGGCTACAATGTCCAAAAGGGTACAAAAATGGAAATAATGCCGTCTCAATTGTTAATCCATGAGAATCAGATAATCCATCTATGGATGCAAAGATTTTTTGTTCCACAATTCTTTCTGAATTATGGAGTACAACTGTGCCAACTTCATGTGAATCTTGTTTTTGAAATTGATGCGTTGCATGCACTACCTCTATATGCTCTAATAATGACAGATAATTGTCCTCATGTGCAACTCGCATTAGATCGAAAGGAGAATCTACAGAGTGTCTCTCTAGAATGTTAACAATAGCTTTTGAAGAAACGACACTAATTCCAAGTTTTGGATGGGATCTTTCATACATTGACAAGTATTTTTTAAGAATAGGATTTGATCTTGAGTTGAAAGCTAGTATTTGTTCAGTTGTTGACAATAGTCTCGTTGGATTTTTGCACCGTTGTTGTCGATCCCAACATATTAAAGGATTGTCTAGTATTGATCTTCTTTGCAACATTCCTGTTGCCAATGATGTAATTGCTTTAGAAATATTCAAAGATACATCAATGACTGACAACAACTTTGCATTTGAAATATGTCTACAGTTAGCATATTTTGTATGTAGTCAGGATCATATGGAACTGAGTATAGTTTTCTAAAAGAACACTTTATGCAAGCCTCACAAATCATTCTTGTTTTGTTTCCTTGAGAAATATCATTCTTGTTCTCAATATATACACTGAGAAAAGTATTTGATAGATCGTATGGAACGACCTCAAAATCTAGTATAGATGGTATCGGTTGTAACTTCGAGAACGAATTAGTAGCAAATTCTACTCCACCACAGTAATATTTTATTTTTGTTATAAATTTAAAGCACATAGTTTGCCATTCTTCTAAATGTGTATCCATGAATGGCCATGATGGAATACTGGGTTGTAATCGCCTTTTCTTATTTTGAATACTAATGTGATAAGCATATCTTCTTTTTTCTATAAATGTTCGTTTTATTTTTGTGAATGATACCAAATATATCAGAAAAGTACCTGGTCTTTAGATGTGCTTGTAGTTGACTGCTTGTATCAATTGCTCACCACTTGATGATAAGTCACGTCTCCACTCTACAATACAAATGTAAACACTTGAATTAGGATGACATGTGAAAGTAAACAAAAACTAGAACATAGTTGAAAATGCATGAAAAAAATATTGTTTTAATTGATATATATAATCATGTAGCATTGTTCAAATCTGGCATACAACCATACATTGATGTGGATATAAAGTTGGCAGTGTATATAACTATATGATCATGTGAAAGCATGATCATTTTTGTTTTATGAAGTAGATAGCAAGTTGGTAGTATATGTAATCATATGATCATGTAAAAGCATGATCATCTGGCTACAAATTTTATAATATGTATAACCACATGTTCGTGTTACTACACGTCCATGTGGAGGGAGAGTTGGCACAATTTCTCTCCAAAAATTATAAGACCAAGGAATGTGCCGTTCCTTGGGATCTTGGAAATTGCCTAATGTATTTTGTACATTTGCATGATATGGAATTTGTTGTTGCATATGATCATGTATCTTTTGTTTTGTGAGTCACATAATGTATTCTGCATATTGCATAATGTGTCTTTTTTCAAAGAATATTCTTGTTGATACATGAAGATTATTATGGTTGGCATTTGTCTCCATTGATTGGAAAGCGATTTCAATTCAACTTCGAATTGATCACAGGGAATGCATGAGTGCCTGCAATGGAGTGAGACATATTTAAAGGGGCATATGTTTCCTAGCTTTATTTCATGATGTGGAAACATTGCAATCGACCCATGTGACAAGAACATTGCAATTACAATAGCACTCGTGTTAGATGCAAGGCAGCAGAGCACGCAGAGTCTCACAATGCTGATGATGGTTCTAAACCTGTCATTAGTTTGAAACTAAAGAAAATGTACGTGGGTGGAGAATGCATAGATAGGAGGGGATCTGATGCTATGTAGAAATCTAAATTGCCATGAGTGTTTCAAAATACAGTTTCGTTGACATATCAGAGCGACTTTAAGGATGCAGGCGCAAGCTATCTAAGGCTGCGGGTCTCTGTTCTTGCTTCTCTGCTACAGCTCCAGCATTGTCATCTAAACTTCCCCAACCCATGCTCCATTCAATCTTTCGGCCGCCGAGCCAACTACGTCCAACGCTTTTATTCCTGCCCCTTACGATCACAAAATGATAACACCACGCATTGTCGCCGGGACCTGCTGTCCTGAATGGAATTATGCAAGTGCGGTTCTCCTACAAGGTAATTTGGCAAGACAAGCGAAGGGAAACAGCTGCCACATGATGCGTTTGCGATGCAAGGTGCAGTCGAGGTTCCAAAAGGAAGCAGGGGTGGAGAAACAGAAGAAGCGCAGCGAGGCAAGGGATTGGAGTGGTGCAAATTTGAAAAAGCCAGAATTTGGGAATGGAAAGAGGTGACGAAGGGAGGAAATCATTAGCATTGGAAGGTCCGAAGCAGGTGAAGCTCTGCTGCTGCTGTTTATGATTTGAAGCTTCCCCAACCCGTGCTCCATTCAATCTTTAGGCAGGCGGATCGATCGATCTCACTAAACTGTGCGGATGGGGGGGTGGAGCTTCTCTCAAGCAATTGGAGAGGAATGAATTTAGGAATGCTGCAAGACAGTGGGACGCCACCGGCCTGCCATGGATGCGGAGGTACCTTTCCAGGCAAATCGATCCCCATCGCGCTCACCTCTGCCTGCAGAAAACTAATCTATGATCGTTGAAAGCAGTCATGCTTTCCTGAAATTCCTAGGCTACCTATCTCATCCCTCCGAAGTCTTGCGCAATCTCATCTATGATCGTCGAAAGCAGTCATGCTTTCCTGAAATTCTTAGGCTGCCTGTCTCATCCCTCCGAAGTCTTGCATAATCTCTGGAGCTGCAAAATAGCGAGAAGAGAACAGCTAGAATTGTAAGCTACACGGCATCTTTGCCTGATCTAATTGCATGTCAGCTCGCATAGCTGCCTATGTAAATTCTACTCCTTGCAATGGCTCTCTAGAATTTGATGCTAGCTTTCGTTTGGGGCCATGTCACAACGAGGTCTGTGCTCAAGGCGTCCTTCTACTTAGGTCTCGTCTATATACGAAGGCTTCGTGGATGAACATGGAGGAGTGTTGCGGCTGTGGCATATGAGCAGGGAGCGTACGAGCTGAAATGAAAACAGAACAGAACGCAACAGAGCAGAGCAAAAGGCAAATACTATACTCAGAAATATGCAGCGCAATACTGAGAAAGGCCCCTGGTCCCTTTATACAACTTGGAGCATTATGGCACCTCCACCAAACAGAGAATCTAGATCCTAAATCTCCGAGGATCCTTGAGCTTATCGACTCTACCTAACACCCAACACAGATGGAATGAATTCTCAACTACAATTCGGCTGTCTATTGAACTCCTTTATTCAACACTTCCACCCAACAGACAGCTCAAAAATATGTAAACTCCTAAACTTCTAAAATATGTGAACTCAAGCTTACCTAAACTTTGGCTATCTGTTGCACTACAACACTACAACACTTCCACCCAACAGACAGTCCTTATACAACCCAGAAGCTGATTTATTCAAGACTTCCACCTAATGGACAGCCCATCCATCCACACAAGATGTGATGACGATTCCGTCCCAATGGTTTAGTGAAGATATCAGCAACCATTTGTTCGGTAGGGTATTGCAATACTGAAGTTTTATCCAGCCTTCAAGGACAGCCTGTCGAATGAAATGAAACCTGACTTCAATATGTTTAGTGCGCTTATGATAGGTACCATCTCCTGCCAGGCATATGGCTCCTTGATTGTCAACATGCGGTAAAATAACTTCTGCTATCATGGGACAGATCTCATGAATGAACCTTTTGAGCCAAATGGCTTCTTTAGCAGCATGACTTAGTGCAATATATTCTGCCTCTGTGCTAGAGAGAGCCACACATTCTTGGCGCCTTGAAGACCAACTAACAGGTCCACCACTTAGCACATAAATATATCCTGAAGTAGACTTGCGAGAAACCGGGTCCCCTGCCCAATCTGCATCACAAAAACCTTGGAGAGAGACCTCTTGTTTGCTGTATACAATGTGTGCATTCAGAGTACCTTTGACATACCTCAGTGCATGGAGAAATTGCCATCCTACTCAAATAGCAAACACTGAAGGCAAGATCTGGGCGAGTACTCAAATGGCATACATTAGCGTGCCCAATATGTGCTTGTAAGGGAATGTATTGTCTGACAAAGCATTGTCAATGTCTTTTGGCAAACTTTCCATAGGTGTAGATACAGCTTTGCACTCTGAATATCCCCATTTGTCCAACAAATTAGTCAAATATTTCTCTTGATGAAGATGTACTTCACTTCTATCTGCAGACCACTCTATTTGAATACCCAAAAAAGTGTGTGCATTCCCCAAGTCCTTCATGCGAAAATTATGTTGAAGTGTCGTTTTGGTATTTTCTGACAAACCAAGATCTGAACTGGCTATCAGTAAATCATCAACATACACAGCAACTACAATGACACTTTCAGCAGCACATTTGAAATAGACACTTGGGTCACTAGAACACCTGGTAAATCCTTCTTGCAAAAACCAACTGTCAATCTTTTTATACCAAGTACGAGAAGACTGTTTCAACCCATAAATTGCCTTTTTCAATTTGCAAACTAAATTCTCCTTACCCGTCACAACAAAGCCTTGAGGTTGCTGCATATATACGTCTTCATTCAACTCTCCATGTAAAAAGGCTGTAGTGACATCCATGTGATGAACAATCCAACCATGTGAAACTGCTAAAGCTAGTAGAATTCTGACAAATGTAAGTCGAGCAACTGGTGCCTAGGTTTCAGAATAATCCACCCCTTCACGCTGGCTAAACCCCTTAGCAACAAGTCGTGCCTTGTATCGGACGATCTCACCTTTTTCTCCTGTTTTGAGCTTGAATATCCACTTGCATTGCACTACATTCTTGCCTGCAGGGAGTGGAACAAGAGCCCAAGTGTCATTTAGCTGAATAGAGCTCATCTCTTCTTGCATTGCAGTAGCCCATTTAGTAGCATGCTCAGATCTTAATGCTTCATTGACAGTGAGAGGTTCAGCATCATCTACAAATAAGCCATGATCATGGTTGCCCAAATAATAGTCATTCAACCATGCAGGCACTCTACGAGATCTAACAGGTCGTGACATCAATTCATGAACGTTGGTGTCAAGATCCCTTTCATCAAAGCTATCTTCATTGGGCTGCTCATCAAGAGCAAGGCCTGCATAAGGAGGCAATGGCATCTCTTGATCATCACGATCTAGACTGTGATGCTGTAATGACTCATCAAGAATAGGCATTTGTAAGGCATTATCATTCACAGCAGCATCTGTACCAGTTTCAAGAGGACATGGTGGCATGGGGTTTGCAAGAAACTCTGTGTAATCTCCATAAAAGGGAATGCCTGCATTACTTGTATTGTCCATTGTACCAGGCATTTCATCTTCTATAAACTTTACATCATGACTACGTACAATCTTCTTTGTTTCAGGGCAATACAACCGATATGACTTAGAGGAGTATGAGTACCCTACCGTGATGCACTGGACACACTTCGAATCAAGCTTATGTCTCCTTTCATCCGGTATATGAACCAAGGCTCGGCATCCAAAAGTTCGAAAATGAGACACATTCGGTTTACAACCAGTCCATCTTTCTTCAGGCGTACTACCTGGACATGCACTTGTTGGAAGGCAATTTATGATTGTTGCAGCAGTGGATGCAGCTTCTGCCCAAAACTCAGTGCCAAGATTAGCACCATAAAGCATAGAACGTATCATATCAGCAATCGTTCTATTTTTCCGTTCTGCTATGCCAACTTCTTCATGATTGTATGCATTCACCACTTGTTTTTCAATCCCATGAGTGTAACAAAACTCAGTAAACAAAACAGATGTGTATTCTCCACCCCCATCAGAGCGAAAAGCTGCTATCTTTTCATGAGTCTGATTTTCCACCAATGCTTTGAATGCTTTAAAATTTTTAAATGTTTCACTTTTCTTTATAAGAAAAAACACAAAAAGCTTTCGAGAGAAATCATCAATAAAGGTAAGTAAATACGTGCACCTCCCATACTAGGAGTCACCATATCACAAATATCTGAGTGTACTAATTGAAGACGCCTATTACTACGTCGTGTTGAAGGGAGAAACGGATTCCTAGTTTGCTTTCCTTGATGGCAGGGCACACATTTATGTTGCTGACTGAATGAGCATGCTTCCATTCCTTCAACAAGTTGATCACGCTGAAGTTGAAGTTGCATCAGTTTCGCAACACTAGCATGACCCATCCTCTTGTGCCATAGAAGGCCGAGCGTCTCTCTGCGACATGAATCAGTAGAAAACATAGCAATGGCTGCATCTTCAGTAACCAATTTGTATAGCTTTCCATGGCGTACAGCTTTGGCAATGATGTCTCCATCTGCATGCCGAATAGTGCATTTGCCTCGTGCAAAGGTTGTTGTATGACCCTTGTCATCTAGGGAACTGACTGAAACTAAATTGCGCTTGAGTCCAGGTACATACATTACCTCTTTGAGTTCCACAAACTCATCTTCAGGGAGGTGAATGCGCACTCTACCCGTCCCAAGGCCAACTGAAGATTACAATCTCCCATGCGAACTGGTCTTGGAGCAATGAATGATTGATACTCAAACATCCAATCCCGTCGAGGAGACATGTGCCGAGAAGCTCCGGAATCAAGGAACCATTTGCCAAGAACCTGATCTTCTTCAGCGGCGCATGAATCATCTACCATCAATACCTTGTCTTTTACTTTTACCTCCTCAGGAAAGGCTGAGAACTCTGGCTGCTTAGGCATCTCTCCTTCTGGCATTTTAAGTTTACAAAATCTAGCAATATGCCCCAATTTGCCACATTCATAACAACGGACTTTACTCATGTCTCGTTTCTTAAACCCACTGTTTGCCTTCTTCACTTCATAATCTTTCTTTACTGTGGCGTTGGCATAGTAAGCAGAATCACTTTCAGGTTTGTGCCTCCCTCGTCTAAGTTCTTCTTCAAGAATGCGTGCAATGACATCATCAAACGTCATGCTGTCTGTACTATTCCCTAGAGTTATAACCAGCATCTCATAGTCGCTGCTTAGGCTATTCAAGAGGGCAGAGACTTGATCATCATCTTCAACAACAGACCCTATGGCAGCAAGTTCATCAATGATAGCTCGTACCTTTTCAATATGCTTGAGAGCTTGTTCTCCTGCTTGCATGCGAATACTGGCTAGCTGCATCTTCAATTGGCGCTTGCTGATGGGAGATCTACGTTCAAACAGAGTTGCCAACTTTGTCCACATTTCTTTGGCAGATGTGCATGATTGAACTTGCCTTGCTGGTCCGTCTTCAAGGGCACGACTGATAACAGACATCGCTCGATTGTCCTTCTCAACTAAGGTGACCTCCTCCTTGGTGAGCTCCTTGAAAGTCTCCTTCCCCTCCGGAGTATCAGGGTTCTCAATGACAGGCACAGTTACAGTGCCAGTCGTTACTTCCCACAGATCATACTCCTTCAAAAACATGCGTAACCTCCATTTCCACATTTGGAAATCTACTCCATTGAAAGGCTTAACAAACTTGCGCTCTAAAACAGGGATGCTTGAAGCAGCAACAACAGAAGCGACAGGAGTGGCAATAGTTCCTTGCGCTACTTGCCCCACGCTAGAATCTGCAGCAGATGCCATGACGAGAAAAGAGAAACACTTGATTCTAGAACAGTTGTTTCCTTCAGCTCACCTCTATGCAAGATGCTTCACAACGCCTAAGCTTCTCCAATGCTGCACCGATGGGGAACAGGCACACCTTTGCCTCTCTCCCCAAACACTCGTCTCAGCAGCGATGCAATATCTGAGCCTCCCCACAAAATTTGCCTCAGCGATAAGACACAGAGCCAGAATCACTTCGCTCTGATACCATGAAATGAAAACAGAACAGAACGCAACAGAGCAGAGCAAAAGGCAAATACTATACTCAGAAATATGCAGCGCAATACTGAGAAAGGCCCCTGGTCCCTTTATACAACTTGGAGCATTATGGCACCTCCACCAAACAGAGAATCTAGATCCTAAATCTCCGAGGATCCTTGAGCTTATCGACTCTACCTAACACCCAACACAGATGGAATGAATTCTCAACTACAATTCGGCTGTCTGTTGAACTCCTTTATTCAACAGAGCAACTAAAGAAACGTGCTACCAGAAACGTACGAGAACTTTGAGCAAGGAAACGGAGAAACGAATAAAAATTGAAGCCAGCGGTCAAGAAGAAGGTGGGTTTGTAGATGCAGTGTAAGCTCTAGTGCTGCTTGTGAGGAGATGAACGGGCAACTGCGGTAGACGAGAGACAAGCTGCTGGCGATGAAGAATAAGGCACGAAGCAGGAAAGAAGAACAAAGTAGCAAGGTTGAGAGTGAACCTTAGGGCTGCTCTCAGGACACCAGCCACTCCCGATTCAATCTCAAGCAAGATGATGATCTCAAGCAAGGTGACAGATCTTCGCGGATAGAGAAAAACTATGAAGGCCAGAACGATGCAGATAGAAGCTGGGAGGTGATGGTTATTACTAAAACTAATCAAAGAAGCAAACCATGAAAAAGCAAAGGTCCATGCAAAAAGCAAACCATCAAAAAGCACAGGACACGACACGCTTGACCCGGCTTGAATTTTGAATTGATCTTGCTATGCTGCCTGCCTTCCATATTGAAAGCTTGACGCAGAGAACTTGCAGAGCCCGAACATCATTTGCCTGCACATCAATCCAAAGCCCTTGATCATCTCTTGGAACGAGGACGGCAGCAGCGACGCCTGCAGTTCACCAGTTGAACACATACATAAGTTTCAGGCTGGAAAGAGTGTTTTTCGATCTGATTCTGTTTACGGGGTCTTTGTTGCTTGGTACTTCAGTTCTGGACACGAGAAATGTCCTTATCGTTGAGTGGATACGGGTGCTTGATTTCAGGGCTTTTAAAAGATAGTGCCTGATCGGTGGGAGTTCCAGGAAAGGAGAAAGACAACACGACGACAGCACAACATCGACTCACACTTATCAGTGGCTCAGGCGAAGCACAAAGAGTCCATGAGCCACAATGGCGATGAGAAAAGAGTGGAGATGCTAGCAAGGGATCTCAGTTTTTCTATGGTTTTTGGTTCACGTACGGTTTCGGTGAAGCAATGATGCAATCTTAGATTGTTCGTTGGAGTATTGTCAGACAGCAAGTGACGCTCATCAGGCGAGGGGATAGAATCGTGCATTGCTACGCAGCTTTCCCTGTTCGTTGGAGTATTGTAGACGGCTCATCAGGCCAGGGGATATAATCATGTGTTGCTACGCAGCTTGCCCTGTCTCTTCTGGTGCACGGACTTTCTGCATTGCATTTGGCTTCATTCTCTGTCTTTCACCACAGCTTTTCATTTGCGACTGCTGTGAGATCAGTGCCTTCAATTTCCCGATTCCTGACTGCAAATCATATCGTGCGGCTCCAACCATTTCATGAAACCGTCGCATGGTAGACTTCAAGAATCCTAGAGTGCCTCTTCTGCAATTGAGTGGTTCTTTCTTGTTATTGCGCTCTGTACTATAAAACGTAGTTGTTCTATTCTGATAAAATTGAGATCATGTTGTAGACGGTGAGGACACAAGAGGAGTAAAATACTCGTGGGAGAAGTTTGTCTCTGAAATTTATGTGAGTAGGGTGGAGACGTCAGGACTTGGATTAGCAATTCATGGCATAGATGCAATACAGCAAGGGAGCTTCTTCGACTAGTGTCTACTTTTGCAAAAGGTCTTTCGACAGAGAAACACGCGAAAGCGTCTAGTGATTTTAAGAGCTAGTTAAAGTATATTCAAATGGAATACAATTCCTCACGTAGTCAAGTGAAATGCAAGTGTAGCTACAAATGTGGATTGACTAGAAGGGGTTTTTCTTGGGTAGCACAACGCACTTACTATAACCATTCACGAAAGTCCAGAATTGGACGTGTACATTGGAGAGCAGAAATTACAGATGAGACATGTGAAGGGAGGGATGAATGCTCAGAGCTTGTATATAGGACTGAAGAGCATATGCACGAGGATGATTTTATAATATTGATACAAGTCAGTCGTCGTTACTTAATTGCTTTTTAGAACTACAATCTACTTGGGACGAGTTTAGAGCTCCGATTGCCATGCAAGACAAGATGATGGGCTTGTTGTTTGGGGATCATGGATCAAGGGACAGCTCTTCATTGGCGTCCTTAATAGCTAGTACACCAGGTGGGTGGGATGGCAATGTCAATGGTGAAAAGCTTCCTCAAAATTGGGACCAATTGTTAAAATTTAACAGAAAAAAAGGGCTAATCAAGCTAGAAAGGTGGCGTATTTGTACAGGTAGTGAAGAAGACCTCATGGAGCAGTATTATTCCGTCCTAGTCTTGAGGATTCTTTTCAAGGACAGGTTTTGAAGTGTGTGTGTAGCAATAGGTTGGGAACATTGCCCTTAAAGAGAGATTGCAAAAATTGTGCAGAAAAATGCTCAAAATGTGGCAACATGCGTAAGTACACTCTCCCGTTTGATTATTTACCATTGTCAGAGCAATTGAAGCAGTTGTGTAAGAGTAGAATGTTTTGTTACGAGTTCTTAGCAATGTGGCGTGCAAAGGACTCTTGGCTTGGACAAGATATTAACTACAAGCCAAAAACCATAAATGAGTTTTGGGATGGTGAGAAAGTAAGACAATATCAAGACTTTTGGGACCCAAACAAAGAATGGGAATTAGCAGTTGTTTGTATCAATGAAAATTGTCGAATGGTTTTTAGATCCTTTCCCTCAAACATGGTATGTCAAGAACTGTTGCAAGGTTGGAATCCAGAGATACGAACTTGAGCTTATCGCTTTGTATGCTCTGAATGTGGAACTATGATATATTCTCCAAGGCAAACATGCAAGGTGATGCCTCTTTCTCTTCGTGTTATGTATACTTTGCATGAAATGAATCCATGTACAAAGCAAATGCTATCATGCTATTTATTGTAAGTGTTTGCTTATTGGAATCAAAATGGTACCTTTATGTCGCAGGGTGATCCCAGAAATTTTGCCCTGATGCTACATTGGGATGGATTTCTGTCTGCAAGAACCACTCAACTGGACTGTGCTGTGGTTGACTTTGTGGTGATGAATGGAGGCAAGAACTCTTCTTTGAATCCCCTTCCATTGCTGTTTTTGCCATTTGGTTCTAGTAGACTCAATAAGGATTCTGAGGATTTGTTGGGAACCTTTTTAGCACCATTGCTAGAGGAATTGGAGAGATTATTTGTTGAAGGGTTTGATACACCCTATGCTTTGCTTCTCAATGATGAATTTGACATTTGCAATGAAGAGCAACCAGGACAAGTTGTAAGAGCACAACATCAAGATTGCGGGCAATCTTGATGTTGTGCATTGGAGACCATCTAACACAATGTAAGATAGGTCTCACTAAAGATGGAGGAGAATGTGGATGTAGACGAGACAACTCCGAGACGGAACTCACACAACATATGTTCCTCCACCTAGAACAAGTGCACGCAAAGCTAGGATCTTTGTCTACGATAAGAATCGATATCAAGTGAGATATCCTCCTCCTCCTCGTACTGTGGAGGATATGTGGAGCCACATCTTATTACCAAGGAATGCAAGAACGCTTAAAGAGGGAGAGCAAATTTGGAGGGCAGGAGGTTTGTCTGGCGAGTCTAAACTGTGGCGCCTATATCACCTCTATGCATTTAACCTATCCACAGATTTAGTTTATGATGTTATGCACGTTCTTGCTCTCAATCTCTTTCGAAATTACATCTGTAAGTTGTTTGGGAATGCCACATCTGATGTGAAAATAAGAATTGATAGGGCTGTCAAAGAGGTCACAAAAAATATCCCAAAGTCAATATGCAATTCAGGTACATGTATTACCATTTATTATCCTCTATCATACTCCGTGTATGCATGCCATTTAAGCTATCCTTTAATAACAGCAAAGTAAATTGAGGTATGTTCATGCTATTCTAGATCGTTGGCCAAGAAAACCTAGCACTCTTTATGGGATTTACAAGGCAGAGGAGTGCCAAAAGTTCATCCAGTGGTGTTTACCATACATTCTAAGCGTTGTTGAAGGTATAGAAGGAGATGACGTAAAGATTGGGATGCTACATATTGATTTGGCTCATATTTTTTACAAGCATGCAAGAAAAAAAGGGTGGAATTGTGAAGACTTGAGCGTGGCAAGGAAACTACTTCAATCTTGGAGAATTCTCACTGAAGAAAGGGAAGGTCCTAGTAAAGCTCCATTGCAACATGTTGTAGGTATGAGTGAGTGTCACATGCACTTTCCTATCATATTATCTGGATGCTTTTTAAATTCCAAGTGATCGAGTTCAACCAAGGGGGTATCTCACTGTGGTTTGCAAGGCTGTTTATTTGCCGGTTCTTACTGCATTGAAGTCCATGTTGTTTGTGTCCAACTATAACCTCACTATGTGGATCAGATAAATCATGACTATGATGTTGTATTATTTGCACAGGAAATGCAGAGATGATTGATGACATCATGAGACATGGGTCGCATGATGTATGTTGGTGTTATAGACTTGAAAGAGAAGTATCAGGATATTTGGCAATTGCAACAAACAATAGAGAGAATGAAGTCACTTACGTAAATTACTACAGCCGCCTACTTTGTTCTAGAGTCTTGCAAGAAATTGAGAGAGATGAAGATGGACTTTTACCAGGTGAAAGAGCCTTAATAAAAGTTCATAGCGCGCTTTGGCAGCCTGAGGGTGTACTTCAAGAAACGACAAACACAGTTTCTTGTAGCGCTAGGCATGGAAAATGTGTATGCATGGTCTCATCTCAATGTGCAGCATGTGCGTTGTGGAGCCAGCACTTTTCTTCACCTTGCTGTCCCTGTAAGAGGCTCTTGCAGAGAAAGGGTATCCTAATCTCAAATACAGGAAAAAACATGTCTGAAGCTTCGGACATACACATGGAATATTTGAAAGAATTTTGGATCGGTGCAGAATTGCATTTAGCAGGCATGGAAGAAGAGATAACCAGGGAGATTTTTTTATTTGATAAGGTTCTGTTAAATGGTGAATTATACAAGGTAGGAGACCTTGTGGTGATTAAGGGAGATGGGCTCGAGACTGGTGCATTGCACCGGGAATGCAAATTCATGATCTTAAATTTTTTCTCCCATGAGCATGACGGTGAAATAGAAGTTTTTTTTTGTAGAGAAATGTTTCAACATATAGAAAAAATGGTGGACGGTGTCTCTGAAGTGTTGCTAGATGATGTAACAGGAATGTCATTGTGGCGGTGAATAGGATGCCCTTTGATGATAATTGCATACGTCTTGTAAGACACATATACCATAAGTTTTTTCTATTGACCAAACAAGCCGGGGTTGCAAATATAATCATTCACTTCTATCCAAGGGGGGACACAACCAGGCATACCAGGAGCTGTTAGCCTAGCTCGTAAATGAATGTCTGAAACCTCATAAGCTTTTGGCAAGCATCATGCAGTTGTTTGAGCTGTTGTACACAATGATCGCCGAGTTCGTTTGGCTTGTCTTCACAATCGTCATAGCCCTTTGGGAGAATGGAAAGTGTATATAGAAGATAGGATGTGGCACGATTGGAATATATGCATTTCAGTATTGGAAAGTTTTCAAGTAATTCAAACAATTTCAAAAGAGGTGGACGGATGTGTGGTGACCATTCCTGTTACGTGGAGAGACCTACAGGCTGTGGTAAGCACATGCTTGGAAAGGTTGTCTTGTTCTTTGATTGTAGATAGCTTGCACAGCTATATATTTGTAGGAGCTTCGCTACTCGTACCTGTTTCTTATGCTACAAGAATGACATTTTCAAGTGGTAGTAAGCACATACTTGGATAGGTTGTCTGCTTGTTCTTTACTTATAGATAGCTTATAGATATTTGCAAGAGCTTCACTATTCTGGCATATTTCTTTTTCTACAGGAATGACCAAAATAAATCATAATTATGGAGCTAACTAACTGCACAGGTAACTATGTTTCCATCCTATTTCTAAATTTTTTATTGTACCATTGGTATGTGAGAAAGATGCCAGCTCAAGATATTGATCATGTGCACATTGTGTTAACTACTGTGAGTGCACCAATTGACATAAGATGACGTGTGCATGTGCATTGTATTGTCAGAAAGTATGGCTCTGAGAGCCCAATCTAGGAATGCAATAATGCTTTGACTCAGTGTTATCCATCTGGGTCATAGTTAAATGATTAATGTGTTTGCTATATGGCCTGCATGCAGCCCACATTTTAGAGTGGGCCAATACGGAGGACTACCACATGGATGCCCTTTTACTATGCCCTCTATCTAGGCTCCTCGGGGGGGATGCCATGGGCATCTGCAGCTCATGACATGCCTCATCTACGGCAAGGGCAGCCAAGGCTACTTAGTAGGTCCACAAAAACAGCAACAGACAATAGTACAGATATGGACTGCCATGCAGGCAAATATATGCAATAGATGGGCTGTTTGCAGTAGATAGTTCTACTCTGTATTTACAGATTGGTTAGCCAGTTCTACAGAGTAGTCGGCCAATTCCAGGGGGGACCTATAAAAGTAGCCTCTCCCTTCATTCAGGACCCTCAGCAGTAGCCTCACCTCCAGGATTAACAGGAGCAGCATCAGTCCCAGGAGCACTTAGTACAACAGTACCTCCTGAAGCAGCAGCAGTTCACACAGATACAGCAGCAGTAGTCTCATCTGACTGTATAGTAGCTCATCTAGAACCAGCAGCAGCTCTAGTTGCATCAGCCCTACTAGTTATTACAGGAGCAAATGATGTATGACAGCAGATAGCAGTGGACAACATCAACCCCAATCTATAGATGTCCTATCGTATCATGGGATTGGTTCCCTGCTAGCTCCCATTGCCTCAGTCCAGTCCTATAGGGGGAACATGATATATGCTCAACCCCCCTCATTGAGGGAACTAATAGTTGTATAGTGGATATCTGCTGATTGCCAGGCCCAAATAAAGAATAAAGACAATACTTAGCCCATGTGGCAGTCCATTCCATGATGAGATGTCTTTCATGCATATAGCCTCTCTCTCTGTTCACAATTAGCATCTATGCTTCCGTACTTAGTAGTTAGGACATGGCACAGACTTATTGAAGGAGAATTGTGGCAGCAGCATGGTGCAACAAAGCACTGCCAAGCAAAAGCAGCCCTTAGCATATTTGGAGAAAGAAAGAAATAAAGTTTATTTAGAGTCTTTGAGAGACCTAAGGGTCTATGATACTTGCTGTCAGAGTTTTTAGCACAGTTCCCAACGTACTCTTGCTCTGTTTGTGGCTTAGTTTCCTGCCTACTCTTGGAAGTTGTGAGGTGCATTTCTACCTCATAATCCGGTGGCGCAACCCTAAACTCTGGAGTTGTGCCACGGTTTTCTCAGCTACTCCATAGGGTTTTCCCCTATTATCTCTGTGCAATTCCATTTCTCTGCATTTACATTTGTTTGCTTTCTCAGTTTGCAGATCAGCTCTCCATTCTCGCTGCACTTTGACATGGTATTAGAGTTTCAGGATGATTCTGAGGTATTGTTATTGGCCATGTCCCACCCACCCTTATTGCATCGTGCATGGATGAAACCACCGTTAGTGTCTCGATCTTACAGTGTAGTGAGTGCGCATGTAACATCAGAGCACAAGATCATGTAAAGTCTGATCTAGGACAGCGTGAGGGGCAGACAGAAGATGCTATCAATTTCTAAGTTCATTGACAGCATGGGAAGAAAGTATACCACTGACGAAGGTGTTCTAAAGGCATGGACAGTTCAAGAAAAAGGCAAGTAGCCAAAGGACGTGCACAGCAGTCATGGACAGTGTGGGAGGAGATCTTGTGAAGAAGGTGTCACTAAGAAGTCTCTTCTCTCTGTCCTCGTCCCCAGCACCCTTCCTACCTTCTCTTCTTCCCACCCACCCTTATTGCATCGTGCATGGATGAAACCACCGTTGGTGTCTCGATCTTACAGTGTAGTGAGTGCGCATGTAACATCAGAGCACAAGATCATGTAAAGTCTGATCTAGGACAGCGTGAGGGGCAGACGGAAGATGCTATCAATTTCTAAGTTCATTGACAGCATGGCAAGAAAGTATACCACTGACGAAGGTGTTCTAAAGGCGTGGACAGTTCAAGAAAAAGGCAAGTAGCCAAAGGACGTGCACAGCAGTCATGGACAGTGTGGGAGGAGATCTTGTGAAGAAGGTGTCACTAAGAAGTCTCTTCTCTCTGTCCTCGTCCCCAGCACCCTTCCTACCTTCTCTTCTTCCCACCAACCCTCCCATTCACAAGAGCAAGCTTTCCTCCCTAGAGATGGCACAAGAGATGGCTGAGAGGCAAGTGAAGATCCCCATTCTATCCACATTCTCAACAGAGCGTCAGTGGGACAACAATAATTAGAGAGTGTGGAGAGTAATAATGGAGTCAGTGTTGCAATCATACAAATTGGCTGATTTTATGCTTGTTGTAGTTAATAGGTCCGATCCAGAGGCAGATAATATTGTCACCCTTGAGCGGAAGGAACGGGAGACTTTGGCCCAGTTATGTAATCGGGTCAATGCCCACATTTGAGCTTTCATATTCCTCAATTGTATCCCTTAGGTGATCTACCATGTGAAATACTTCACAAGGGCAAATAGTATTTGGGAGCACTTGGCATCCTTTATAATGGGATCTCACCCATGAAGAGGGTGTCCCTAGAAGTGCAGATGAGTGGAGAAGTTCCAAGCACTTCAACAGGTGATCATTCCATAGTTACTGGGGAACATGCATGCCAACGGAACATCAACCCCATGGGGAATGGGAACGCCAAAATCCTAGGGAATGAGATCGTTACCCCTCTTGACCCTTGTACGCTGCCTTTTTCCCTTATCTCGTCTTTTTATGTTGTAGCTGCTAACCACCGGTAGTGGGCGCTCTGGACTCTGATATGTCTCTGTGTAGAAGACTGTCTCGTCTTGTGTAGGACTCCGGCTTTGACCAAAAGATACCATTGTAGTTCTAGATGGTACATGACAGGGTCTCGGTATCCTAAGTCTCATAGACCCTGCCCCTCTATGTAGGAGGGCGAGTAGGTGCCCTATGGGGGCTGGTGAGGAGTCGTCCATCTCGTACTACCGCCCACTTCCCCTCCTTGCGGGCCTTGTCCCCTTGCTATACGAGAATGCGTCTCTCAACCTGTAGGGGTGTCAAATCCTCATCCATGGAAATCGATGGGTGGTTCCAAAATACTGATCTACAGCGTAGTGCTGCTAGTCGGGGCCTAAGTGTCGCAGAAGCGTATGACAAGGAGCTGCTCTTGGTTGGGGTCTCTCCCCACATGCTAGGCCCCCTGGATCGCATGCTATGTGATCCTTAGGATGGTAGCCATGAAGGTGGTCGCATCATCCATTGGTGTGACAGCTGTATGAGGAATCCCACTATCTTTGATACTTAGAGCCTTATTGGCCCTGTGTTGTTGCTCCAAGAGAGTGGCTGAGAGGCCAGGTTCCTGCTCCGCCATGTCCACCCATTTGGATGTCTCCGCGATCGCCGACTGCATGGTGGCTATTTGAGCCTCTACTGATGGTGTACTACACGGAGCTGTCCCTAAAGCATTCATCTCCTTCCAGAGATGTAAGATGTCCTGTCTAAGCTTCTATATGAGGCTAGCCTGGTCCTATATAATATAGGCTTGCACTTGGATGAAGCGGGCCTGCTCATGTGCAAAGCTGGTCACCTCTACCTCCCGTGCACATATGATGTGTACCTCAATCAAGAGGGGGTCTTGAGCATTGGGGTGGGTCGGCTCGAGGGAAGTTGGAACCTCATGGAATCTAGAACTGGAATGGAGCTAGTATGAAGGTGGTGGAGTGGGACTGGATGGGTGGGAGGTGGCTGAGTGAGCTGCTTGGGGTGGACGTGGTGTCCTGGAGTAATGATGAGCCAAGCTCTGGAATGCCAACTGACTGAGGGGAAAGGTGAGAGGAAGGACGATGTATATTGTGGGCATGTATAGGTCATCCTTGACAGTGGTGACATCGGTGCTGAGCCCAGTGCAAGGTCTGCAGTAGCAAGAGATGAAGTTGTGGTCGAGGTCAAAGTCGCTGAAGTTGCCATCCCCGAGGGTGGTGGTGCTGTCCCTGTGGAGGTCGATGAAGTAGCTGATGCAGGGCCGATATGGAGTTGACAAGAGAGAGAGAGAGTCTGAGAACTCAGAAAGGTCAGAGAGTGGGAGAGAGAAGGGGGTTTGACTACCTTCAACAGATAGGAAGAGAGAGACACTGGAGAGAGAGAGGGGGGGAGTTCAACCTCCTTCAAGAGCTCTCAGCTCAAGAGTCAAGCCTGCTGCAGCCCCTGCTGGAAACACGGTTGGCTAACGAAGACTCTTAACAAGTATGTGCTGGAAACACTACTGCCTGACAAGACTGTTTGTCACTCCCAATGCTCAGCCTGAAGCTTGACGGGACAGGTCGGGACTGCCGAGCTGTGTGCTGCCTCACAGAACACCCTAAACTGTGCAGATCTGATTAAAAAACAATTGGTCTGGCTTGTTGTGGCACTAACTCGACCTGTTGTACTGCTCGGACCTGCTGTACTTGTTGGAATGGTCACGTCCCCATCTGTGAGCCCCCAAATGAGGAGTGCATCGGGGGGGTGGACCAGAGATGGAATGGCCTGCCACATGGACAGCATCTTGGCTGTCATGTGGGCAGGAGACTCATGGTGGAGAGGGGGCTGTCACATGGGCAGCACCTCACAGCGAAAACGGCAGAAGGGCAGCCATGTGGGCAGCATACAGTAGCCTGGCAGAGGTGAAGCATGTCGTGGATGTGCGGGCTGGAATAGGGCCCTGATAAAGTCGCACAGGAGGCAGAGATGCTGCAGCAGATGAGCAGGCTAGAGGCGCCTGCATGGCAGGGTAGCTGGCAGGTGACATCAGCAATGTACGGGGCTGTACGGAGTAGTGCCACATGGTGCAATGAAGGCGGGACAGCAGCATGAAGTGTCGGCCAGATTAGACAGGCTGGTTGGGCTGGGTAGAGCCAACCAACCAGGCTTATTTATATGCTGGATACTAGGTTGGGCCTTGCAAGGAAGTGTGGGCCAAAGGCCCTTGTTTTGAGAGCCCCTTGGTCGGTTTTGCAGCAAGGCCTTGGGCCTATAAAAGGAGAGGCCCTGGGCCTCATTCATCATCCAACCATTCAGCAAGAGCAGGAGCAGACAAGAGCAGCCAGAAGCCACTCCCTTGGGCCTCACACTGGGGGTGAAGGATAGTGAAAGGTGTGCTGCAGACTGAGTTCCCTAGAGGCTGGACCTTGGCTGTCTTCTAGGGCAGCAAGGTATTGTGATCTGGACGGAAAGTCTACTAACGCTCGAGGTGGAGCACACGGGCTTGAGTCTAAAGATAACCTGCAGATAGGAGAAGGACCTTGTGGTAAGATCAGAGGACCACACCATTGGTGGGACTCTAGATCTATCTCTCTTGTATTGTGTCCATAGCTTTGGACATAAATATATTACTTTGGTGGTTTCTCTATCTGGTTGGTTCATTGTCTATTGATGAGTCTGCACATCTATTCTATGCACATTAAGTTAAGAAGTTTGTGATTCCACACCCCACACCACACTGTGTGAGCTCCTAGGCAATTCTATCAGTCTTCTGCTGTGCGTACCCTCTGTTGGGTCATTTCTAACAGTACTACCCTAAACTCTGATGCTGTCTGTAGGGCCTATAAGGCCTGCCCTATGCTCTGCCAAGTACAAGGCTTCTGTTGCCCTTGTACCTGCCCCATCTGTAGGCCCTTCTGCCCACTATCTAGGGCATAGTAGCATCTTAATGCTGCCCTCTACTAGCAGCCACTTGTCTCTGCTCTTACTGTCCACATGGCAGCATGTATGCAGCCCTTGTTGCTGCCCTCCCTTTTCTCTTAGATTCTTCTGCTGGTACATTTCCCCCATGTCCTCATATGGGGGCTCACAAGGTGGGAGGTGACCATGATAATCCCAAGAGAGTGGTCATTTGCATCATGACCAGGATTCTTGAGAGTGATGGGTACCTCCATGACAGAAGTGTCTCCTAGGGAGTTGGTGGATTTTCTACAGCTTATTACCACTATACTCAGCAGAATCGTGTGGGTTGCTTGGACCTCCCACAGAAGTTGAAGGATGGAGCAGCCTTCTCGGGCTATCTGCAAAGCGTGGAGGCGTGAATGTTATCTGGAGGAGATGGTCCCCATGCACCTACATGAGAACCTTAGCATCTTTCATCCTCTCCCAAAACTTTGAGTTCACCTTACACCCTCATAACATGCTTGATTCACTTGGCTGAAATCCTTTGAGCTATTATTATCATGCTCTCAAATTGGGCATAGGGTAGAATTAGTGTCTAGCGCAACGTAGTCGGTACCAAATACACATTGATAAGTACACAGCAGACGATTATGTTATTAGCTAGGACCATAGCAATCATCAATTGTCCAAAGAATACAACTATAGAATTTCCATGCTGAAGGGTCTGCATTTATATCTCTACCCTTAATATGGCTGAATTTCGGTACTTGGCTATGGCTGGGTGTATATAGCTAGGGATGACTCTCATTGCTATACTTGTCTAGAGGTTGGAAGCCTTGAGAGGCAAGGGGGGCTGCTGTCCTGAAGGATTGAGATGCTGGGCTGATGATGTCCTAGAATGAAGAGGAGTGGGATTTTATGGCTTGCCGCCCCCTTCCTGCTATAAAGACAACTAGGAGGGCCAATTTCTCCCTCTGGTTGACTAGAATTTCCCTTGGGCAAAGACAACCCTGGTCACTGGAGGGGCTTGCTACTCATCCCTCCTACTTAGGGAGAACCAATTGCCACATGGTTGTTTGTCTGCTATGGCTGCCTGAATGCTTTTGACCCTCTATTTGCTACTACACTGACACATGGCAGCTTGTGTGCTGCTAAAGGGTGTTTGTAGGCCCCACAATGACATGGCAACTTGTGTGGCTACCACGTGGCCTGTGGAACATTTGCTTTGTACCCGCTGCTGCCTATATGAGTGTAGGGGTGTCTGTGTGGTTGTTTTGCTACAGGTCTAGCCACAAATCTTCCCATGAAAGACCCACGGCCACTTCTGGTGTATGACATATAGCATGCCCTTGACAATGTCTCTAATGACCTAACCCTACGAGTGCTAAATATGCCTACTTGACTTGTTTGTGGGGCTTAAGTGGCTTGAAGAGACATGGCGGTAGGAGAATGCCAAGCTAACTAGGAATGGAATGGAAATATGGAAAGCATAATGGAAAGGCAAAATGGAAAGAACAAGTGCTAGGCAATGATAACTATCATACTCACATGTAGATAGCTTGATGTTGACTGATGTTTTAGACAATAGACAAGTACAACACTATATAGTGTGCCACTAGACTCTAGAAAGTCACAATGTCTATGGGATATCTCCCAATATGACACGTGGCATGTTTAGGACTCACTAGACTATAAAACCACACCTAGACCACCTAGAACACTCATTTTAGACTCACTTTGGCTTCATATTCCAACACCCCCCCATGAAGGCAAGGTGAGAGACTAATGGAATGGAACCAAGAACAGAACATGACAATGACAGTCATCAAATTGTGCACCCAATGTAACTCAGAGGCTAAAGTCTCTGAGCTGATCCAAACACTCTCATGTCTTGAGACTCAACATGCTTAGAGGCTCACGTTATAGCATGGCTACATGACCAGCTCATAGGTCTAGGAACACACCAACATCCTGGAACTCGGCCAGGCCTGATAACGAGACCTATCAAAGCCAATACATATGGCTCCCACGGTACATCCCCCCTTGGCTTCATAATAGGACATGCTAGGAAGCCATACACCAAAATAGGAAAACCAATACATCTTTTTAGGAGGACTATCCAAGATAGAGGACCTTTAGACTCAATGAAAACCAAACACTCAATACATATCATTTTAGGGGGACTACCCAGGGCAGAGGACCCCAAAATACATCAAGTTGAGTAATTAAAAAATAGATCCTCTTATGATAAGAGAGGTCCTCCAAGTAGCCACTGCACACGTGTGCACATCCCTGCGAGACAATGACGATGTCGAAGAAGCGCTTGGCAGGAATGCCCCAAAAGATGTGTCGGTGAAGTCCATGGGGTAGCTAGATGGAGCACTCACATAGTGACTCTCAAAATGGCTAAGGGAGAGTCACTGATGTCGAAGTAGAGGCCGGAGGTGTCACTAGCACTTGGAGAGTCGGTCAAAAGTGGAGCTCGGGCACCAAGGACAATCGGGCGGTAATTAGAGGAGTCGAGAAGTGTTTGGAGCTCACATCAAGCTCAGAGCAGCTCCAATAGAATGTCAGGCAGAAGGAGCAAATGGTGGGCTGGATGAGAGGTTAACGATGAAGAGGATGGACAGCTCCACGTTGAGCTGGCCGCATCATGCTTGGGTTGTCAAATCATTGAGCTCCAAAACAAAATTCGCGTGCAGAAACAAATTTCATCACTTCTTGCAAGGGTTGTAACTTTTCACTGAAAACTCGGATTGCAATGATGTAAAAACGAACTTTGTAGTACTCTAGGTCCTCTACAACTTTTCTGACGACACAAAGCCGTGATTCTGCTTCTAGCTCCGGATAGAAGCAAAACATCGTCCGCAGGTCACATAAAGATGTAGCTGAAGGAAGGAGAAGAGAGGTGGCAGATCATGGTGTGGAGAAGAGAGCTCAAGGAAGAAGAGAAGAGGGCAGCCTTCCAAGGAGGAGGAGGTAGAGTAGCTTCATCGGCCTCCCTCACCTCAACCTCTTGGAAGGAAAAGGGAAAGAGAAAGAGAGAGCATGGCTACGAACATGGCTCTGATACCATATGAAGAGACATGGCGGTAGAAGAATGCCAAGCTAACTAGGAACGGAATGGAAATATGGAAAGCATAATGGAAAGAAAATGAAAGAACAAGTGCTAGGCAATGATAACCAACATACTCACATGTAGATAGCTTGATGTTGACTGATGTTTTAGACAATAGACAAGTACAACACTATATAGTGTGCCACTAGACTCTAGAAAGTCACAATGTCTATGGGATATCTCCCAATATGACACTTGGCATGTCTAGGACTCACTAGACTATGAAACCACACCTAGAACACTCATTTTAGACTCACTTTGGCTTCAAATTGCAACATGGCTGCCCTCAGAATTTCAAGTGCTGAAGTGTGCACCTGTGCACAACAAATAAGGAAGGCCAACTCTTTCTAGTTCACTCTCAACAATAAATCTAAATCCACAAACTGCAAATGAACAGAGAGATAGAGCAGCATAGATAATTCCAAAGATACTTAGTTTATAGTAACCATAAGAGTGGCAGAAAATGCTTTAGGAAGGAGCCACAAACATCCAGCAGATTGCTGGGCAAAAGACAGAAAGGTCTGCACAATACTGAAGTACGTAAGCCAAGGAAGACATCATATTTCTGTTCCTGCATACCTTCTAGGAAGCGCTTTAGTGGGGCGATAAGTAGGGGCTGAGTGCCCTTTTTTATATAGGCAGTAACCTGCTCTGACTGGGACGACTTGGTGTGAACTTCACCAACCAGACGAGGCCGAATTTGGTCTGTAAATACCCCAATCCAGCAGCAGGTCTGCTGACCTGCTACCAACCTGTTTGCCGACCTGCTTCTGCTGTTCCAGACATATAAGTAGGCATATACCTTAATGCTGCAGTCCTGCAACCCCTCCATGTACGGACGCATCTCTGCATCTTCTACAACATCTAGTGCAGCCTTTTGTCATCTGCAATCACTGCTACAGCCTCCAGTGCACAGCTAGGACTCCATACCATGGTCTGTACTGCAAGAACTTTTCCAGATAACCTCCTACCCTATTCCAGGTTACTGTACCCTATCTCTTCCTCATATGGGGGCTCGCAGGTGGGTCAGCAACCTTTCTAACACTGGCCTGGCCACGTGGACGCTGTGCTGCGTGCATGACAACTTTCCTTTGAATTTAGCACGGCTTTGGCCGGGAACATTTCAAAGGGCACCGACATCTATTAATCAAATGTACTTTTAAGATTAAGATGGATCTGTATGGGGAGCCACTGTATTTCAACAATAGTAACATTTTATTGATGAAAGGATATCCATGTTCAACCAGCAAGTTAAGCTTCAACTTTTGGCTGTAATGTTTTCTCTAATTTGTATTTTTGTTTACTTTCAAGTTATTTTGATGCATTTTTCTTTTTCAATGATATGGTTTCTGGCATCTTCTTCCTGTAGAAGGGTATGCATTGCAACAATGATGGAGCATCATTTTACTTACAGTAACCATTTTGCTAAAGGCTTGGATAATTATTTGAACACTGAGGGTACAAATCACCTATTTCATTACTATGCACTCCTTTGTTTTTGATTGGATGTGGGCAGGCGCTTTACTAAGGATACCCAGTTCTATACAATTAAAATAGTTGTTTTGTACTTTGGTGAATAGATGCAAAGTTTGTACATAAAAGTTGACAATGGTACTTATGTTGAGCAAGGTGGTGATTTAGGAGCAAACATAGCAGGATATCCATGCTTCCGTTTTGTATCTCAGCAAAGATGCACAAATGAGTTGGTGCAAATAAGTTTGAGAAAGGTAAATGGCACAAGTAATGCTTTGCTGAATTTCCGTGAAAGTAGTTTATTTTCAAAAAATTGTGGGGAATGTTCATACGTTTTAGAATATTGTAGACACAAATTTCCCTCTCAGTTCAAAGACTTTCATGGTGCAAATATGTATATTTTTGGCAATGCATAAATCTTTTCTAAATCTATGTTGGGTGTGAGGGAATAGGCTTTCACGTTAAAATTTGAAAGTTTCAATACAAGGGAATTTTGAGGATGCAATACCTCACTGTGAGTTGTTTATTCAAATGGAAAACTTTGGATTAAGCAAACATTGAGAAGCTCTCATTGGTTTGAACAAAAGTTGGATTGTCAAAAAGCATGATAATCAAACATTTCTCACAACTAAAATCTGCGAATCTTAAATAGTTGTCTTGACCTCGCATATAGGAAAATTTTCTTATTCCAGTCTAAAACATTATTCCAACTATTATTTAAAAGGAAAGCCAATTGGGGAATTTTGTGAACAATGTAATAACACAAGAGTTGGATTGACAATGCATGATAGTTAAAAATTAATCACAAATGAATGTGAATCTAATTAGAGGCCTAGAATAGTTGCCATGACTTTACATATAGGGAATTTTTCTTGTTAAATTTTTACACAATCACATATTTGAATAAGGTTTATTCCAATCTAAAGGAACTTGGAAGGCAAAGTACTTACACGAATTCATGATTGAATTAGCTTTGTTTGAAGGAATTCCAAAAGCTTGTAAACAACGAGAGGGAATAATTTCACCAAATTTTACATTTTTACTTTTAATGAGGACATCTTAAAAACGGAAATACATTAGAAGGATATAGCTTCACATGAGGGAAATTTGGAAAGAACGTAGCTTCACACTAGGGAATTTTGGACTCATTAGAAGGGAATTGGATAGGAAAGTAGCTTTTCATAAGGGAATTTTGGAAGGGAAAATTTTCATCTTTCACACTAGGTAATTTAATTTACCATGAGGGTGGCACACCAAAAGCTTCTTGTGATATAGCTAGAACATGCCCACTGCAACTGTAGCATCAACCCATCGTCCACACTCAAGTTTTGCAACTGAGCGATAAGTTGGCCACTAGGGACTTCAATTAATGTTGACGGGGTAACTTGATTACGTTGGCTGATACTATCTGAATCAAACAAGGATAGATGGGTGATGTTTCACGAGATTTCGGAGCATCATTGTCCACCCCTATTTTCATCTGTTTACCCTCACGTGAAAGCATCTCATAGAAAATTTTGAACTCTACCGATCGCTGCTCGTCTCAACGGTGCGATTTTGTTAGCCAGATTTACTTGTTTATTGCACTGTCTTGTGCTTACATCGGAGCGTGTTTAACATAAACAAAATGTCAGCCGCATTCAACAAAACATCGTGAACTATATGGATCTGATTGCTCATGTGACTAGTTAGCATTTCTCCATCAAATACCAAGAATATCTGTAATTATGATAGCATTGGTTGGTAGCATAGCACCTTGCGAGTCCTGGGAGTTGATCGTCTGCTTGGAGTCACTGCTTGGAGTTGGTCGTCTGCTCTCTTTTGGTATAATTCCAAATAAGACCGTCTCCTCAGAGACCGTCTTCACTGCCGTCTACTCTTTTTTGTCAGATCGTCTGCTTAGAGATCATCTTCACTGTTGTCTGCTCTTTTTTGGCGCCCCCTTTTGCCCGTCTGATGGAATTCCAGGCGCTCGCTTTTGCCTCCGGCGCCACCCTCCTCAACTCTGTCATTGCCACCCTCAACTCCAACTCCACTTCCTCAATTCCATTTCAAATCCATCGTCACCCTCCTCAACTCCGCCATCGCCACACTCCAGCTCAACCACGAAATCCCCTTCTCTTGATCCACACCACCTCTCCGTCTCTGCAGCATTCTCCATCACTATGCTTGAGCTTTGTGTCTCTCTGCAGGAACCCTAGGCAGTAAAGGGCAGTTCGTCTTCTAAAGCATTGATGCGTAACAACCCCTTGAATTTCCCAATTCTAGCGACTCAAGTTATTCGTTGGGAAGAACTGCCACGGTGAGGAATCTAGAACGGATAGAGAACACGGAAAACTCTTGCAGGAAGTGCGAATTTCGCACATCATTTTTTTATTGCGGAGAAGTGCTGGATGAGGGGGACTCTCCGTTTGTGGCGGATCCTCACGAATCTCCCGCTACGGAATGCAATGCGCTAATACCGGGCTTGCCCGAAGATCTTGCCATCGCGTGCTTAGCTAGGTTGCCATGGGGCCTGTATCCTTTAGCACGCCGCGTCTCCCTTGCATGGAGGGATGCTCTGCGACCTTCAAGCATACATTCAGTGAGAGCCAGCATGCGCATCAAAGAAGATCGGATTTTATTGTGCGCAATGGGCAAGGAGCAGAAACTCGTACCAGGGGGGTGCCTCGCGTGGTATCTGATAGACCCAGTTCTTGTTCGATGCGAAGCCATAGATCCTCCGCCGCTACTGATGGGAGCTCCATTGAATGTACTGAAAGCAAGCGGAGCGGGCAAGGAGGTTCTGTTTAGCTGTGTGTTGAAATCATCAGATGGATATGGTGAAGTGCAGGTGGGTTTCGACGTGGTGTCTGCATGTGTTCCTGTTAGAACCAAGAAGTCATGCAGAGAGTTTGTATTTAACGAGTGGTTTGAGGGATTGATTTCCTTGAAGATTCGCTCTTGGGGCATTCAAGGTCACGGAGGGAAATGGGAGGGGGAGGGGGTGGTAGGATGTGATCCACCAACGAGCTTTGACCCCACTACACACACGAATGGACTCCTCTCGAACGTATCAGCAAGCCCAAGTTTCAACCCACGCTATGGCCGATCAGCACCTACATGGCATCAGAGCTCGTTCACGAGAGCTCATGCAGTTTGATTAGCAGCACCAATCCTGGATTCCCTCAAGTTATATCCCACACCACTACCCAATCAGGCACACAATAGCTACTTGAGGTTATATCCCACACCACTGCCCTATCGTTCACACAAAAGCTGTACAATATTCGCTCATAGGGATAGGCAAGGAACTATGGTTTATTGGCGACAAGATGAGCATACTACCTATGTACATGCACAGCCTCTCTCTTGGAGGCCTCTTCCTTTAACTTTCCACTCTTCTCGTCTTCTCACAAGCACTATTGTCAACTTGTAAACAAGTATTTCGATCATTTTGTTGGCTGGCTAAGGGAAGATCCATCTTCAAATGGGGAGTGGTTGAGGATGGTCATGCATCTTTGCCCATGCAAAGCATCGGTTTAGTACTCGTGATTCAATATGCAAAGGAATTGCATTAATGTGAGAGGGTCTATTACAATACAAATGGCTCGTGGCCGCAAAATTGGACATGTGGCCAGTCTCACACACTCACTCCTCCTCGCCTCCTCTGAGACTCTTGACTCTATGAGCACAGCAACTCAAACTTGATCTTTCTAGCCTCTACATAGTGGGTCAAGACTAGTTCACGTCAAAAAGGCTGTTACAACTCACACTTTATGCCTATATACTCAGACACTCTACTTGGACTGAGGCAGTTAGCTAATTGCCTTCCTAACTCATCCTCATCAATCTGCTAGAGAGCTCTTGTTGATTGGCTCTCCATCGCTCATGACTCCTCGCCTCTTTGTGACATCTGGAGGTGCACCACATGCCTATTGGTGTCAACCAACTCATTTTTTTGCTTGCATGCATGATATGTGGGTGACCTAACCTGAGTTACCTATTAACCCCTGGTTAATACCCACCTAGACTTAGAGTATGTTGTGTCCTCATATCTCATCTTGCACTCTCTCTAGCCTTTGTTTGAAGGTGAGACGCTCATTGGTGGAGCACCATATGTGAGAACTATACTTGTGTTGCTTGCTAGGTGGGCTCATTTGTTGTTGTTGCACCATCACTTGAGGTTATCATTTCAAGGTTGGTGCAGCAGTAGAGCTACATAGTGTCTCTGATGTACTAATGAGCACAGCCTATCCTTGTAGATCGTGCTTTGTGATTAAAAGATGTTCTATATGCATGGGGTGGCGACGAGCAACGATTGTTGCTTTGATACCCACTAGGAAAGCCTTGCCCGATCTACCATCTTTCTTGGCACTGCCTAGTCAGGGTCTTTAGTAGGGAAGCGTAGATGCCCTGGATGTCTACTAGCTTATCTTGAGGGTACCTCTACTAGGTATCTATCCAATCCCTTACTACTTGTCCAAGATCAAGCCAATTCTTTTATTAAAAAATGAGTTATATCTATATATGATATTAATGGGTGCCATCATCATCTTCCCGTACGAGGGCTAACACACACGGTCACAATGTGCCCATGGCATGTACCAATGTCATCATAGTACCAAGTAGCTACTATCACTAGATGTAACAGCTATGCAAAATATGAAGGCTGCTCCATGCTCAAGGGTGGCATATTTCTAAGTATTGGTCTATCCCATCGTGCTCAACTGTAAAAGCCTCCAATTATTTGAATGCCTTATCGAAAACAACACACTAAATGATGTGGTAGCCCTCTCATATCTCGCTGGGTTGAAGTCCTCATCCAAGAAGGCTCATTCAAACTAGATAGATTTTGCTACTTGTTGGAACCATTCGCGATCCGGTAGCAATAGGTATAAAGGCATTGAGGGGTGATCTCCATAGGTGCCCTCGTATTCTCTTATGCAAGATGTGGATGTTCCAAGTTAGTTTGCTCATTTGCATCGTCTCTACCTAATTTGTCTATGCTATAATCCTCAAAATTGATACTTTCAAAGTAGAACCGATCCTCAATATCAAAATAGTGGAGGGATGAAATCTATGTGCCCTCTCTCTTGCTAATGGGACGACCTACTCACTTTCCATATTGTTATGACCTTTTATGTTTTGCACTCATTTTGCAGTGTCTCCCTAAGACTGGCCTGTGTCGACTCATCTCTTGCTACTTCCTTCTCATTGTCATCTTGGGTTATCGCTTTCCCTACTTTTAGATCAAGACTAGCCTAGCTGATTTGATACCCTTCTATACCTTCTTCATTGTGATCTTTCTTAGTTAGTAGTTCCTTGCTAGACTTCGCCATGTAGCCATTATTAGACTCTACAACACCACCTACAACAAACAGTCTCAAATCCCCATACCTTCTTTTGTCTGCCATCCTATAGAAGGAATAATTGGCAAGGGTCTAGGAGGAGAAGATTGAGGCTTAAAGTGGGGTGAGAAAGTATCATTGTGAAAACTAGTGGCATTGGAGGAGGTGGTTCAAAGATGGCGTTGGGGTAGGAAATGGGCTCGTGAGTGGAAGGAGCTATAGGTTGGAGACACTTCCTTTGAAGTCAAGAGTAGTGGACAAGGTTTGTTGGAAAAGTTTTCTTGGCAGAGGATGTGTTGTGGGAGGTTAGATAGAGGTTTTAGAATTTTTACCTCCTTTATAACATTAGGATCTTTAGCAGTCAAAAACTTGAGCCTTCAGCTGCTCCAAAAAAACTTCCCCTTTTAGAACCACTCTGTGTAGTTAGTAGGAGTTGTGGATTTAGTCCTTCAAAACAAGGAACCTCAGGCCATTTCATAGCTTCTGACCCCAGCTTGTGTTGGATCATGCAATGCTTTGAGTCTGTCTTTCTGTAACTTATATTCATATACTTTTCTGCAAATGTTCTCAAAATGTAGTTGGGGCCCTTCTTCGGGCTGATGCACTCCGCCAAAAACAGACAAAGGGCTATATTTTGGTGTTGAGAGCCTTGCTTATCAAGTATCCCTACGATTGATGGAATGTCTTTGCCATAAACATGTTGTTACAATGTAATGTACAATACTTGATACTAGGGTACAGTTCGAGGGTACCCTTCGAGGAACAATACTCGATACCAAGGTAACTTCAAGGAACAGATCGGCATTGGAGCGAGTTGAAAAACTTCAACCTAGATCCATTTGTCCAAATGAACTCGATTGTAGATGCATATGTTGTGGATATCTCCTTCATAATATTGGAGCAGCCCCTCGGTTACCTCTATGCTCCATACATCATGCCATGGTAGAGTTGCCATATCATGCATGGCATATTTCTTTAGCATGTTTAATGTGTTGCGGGGCTACTAGATTTGATAGGGGATAGGCAGTTGCAAATAAGGATAGTTTTTTATTTTTAGATAGTCACTCTCCACATCCTAAAGGAGTTGAATCCATGTCAAAAGTGAAAATTGGAGTGATAGTAAAAAACATATTGTAGTGGTTTCCAAGAGTGCAAAAATGAGGGTGGATAAGAAAAAAGCTTTGGAAATATGACTTTGAACTATGAAGAAATAAATCCTCATAGCCCTTGCTTTTGCATGTAGCAATGTATCGTTGGACAAGATCTGTCGCCAAATCAGTGTTCCATGTGACACCTCGTCTGAAACAGACTCACCATTAATTCGTTATTTAGACTTAGTTGCGGGGAGTTTAAGAGGCTCGCCACTATGTGGCATCCATCTAGGCCCCTATAAATTATTCACTGTTACCAAGCTTGCTATGGTAGTTTTGTATGGCTTAACTCGACTTGTATCGATCAACTTGAGTATTACTTGTCTTTGCAAATCACCAATTGTGTCATCTTCATGAACATCACCAACTATATGGCCAATTCCAACCAAATTAAGATTGGTTTCCAAAGTTCCAATCATTGCATTGTACAATAGCACCAACATTCCCCTTCTCAAATTCTTTCAAACAATATGCTGGTCATGCCATGGTTTTCTTCTCCTCTGTATCACCTATTGTGTCCACACATCTCTAATGTCCAACTCATCTAGTTGATTTAGCTTTTGCAATCATCTCTTCATTGCATATGGTTTACCAAGGTGATGATCGGTGGCAATGCATAGACTTGAGACTAGAAACTCTTTAGGAACATCTTAATGCAAAATCCTAAATGGTGCAAATTGTTTGTGACTTTGTAAGATTTTTTATAAGCCCATAACGCAGCAGGAAGTCTCACATCCCAATCCTTCTTGTGTGTACACACTGTCTTCATGAGCACTAATTTAAGGGTTTCATTGGCCGACTCGTCCTGTCCATTGCACCTAGGATAGTATGTTGTAGCACCCCAATGTACAACCATAAACTCTTTCGTCAACAAATCAAATACTTCATTCATAAAATGAGTGCCTTGATCATTAACAAACTTAATAAGACATCCATATCTACAAATAATATCCTCCAAAAAGAATGTGGTTATAGTCCGCCAACCCAACATATCTCTTATAGCTTTTTCCTATGGCCAATTTGTAGCATAATTTATAGCTACAAGTATGTATTTGTTCTATGAAGCTATATTTTTTAATTGATGCACAAAACTGAGACCCCATTATTAAAATAATCCAAGGTTCACTTGGTCGAAAAGGCATGTGATGTGAAGGAAGAAAATGGCATGCACACTAATAAAGACACAGTAAACACTGTGTGTATGGGCATCCTTGAACACAGTACTCCACCACGACCCATCTTGGAAAATTTTTTGAGCAGTAAGTTGCCACCAAAGCGACCCTTAGCAGGGCTTGTGTGGGCCACCTCACTAAGTACTACAACTCATTCATGTGGAAAAATCCATCTTCATAGGATACCATCAGCAACTTGATGAAACAATCGCCTACCAATCAAGATGTACTTCCAAGCCTTCAAGGCCACCTACCTATGCTTGTTCTTTGTCATGTGCTTTAGAAAAGTCCCTTTAGATAAGTAGTGCAACATTCCATCATACTCTGTTGTTGCAGTGAAATCAAAAGCAAACAAATGGGAATCTGGTAATTAGTAACAACCCTTTACTATCATCTAAAGATGGGAACCTAGATAAACAATTACCTCATGCATGTGATTTCCCAATTTTATGAATGATCTTGAAATTGAATTCTTGTAATAACATTATCCACCTAATCGATTGCCTCTAGATCACTCTTTTAATAAGGTATAGCAATTCTTGATGATCAAAATAGAAAATAAGAGTGGCTAAACTTTTTCATACATAGATACTGTACCAAGAGCTTTACACTCGGTTGTGCTATAGCCATTAGGGGAATTTTGGACTCAAAAAGGGCCTCATAAGGAGTAGATTAGCAAAATGGATTAAGAACTAACAAGGCCTATAGAGGGTCCCATCACCCCCATATGGGGACAAAAAAGTGCATCTCCATAAGCCCTCGGTGGTCCCAAAAGTGCACCACCCTCTCCCACTTGGACGACCCCCTCCCACTCCCAAAAAGTATCTCACAAGTATCCCCCTCCCAAAAAATTTGAATCTTTCCAAAAGTGCCAAAAAAGGCCCAAAACTCGTCCAAACCTTCCCCCAAACCATGCCTGTACACCCAAATCACTTTCCAACCCTTAAATCCTACTCCTCCTCACCATGACCACCTTCGAACCCCTAAATCCTACTCCTCATTGTAATCACCTTGCAACCCCTAAATCATACTCCTCCTCATCGTAATCAACTTTTCGATACCTAAATCCAATTTCTTCCAAACCATTGTGTTTTGTTTCAATCCCAAGATTTCTTTGCTCCTCTGACTTCTTAAATCAGAATGAAGATGAGAAGGGGCTCTACAAGAAGAGCTAGAGTAGAATGAAGATGCCTCCTAGAAGAGGGCTTATTGCCTTGACTCAAGCAAGGTCTTTCACTCTCTCTCACGAAAAACTCTCTCAATGGAAGATGCCGCATGGAAGAAGAGCTTGACAATCATGAAGGGAGTGGGAGCACCATCAGCTCTGATACCATGATAAAGTGGGGAGTGAGAGAGGGAGAAAGAGAGAGAGGAGTGCACATGATATAGCTAACTATACACTGAGTTGTATTGAACATGTACATGAATATATACATATGTACCCCTTAGGGTTAGGGTTAGGGTTTTCCCCTAAGGCCCTAGTGGTAAGGTGCAATTTACACCATCCTTAACAAAGGATCCAACAAGATGTGTCACATAAGATGGAACTTTCTCAAAGAGGATATCTATTGTCTTCTTCCTTAGGCATACATCATTTGTAAGTTGAAAATCATAAACAAGTATGTCTACTTGTCCAAGATTAAGAACATGAGATCGTGGTTGGTTTTCGGTACCCCTTCTTGCTCTTTTCTTTTTTGGACATGAAATTATTTCTAGAGGATATTTTCCTTTCAATAGATTAGCATGCATCATCCTAAACCATTGCACAACAAGGGAAGTTACCTGCCCTTGCATAGACTTTTGAATTTCTATCAATTTTGCAATCTAGAATGGATGTCCAAGAGGGCAAGAATTGCAATCATGGATCCAACCTTAAAATCTTGTACAGTCTTTCCCACATTTCAATGAGCTCTTCTCATCTTTGACAAGTTTTTCTGCACCAAGATACATCTCTCATGTAGGTACGTTGATTAAAGATTCAACATCTAGTGATAGATTCTAAGGTTGTACAACTTGTTTTGAAGTAGAACAAGTGTTGGCCATATAAAATCATTGATGATTGCACAAAGTAGTAGTGTTGCTCTTGAAGTGTTCAAGGACCACCACACTCCACTATCTGCAGTTCTAGAGCATGTTTCAACCCCTCTCTATCAAACCTCTCTTCTCAGACATGCACCTTTCATAGTCAACATTCCTTCCTTGAGCTTGTGCCTACTTTACCTCACTCTCAATCACTAGAGGTTCTTGCACTGAAGCATTAATTTCACGAACTAGGATGAAAGATAGAAATTACAGCAATCTATGGGTACCGAATCTAGTGAAGAGGCATACTGCTTACCATATAGATATGCTCTTTGATCTACTTTTTTCTTTATGAGAAATTGATGCTGAAAGCTCAAGTCATTTAATCTCTTGATGAAACATTCATCACTTGGTCCACCTTGAAAAAAACCTCCTGAAATTGTAAGTCTCTTTCAAGTGACAAAGTTGAGGCCGTGGAGGATGAGATTATTTCACAAGATCCATTATCTCTTCCAAATTGAATGCATTATTTCTTCGAAGCTTCTTGGATAATGTACTAAACATTTGATCTATTTGATCGTGAGTATGACCAACCAAAACAATCCAACTTTGATCTTATCAACAACTCCCTTATCCTCAAGCATGCACAATTACGTAAGAAATGTTTGGCTTTTGTTTTCTCTTGATGTATTAACAAGCTGGATATATAGGGTTCTTGGAAGGGGACCTTCCCATGATGTGAGAATGTGATAAGTTATTGTGATTGAAACATTTCCATCATTATGCATATTTGGATAGGTGAAAAACACCTTAGCTTGGATCATCTTATGATACACGAGACCTTCCAATAGATGCATTTGCACAAATTTCTCTTTCGTCACATCTTTTTTTTTTTGAACTCTCATAAAGTGAGGCAAATAGGTCTTCTTTTGATCCATACCATCCATAAAGAGACCAAGATACTTTCGGGACTCTTCAAGCACTTTCTTCTATACTTTGCCAACTTTGATCATTCTTGGGCCTGTTGCTCTCTATGGTGCTTAAGAGCACTATTATCTGCACGTCAAAATAGTCAAATATTATTAATAACTAGTACCCTAAATATTTGATAAATTCAAACTATACATGTAAAATACCTTGGTACCTTGTTCACGTAAGGTTGTTGCCCTTTGTCATTGACACTTAAGGTTTGCACATACATTACATACCCCCATTCTCACTTTTTTGGAATCTTCACATTATTGAAAAATTTCTTCCTCTATCTATTGAAATGACTATAGCTAGCAAACTATTCATTGCCCTCTAACATCTCTCCTCCTTGTAGATCTTGAAAACCTCAAATCTTGCATAATTGTCCATCAAGTGCAATTTTCCTATTGTGGGCTGCACTTCTGCATTTAAAGAAAAATAGTTTTTCATCCATGAATAGGGCCATATGTCCAACAAGCCCAGTTAGATGTGGATTTGTAAAACACTTTGTTCTCTTTTGTACACATGCACGCCTTGCATTCCCCAAGCTATGAATGTTTTTAAAGGCTAATCTACAAATTTTCATACCCCCTAAACGATACTCCACCTGCTCATTCTTCAGGGGGTGATTGCTGTAATAATCTTGTGCCTCATGATTCAAACCAAAGTTTTGTGTCTTGGCAGCTTTCAACTTTCTCACACCGATTCTCCCCAAAAAATTTTGAACACAACACATAGTAGTGCATGTATCCTTTAACTAAGCCTCAAATGTTAGGAATTGCATTATTCTCCTACCATACCTCGTGAATCTTTTGTCAATGTGCATCCTTCTGTTTTTTCTTAGGTTCTTTGGAGGGATAGATGCACTTTGTTCATCTTGTGAAGGTGAAGGCACAACTGAGGCTGGAGTTACTATAGGCTACCAGCTCTGACACCCTACCAAATCCCAACCAGCATCCAGAATGGCAGAAAAACCCACAAAGTGAGTGGAATCTTTAGATTATTTTTTTATTCTTTCTCAAATTAAATAAATTTTCAGTTTCACAAATTTCATAATAAAGGATAAATGATTTTTTTAATTTATTTTGGAAATCACCACCCAAATCCGATCCAAGGGATCGGATTTTGTGTGCAACCATGTGAAAGGCTACACACAAATTTGACCCCTGGGATCGGATTTGCATGGAGCTATGTGCTATTCTAGGGATCAAATTAGCATGTAGCCTCATTGCAGATTGCACGCTAATCCAATCCTCGGGATCGGATTAGCATGCAGTTGCACGCTAAACCAATCCCAAGGATTGAATCTTATCTTTACAATGGAAATCTGATCTTGAGGATCGGATTGGGATGCAATGCTACCCATGGCTACATTTAATTTTGCAATCCGACGGATTGGATTCTCATTCATATGCAAACGATTCTGATCTTAGGGATCCGATTTATTGATCTCAGGGATTGGATTTACTATCTTGGTTAGTTGTAACTAATATATGTGATTCTTGGAATTGGATTTAATAGATTCTTTGTGTTTTTTACCTTGAGTTTGAATTATTTTCAAAACATTGTGTGTTTCAGGTTATTTTGGGGTATGTTTAGGTGAGATTTAATGGGTTAAAAATTTGTTTTTGGTAGTTTTTATGATTGCTTTCAGCATTAAAAATATGTTTTTGTCCACAAAAATTTAGTTTCATCTTACTTTTTTGTCATTCTTAAATTATTTTGCCAAACTTGTGTGACTCATATGCTACTTTGTCATGTATTTTGTTGAGGAAGTTGAAGCTCAAGATTAAGTAGCCAACAGTATAGTTGAGAAAGGGGACTCTATCCCTTTGCTTTCCTCTCTTGATCCAACACCTCCTAGCAAAATCATCAAGGAAGGCAAGATAAAGAAGACATCACCTCCTGCTCAAAAGCAGCTATTTATCTCTAATGGCCAACCAAAGGGCCTCCTCAATCCAGAGAAACCAAGTCAACAAAAGTTGCTTCCAGCATCTCAAGTATCCTTTGAGGAGATTGTCACACATGAATATCTATGCAACATATGGTACTTGGAGTAAAAAGACAATCAACTGTTGCTACATTTGGCAAGAGGTGTGATCCTCTCATGGGGGACGAGAAGAATTACAAATGTTGTGGCCTTATAGGGTCACTTACCTACAGTGAGGATGAACCCAATGAGGTGGTCACCTTTTTAGTCACCAAGGGTGCAGCCACTACTATGAGGCAGATCTTTGTTTAGAAGATCAATTGTGACTTTGATATCGTGTATCATGTGGAGCTGAGATAGAAGGTCGTCAAAGAAGCAATAAGGATCACTTGTACTGGTGCCCTACATTTTCAATGAGAGGGCATCAATGGAGATTGAGAGCAAGAAGATGACCACAAAGGGTGAGAGTAGGAAGAGGACCAAGACAGATTCTTCTCCTAGGCCAGATGTAGAGGGCAATCAAAAGGGTACCAGGAAGAAACTGAAGCTTGCTCCACTAAAGACAGATTTTGCCTCTGAGGTGGGTGAAGGTGAAGACATTGCTATTGTGCCTGGCTTGCTTCAAGCATCTGGTATTGTGGAGTCCAAGTAGAATAGGGCAAGGGAGAAAATCAAGGATACCAAGCTTGTTGAGGTCAAGACTTTTGTGATTTAGGTTAAGAAACTTCATAGGCCTCGGCCCTCCTATTAATCCAGAGATAGGTAGAAGACCTCTTGAAATCAGGCCACCCCACCATCTTCACGTTGCAAATATTAAAGCAAAGATGAAGATTAACCCTTTTGCCATAGTAGTCCCTTTTTTGGTTATGGTGGATCCATCTCAGTGTCTTGACAAGGACAGCTTTGACAAGAATAAACTAAATCTTTAGGAACATTTTGTAATTGGTGGATGTCATAGTGCAGAGGCTTGGAGACAATTGTGCACTGAGTATCCTAACTCCCCCTACTTCAAATCTATAGAGTATAAAATCTATATAGGTCTCACTGAAGAAGAGAGCAATTTGTTGGCTTGGGACCACAATAATGAGAATGAATATAGACAGGGCATGACTTTAATATAGAGGATCCGTTTCTTCCACAACGAATTCCTGGATTTCATGAAAACTAATGAAAAGGCTACACTTCAATTTAGTATCTATTGCTATCAAGGAACGGGTTTAGTTTTTTATGAAAACAAATGCTCCGATGCTATGAGGAGATATGACCAATTCTTTCAACTAGAATTTAGATCCGGCCCTGTCTAGGACATACAGGAGGAATTTTTTTATATGTGGGAAAAGGGGGAGGCAAAGAGACAAAAGCAAGTGAAAGCAAGGGATGTGATTCTTAAAGGGCAAACTAAAAGGGTAGATGTTACAGTTAAGGCCCTGTTAGATTATATGCATGAGGAGAAATTGCAATATTTGAGAGTGCTCTCAACGGAAGCAAGAACGAAAGAGGGAGAGAGAAACAGAGAGCCACACAAGTTTTGGTGGGTGCAGAACCACCCTAATCTTCTTTTTCATTCATTTATATATGTGTTTGAGTATTGTACATAACCAGGGTAAAGGCACAGTGACCTTTAACCCCCACAACCTCCCACTTAAAGGACAATGTGCCTTTAAGGGAGAACAACCAGTGGGCATACGATCCAATGCCCATGAATACATGACAATACTCAAACCGTTGACTAGGTAGACTCTTTGTCAGCATATCTGCAGGGTTATCATTTTGTATGAACCTTGACAAGCTCTATGCGCTTGTCCTTAAGTACCTCCCTGATGAAATGGTACCCGACCTCAATGTGTTTGGTCTTTTCATGAAAGACCGGATTTTGTGCTAGTTGAATAGCACTCATGGAATCACTATGCAATGTCGGTACACCTATATGAATCCCCAAATCTCCCACTAGCCGATCAAGCCATATAGCCTCCTTGCAACCCTCTGTGGCTGCAACATACTCAGCCTCTGTGGTAGACAAAGCAACGCACTTCTATGCGCGAGACATCTACGACACTGCACCTCCTGCAAAAGTGAACATATAACCAGAAGTGGATCTCCTACTATCCACATGCCCTGCATAGTCTAAATCTGTGTACCCAAGTACACGCATGTCTCCTCTACCAAAGCAGATGCACATCTCCTTGGTACCCTTCATGTACCTCATGATGCACTTAATTGCCTCCCAATGCCTCTTTCCTGGATTAGCCATATACCGGTTAACAACTCCCACTGCAAATGCAATGTCTGGTCTAGTAGCTATCATAGCATACATAAGACTCCCAACTGCTGATGCATAAGGAACCCTAGCCATCATGGCCCTTTCCTCATCTGATTTGGGACTATCTGTATGACTCAGTTTCACATATGGAGGCAATGGAGTACTCACTGCCTTCCCCCCCTCCATATTGAAACGCTGCAATACTTTTGTAACATACTCTTTTTGTGAAAGCCAAAGGAGTTTCCTACTCCGATCACGCGTGATGCGCATACCAAGAATATGACCTGCAAGTCCCAAATCCTTCATATCAAAGGCCTCATGCAACTTGGCCTTTAATGCATCTAGATCATAAGTATTCTTGCTAGCCAATAGCATATCATCCACATATAGTGCGAGGATTATTAGGCTACTATCCTTAGCCCTTTTAGTGTAGAGGCAGTGATCAATTTCACTCCTTCTAAAACCCTGGGATCGAATGAAAGCATCAAACTTCTGATACCATTCTCTAGGCGCTTGCTTAAGACCATAGAGACTCTTCTTCAGCTTGCAAACTAAATGCTCTTTGCCCTTTTCTTCAAAGCCTCCCGGCTGAACCATGTAAATTTCCTCATGCAAATCCCCATGCAAGAAAGCTGTCTTTACATCCATCTGCATAAGCTCCATATCCTCTACTGCCACTAGTCCAAGCATGCATCTAAGTGTGGTCATCTTCACAACCGGAGAGAATATCTCATCAAAGTCCACACCATTCTCTTGCTTGAACCCTTTAGTGACCAAACGGGCCTTGTACCTAGGCACATCATCACCTGTGACCTTCATCTTGTAGACCCATTTACATGGCAATGCTTTCTTTCCATGTGGCAAAGAAACCAAGTCCCAAGTCTTATTCTTCATAAGTGAACTCATCTCTGATTGCATAGCATACTCCCACTTGCGTTGATCCTCATGCATCATAGCCTCTCTGTAGCAAGAAGGCTCCCTGCAATCAGTAAGCATCACATAGTCTACCCCTGGAACAAACTTATCAGGCGGTCTAGACACTCTAGATGATCTTCTCAAGGGCATTTCAGCTTGTTGTCCCACTTGCATATCAGCCACATTTGGCTCATCATATCCACCAATAGATGATCCATCACCTACCCTTGAGGGAGTACTTGGTGGTACCATTTCTTGCACATTTGGTGCATGGACAGCTTGCTGTCTATCAACATATGCAGGTGGATTCACATCCTGGAAAGTGATTCTCCTCATTTCCACATCCCTCATGGGTGCCTTATGCATCTTTTTCTCATTGAAGACTACATCATGGCTGCGTATGATCTTCTTTGCTTCTGGATCCCAGAGACGATAGCCCATCTCTCCACTTTCACCATAACCCAAAAAGATGCATTTCCTAGTCTTAGGATCTAGCTTCTTTCGAAGCTCTTTTGGCACATGTGCATATGCCTCACACCCAAATATACGCAAATGAGAGTAAGAGGGCTTCTTGCCACTCCATGCCTCTTCAGGAATACCACCATCCAAACTCTTACTAGGTGATCTATTGATCACATGCACTGTAGTTTTCATTGCCTCAGCCCAAAAACCACCAGAAAGACTTGCATTGGAAAGCATGCATTGCAGCCTTTCTTGAATGGTACGGTTCATCTTTTTTGCAACTGGATTTTGCTCTGGAGTATGAGGGGATGTGAGCTCCCTCTTAATCCCACGTGTATCATAGAAATGCTGAAAGTCATGAGAGAGATACTCTCCACCATTGTCAGTCCGTAGGCATTTAAGCGTTCTTCCTGACTGATTCTCAACCAAGGCCAGCCATTTCTGAAATACCTGGAACACATCACTCTTCCGAGCTATAGCATAAGCCCACGCTTTCCTAGTTGCATCATCAATGAATGTCACATAGTATTCAGCCCCGCCTAATGACCGTGTAGGCATGGGACCACATAACGTCTGAATGCACCAAACCAAGCTTTTCAAACTCTTTCTTTCCCCTTCTTTTATGGGCTAATTTAGTCTGCTTCCCATAGAGACAGTGCTCACAAAATTCAAAATCAGAGAAACTCAAATGCGGCACATAACCCAAACGGCATATGACCTCTACATCGATGAGCTTGAGACTTTCATTAAGACACTAGGAGGGCTAGACTCACCTCTCACTAGCTCATGTGCCCCAACCTGCAATGCCACAAAGAAGTGCTTGGCTGCTCGGTTATTGCAACAACATGATCAAATACCCCTGATACATGTAAGGGATACAAAGTCCCACACTTGGCACCCCTGGCCAAAAGCATAAAGCCCTTCTGAATTTTCCAACTCTGAAAGCCAAAAGTGGTGTGAAAACCAGCATCATTTAGCTGACCCACTGAAATAAGACTCTTAGTCAGCTTAGGCACATGTCTCACATGTTTCAAAACAAATGCAGACCCATTTGCAAAAGAAAACTTTATGTCACCTACTCCCACTATGTCACATGCATAGTCATTTCCAAGATGCACACAACCTGTCTTTCCACTGTCATAAGTGGAGAACGATTCCCTATGGGGAGTAACATGGAATGAAGCACCAGAATCCAAAATCCAATCCTAGGAATATGCATCATCTGAAGTGGTAAGCAACTCTATAGATAAACTAGACATGAAGAGAACGTCATTGTCACTATCATGTGTGACTGCATTGATCTCCTCGATCTTCACTTTTCCTTTGTCCTCCCTTGGACTCTCTTCCTTTTGATTTGCACCCCAATTTGCATTCTTTTTCTTATCCTTTTGCTCTCTTTTTAGCTTGTAGCAATCCTTTTTCATATGGCCCTTCTTGCCACAGTGGTAACACTCAATGTTCCGTACCTTGGATTTGCTACGAGACTTCCCTCTTTCTTGGGACTTCCCCTGAACTGTGATCTGCCCCTTTGCACATTTAAGCCTGCATCCTGCTTGTTGCCATCCATAGACTTCCGTTCAATCTCCTTGGCCAACAAGCTACGCACAACATCATCAAATTTCAGTACTCCACCAGGTGCAGAGTTACTGACAGCTGTACAGAAGGTATCCCATGAGGATGGCAATGAACATAAGAGAAATATTGCCTTAGTCTCCACATCAAAATTCATCTTCTGAGCCTGAAGCTGGCTGAAAATAATATTAAATTCATTCAAGTGAGAAGCAATGGAGACCCCTTCCTTCATCTGCAGCTCAAACAACCTCTTCATGAGGTAAACTTTATTAGAGGTAGTTTCCTTCTCATAAGTGGCACACAGTTTCTTCCACAAATCTTCCGTAGTCTGCTCATTTACTACTGTGAAATAAACTGACTCTGCAAGATGAAGTCTAATAGTAGACTTTGCTAATGCATCCAACTCATTCCAATCATCCTCAGACATATTTGCAGGCTTAGCTTCAATCCCTGTCAAGGGTTTAATCTGCTTCTTTTGAATAAGCACATCCCTTATTTGTTCTTTCCACAAAGAAAAGTTTGCCCCATCAAACTTTTTAATGCTGAAAAACTCCTTTTCAGACATGGAAGAGGATGCCATGATGCAAATGAAACAAAATCCCAAATGCTAGTGCCTGCAAGAGAGAATCACACCAAATACTAGGTGCACCCAAATGTGTATGCCACAATAGAGTGAAATATCACCAAAACTCAAAGCTCAAAGCATCAAAAGATGCATCTGACTCATGTGCATATACTATGCATCCATATGAGCAAATCTAGCCCAAAAGAAAATGCCAATAAGTGCCAAATGACTCAAGCATAAACATCGTCCACTGGCATATGCATCAATAATATCTCATCCAAGAGAGCATAGCACTATCAGTGCATCACCTGCAATGTGTCAAAGCTGTCCCTCAGCATAAAATAGCATCCATGTGCAAAGCGTCCATAAAAAATAGCATCCCACAAGGAAATTTGGGCCTATCAGCGCATCCAATAAGGATCGTAATGCATCCAAATGGCCTATAAATCATCCACTGCAACCCAATGCATACCACGAATGAGTGCACACTGCTCAAACTGCAACCAGAGTGATCTGCATAAGGTATGCTCAAGAAATCATAGTCCCACGGTAATGACCGCTACTGAAAATAGAACCTGAGATGCCTCAAAACATGGGCACCATTGCATAATCGAACTCGGCAAGAAAATCTGCAAATATCTCTCTTCTGTCGGAACTCCAAAATCCCAACCGCCGATGAGTGAGAAATGGGAGTCAACAGTTATCCACTTCCATGTGGCATAAATCTAAGGTTTCAAAACCTTAGAATGAAAAATGCATAACAGAGAGATGAAATCGAATACACAGAGATCTATAACTCTGAAAATCCTCCACCGAATCGTGCAAGAACTGATAGGTAGGGGTTTTTGGGCGTCTGGAACGCAATGGGACAGACGGTTTTAAAAACCGTGGTCTCAATCACTGGGTCCAACACACAGACTGAAAAAACGTTTTTGGAAACAGAGCTATTTGTAAACTCCACCAGAGTGCAAATGATGAGCAACATAGAAGTTTTAGGACCTCCTGAGTCCACCGGAACTGACAGATCTGCAAATGATTGCTCCAAACTTGAGTTCCAACACCCGGGCAAAAAACGCAAGAACTGACACAGTGAGTCAGAAATCCAATGAAATGATCCCAGATTCAAGAATGAAGGTGTTTCCAAGCTCTTGAAGTGAAGTGGACACCAAAAGCAAGCAATAGTTGCCTCTACAAGTCAATATGGAGTCTCTGTCATCGAACGAAATAGGGAAAAGCTCAAAAAATGACTTTTTCTTTGAAAACACTTAACAGCTCTCAAAACCACTTCGCAAAACCAAAGTGACTTTTCCAAAGGTTCCTCCAAGGTCTTTGCACACTCGGATGCAAGTAAAGTCACCCACAAAGCTTCCCACAGAGCTTCTCCTTCCTCCCACAGAGTTGCTGAGCTTCAAGCATTCATGCACGCTCAGCTAGATCACCCGGGCTCTGATACCAGTTGAGAGTGCTCTCAACGGAAGCAAGAACGGAAGAGGGAGAGAGAGAAATAGAGAGCCACACAAGTTTTGGTGGGTGCAGAACCACCCTAATCTTCTTTTTCATTCATTTATATATGTGTTTGAGTATTGTACATAACCAGGGTAAAGGCATAGTGACCTTTAACCCCCACAATATTTCTCACCAAGCTACCAAATAGGTGATCATTAGTCTTGCATTGATCCATCCTTCAGAAATACCTTAGGTTTGAAAGTAATCATGTGAAGTAAAGAGGTAATGTTCTAATTTCTATCTAAAAACTAAAAGCAAGAGTTATTATTGCACCCTCGTAGATAGCATAGAACCCATTACATCATACCATCTATGGGAAGAGATGCCTAACTTGAGGGTATTATATATGGCAACCAGGGGCATGTATCACAGTTATGTTTCATTATGAGATATTCTGTCCCAAGTGACTAAGATATCACCAAAATAGCTTGCAAACATATCCTTACACTATCAGCTCAAGGATGCCACAACAAGAGGCAGAGAAACTTCTCGATACTCCAAAAGCATAAGGAATTGTGATGTGACAGATGGAACTAATATCGTCTTCTCACTGTACAACCAAGATAGCTCACACACTAACACAAAAAGGGCTATAAAGGTTGCTACAAATAATGAATACCAGTTCATAGCGAAGCGACTGAGTGATCCTAGCCAATCAAACAAGGAATATGCCAAATCTCACCTAAAGGGCCGAAGATGAAGTATACGATGTAGGATGATTCTACAGCTTTGGTTGAGTGTGGAGCACCACAAGATCCCATTTAGGCCACAAATCAAATGATGGGAGGGGAAAGAAAGGGCCCAAAATGTAAGAAACATCCAACATTCACAACTCGTCACATGTGGAAGTGAGAGTGGACAAGGACAGAGGGGAGAGCCTAGTAAGGGAACATAGAAATGAAAGTAGAGGGAAGAGAGAGTAACAAGAGAGATAGATCTAGAACATGAGAGGCTTTAGATTGCAATCTATCAAGGCTCAAGTTATCTGAATCAAAGGAACATGAAAGCTAAAGTCTACCAAAAGCTTGCTCAACCCGACAGAGTTAGGGGTACATGCAATCCGATTGCCTAGTTTTTCATTACCCCCTCTTGATGGACCTTACCTAACTGTGCAGCCCATTTGCATTAGTCAAAATATGATAGGCATCCGACTGCCGTTTTACCTTGAACCTTGCCAAAAAGCCTCCATGTGCCCAGGGTGGGAAGAAGTGACATTGTTGGCTCTTTCCCACGGCTTTCGTAGGAAGAGCAGGGTATTCTCAGTATGCAAGGTTCCAAGGCTTTTTGTCACCTATAGATATTTCGGTGTTGTCATTTGTAGTATAAGTGTAGCTTAGAACCTCGGGTCGTATTCCGGTGAGAGATGTAGGCTTAAGTGTGGTATGCAAACATAGTGTATGCATGTGTGAAAGGAGCATGCATCATCATGGTTGGGGTAATGAAGGCTTTTGCCTTCATTGGGAGTTTAAGGGTTAGAGGGAGGTTCATGGTTTAGAAGGAGGTTCCAAGGTTTAGAGAGAGGTTTCAGAGTTTAGAAGAGGTTCCAGGGTTCATAAGGGGTTTAAGGGTTAGAAGGAGGATCCAAGATTCAAGGTAGAGTACATGGTGGAGAACTCATCTCCCTCATAGATCATGGAGGTCAAGGGTTGAGGTACTAAGGGTTTAGGGGGAGCATAGGAGTGGGAGAGGAAGAAGGTGTAAGAGCATGGGGGGGAAGGAGAGAGAGGAGAAGGAAAGAGGAGGGAGGAGGAGGAGGAGGAGGAGGAGGGAGGAGAAGGGAGGAGGAGGAGGAGGAGGAGGAAGTGGAGGAGGAGGAGGAGGAGGAGGGAGGAGGAGAGGCAGAGGATGGGTTGCAAGGTTGGAGGAGAGGGGAGGGGGAGTTTCAAGGTTAGCACATGCTTTTGGATGTGGAGTTCAAATAAGCATGGACACTTGGAGACAATTTCTTGGAATTTTAAAGTAGAACTCAACACAATGCCCCAAAGACTATGGGCTTCATTCCATTATGGGGTATTTATACAAGTTGGAGAGCTTCTCTCTCTACATGTAGGAATTGTAAGACATTCTCTCTCTACATGTAGAACTTGCATATAGAAGTTGCATGTAGGAGTTGCAAATTGCATGTAGAAAACTCGCATGTTGCATGTAGGAGTTGCATGTAGAACTCGCATGTAGAACTGCATGTAGGAGTTGCAAGTAGAACTTGCATGTTGAGGATTCCTAAGGGAGATTATTCCTAACCTTATGCAAGTACAAGCGAGGCTTTGCCGCTACTCTACACATACATTCTGTGCTACCTAAGTCCATGTTGGCACAGATACAATGTACTCCTGGATCCATTTTATTACCCGTCCTTGGGTTATGGCTTATTGTGATCATGGAGTTGGGATGCCATGCATGTAATCTAGTGGTTGTGGAACTTGTGTCATGCCAATCGATCCTGCTATTGTAAAGCCTTGGCACCATACAATTTTTGCTTTGTTTCCAAGTAGCCTGTATCCACCATTTGTTCGAATAGAGATATGTGGCATGCTTCTAAGAAGATGACTCTTTAATAGAGTCGGCTTGTAATCTGAGCATCAATCCATTCATTGGGATTGAAACTGAGTGGAGGAAAATGGCAGTTGATGTGGCTGGGGACCTCCAGAATGTATTCCAATATTTTGCAGAAGATAGCACTTTGGCGAAGGATGCGGTAAATGTCGCCGCACATTATTTGCTCATGCTATTGAAGTGCTTGGATCAATGTGCCTTGGATATTCCATGCCACCAGAGTATGGCTCGATCATTGGCCAATTAATGGTGCGATCTTCACCCAAAGTGTGTATGTTCTCCCATCTATGACGTCGTGAAATTGCATAGAACTTGGGATGGGTTCTAAGACATGGAGGTGCACACAGGTATTCTTTCAAGAAGATTACATCAAAGAGCTTGGAACGGCACCAATCAAGTTGGGGATTCAACTTGCTTACCCAATCTTCACTAACTTGATGCTGACGAAGGTTGGTAGGAAAGTTCCATCCACCTCAAGTTTCATATTAGGATATTTTCTCCAAAAATCCTTGATGGAGTTATTGGGAAGTGGTATCACATCCAAATCATACCCATCATTGGAATTTGGCATGGGAGTGCGAATTGGATTATCCAGATCCTGATATTCAAAATCAAATACTAGGTCATTTTCTGCTGATGGCAGCACAAGTAGTGTAGGAGGTGATGAGACGGGGCATGGAGAGAATCTGGGGACATGGGGGAGAAATATGGAAGAGTGTTAGTTGTGGAAGGGGAATCGGAGGGGAGGGGGGGAAGAACTGGGCAAATGGTTTGAGCAGCTTGGTAATCCTCAAGGGTAGGATTAGCAAGGGAAGGAAAGAAGGTAGGTGTGACAGGCTCATAAGTTAGTGACTGTTGAATTAGTTAAAAGTAGTGAGAGGCATGAGCAAAGAGACGATGAAGGGAGTAGATGTTAGGCTGGAGCTCAGGGAAGGTTAAGAGGGTGGTAGCAGCAAGGGTAAGTGATGTTATGAGGTTGGCATAGAGAGTGGTTAGATATGGTAAGTTGGATGTGAGATAGGCCTTGTCATCTTTTGACACTTCTTTTTGCTGGTGTGATGGGATCATCAGGTGCAAGGGTGGGATGTCGATTATGTCATGGCTTGCAAATGATAGTGATGGGCTTTGTAGCAATGGCAACAAACCAACAATAACCCTGAGGGGAGGACTACCCTTCAGGCATACATATGCGATGAAAGCATCCATCCTAAGTGCTATAAACCCGGCATGTGCAGATAGGCAGAAGATATTTTTCTCATCTTCAGACAAGTCTTGGCAAATTATGCGTAGAGTTTTGGTCCCTATGGAATGTTCCCATTTGATTGTTGGATGAGTGCATATGATCCTGATTTGGAGTTGCTTCCATTGGATAAGCACTAGTGCTTTCTTTCACTTGTAGAACGGCCACGAGCTCTTGGTACACCACCATTGTGCATTGTAGTGGGACTTTATTGGTGTTTTCTTCCATTGCCTCATTGTTGTGCACTAGCAATTAGAGTTCAAGCTTGGAGATGACTGTCTTTTGGGATTGCATCTCATTCATTTTTTCTTTATATTTATGGTAGATGGATGTATATGCCTCAAGCTTTTTCATTTGCAAGGTGACCTACGCTTGTTGAGGAATGACTTCAGTGGTATTGGACCATTGGTCCAAGACTTAAGCTTGAGAAGTGCTGGCCTCTTTAGCGGTAGCAAGTTGGTCCTTTAAGATTCGGCAGTCCCTTGTAAGCTCTTCAATGTTGAATGTGCATAATGCCAAATATTGCTGCATGTCTTCAAGATTTTCTTGGCAATCCTAGAGCTCTTCTTCTTTGTGGATTAGAGTGAGTCAAGCTTGTGCTAGTTCCTCCATCTGTTAAGCATGTGTGGAGGTCAAGAAGTCATAGGAGGTTTGTAGGATTTCCATAGCTTGTACTACTACTGTTGCTGTTAGCTTTATTTGGCTTTGGTGGAGGTTGGAGCTCACATCCCTCACCACTACCTTCTCTTGATCTTGGAGAGCTTGGTTCATGTGCACTTCTTCAACCTCTTTCTCATCTATTTGCACCTGAACTGCCCTAACCTCTAGGGCGATTCCATGGAATTGGTCTTTGATTGCTGCTACAATCTATCTTTCCAATTCTCATGCATGTTCCTCCTTGGCCAACCTAGTGAATCTACCATTTAAAGCATTTGGCTAGCTTGATGACGGAGAATGATAGACGGTGATGAGGATTGGTGATACTGCTAATACAATTGGTGCCCATGTAGCCATCCTGATGATTCTATAGCACTTTGTTGGGGGTTGTTCCAATGGTAAGACAGTCACTTGGGTACAGTAGTCATATTGTTGATCTGGCACTAGCTCCCCCTTGTGGCTCATGGACTAGCATGGCGTTGATGGGCGGTGCTCATGTCGATGTAGCCTCAAGCTTTGGTGCCGATGTAGCCTCAGGCTCTGGCTGCTGCTGTTGTTGAAGATATATTGGTTGCAGTTGTGCACCGAGCTATAGCATCTCATGGGGCAATTTCTCAATTCTGACCTCTAGAATAGGCATTTCTTCTTAGGTATCCGCATTTGCCAATATGATAGTAGGAGAAGTTGGTGGCGGCTCCCATGTTAGTGGTGAGAAGGGAATGTCCAACTCCTCAATAGGTTTTGGTGATTGGTGGGGCAGAGTCATTTCTCGTTCTTGTAGCTCTTTATTGATGATTACAGCCAATAAGTGTAGAATTTTACATTTTTTGCCTGATGAACCATCGATTTTCTTTGTGAAGAAGTTGACTAAGTGCATGATCTAGTCTTGCTTTAGCTTCCTACTCAGCAAAGCAAATGTGTGGAGTGGAAGGGGTCGATTCTTAATGCACTTAACCCCCAGGATTGTGGATAGGAATTTTGCTTCTTCCTTGAGGAGAGGGTTAATGATGGTGCGAAGTAATATCCCATCCCTATGGAACTTTGCGCCCTTGGCGAGGAGAGGCTGTATTTCAAGAAATTTAGCATCGGCAAGTCTTGTAGGGTATTTTGCACCTTGTATTGGGAGTGAGAAGGCCTTTTTGAATTACTGTACTATCGAGGATAATGTTGAGTGGGCTCTAATGTACAATGATGGTGCCATACTTGCCAACCTGTGCATCGCTGGAGTGATAAGAATGGAGAAAGTCCCTAATGTACATGGTCATTGTAGGACTGTCCTCCAAGGATTTTAGGCTCTCATACAAACTGTCCATACCCCTTTGCTCTAGGAAAGATGTTGTTGCATTGGAAAGAGCATAAGTCGATGTAGGTGGCCACACAAGTTCTAATGACTGGGCCCTATCAATGTTTGTGTAGGTCGGTGGTGACTGGGGTGGCATTTGTTCTTCTTGGGTTTACATGTCATGCATAGAATCCTCCTCATAGCTCTCACTCTGAACCACAAATGCATGTGGTCACTGTGGCTGAGAGGAGCTAGATGGCTGCAAACTCTGAAGGGGGTCTCGTGGGGCTGAGGCGGTGGGCTCTTTCTTCGCATCCTCTTTAGTGGCGGCATTGTTTCTGAATCTGCATCCATGTTCATATGGTGTACCATTGATCATTAGACTAGTTGGCATGCAGGTATGACATTTGTGTCTGTATTGTGAGAGATCTTATTTTTACACATGCTTTGAGAGTGTGGAATGAAAGTGTGTGGCACAATTATTCATGCAATCGACTATGCGTCTAAGCGAAAGCCTATGAGTGCATGTGACCTAGTAACTAGGTAGGGATTAACTATATGTTTTTTTTGTTGTTGCTGGGATTTCATAGGGCAGCTAGGACTCAGGCATCACTTCCGAGCCCTAGGTTGAAATCGGTTAATGCTAGCTATATGTATGAAGACATACATATGCAAGTGAGTGCTCGTGATACAATCTAATACTAATTAAGGAAGACTTGGGTTTCCCAAATCTTTTTTTTTTGTCGGGGATGGCTTGTGTGTTGAAGTAGCGCTTCAGTCGGCTCCCATTTATGGTTGTGTTGAATTGGAATCCATCCAATGTTTCTAGCAACATAGCTCTAATGGGAGTCATCTTTCTTACTTGATAGGGTCCTTGACCTAGATACTTGGGTTTTCCCTTGTGTACTTTGGCATTGTAAAACAAGACTAGGTCACCTTCCTTAATGTCTTTGGCTTTAAGATTCCCGTCAAACCATGCCTTTCTTTTGCATTTTTTTGTTGTCATGGCATGGTAGGTGACTAATCTGGTCTCTATATGCTTACATGGATATTGCTCATATTAAGGAATTTATAAATGATATCGAACCCATATCAAACTTTGTGAGCACATGGATATTACTCATATTAAGGAATTTATAAAGTGTCATGCCCGTATGATATATACAAATATGGGTAATTCCCATCAATGCATAAGTCTATATACATATGCATAATGCATGATAAAAATCAAGGAAATACTCATATCCAACCATGTAAATGATATCGTATCCACAAAAAATTTTGTGAAAAATGGATGTTATAAGGCTTCTACAAAATATCATAACCATTAGACACATACACATATCATAGAATCCCACCAATGCATAATCCATAACACTTACACTCATGCATGATGCATAGTTAAAAATAAAAAAGTACTCATGGCCAACCATGAAAATGATATCCAACTCACATAAGAATTGGTGAGAACATGGAGAGTATTCACATTATGTCATGTGCAAAGTATCATATCCGTCAGATATACAAACATGATAGAGTCACTCCAATGCATAATTTTTAGCCCTTATGCAAGATACATTTAAAAAAAAAAGGAAATACTCATGCCCAACGATGCAAATGATATTTGGTGCACATAAATCTTTGACACCACTATATATATATATATATATATATATATAGAGAGAGAGAGAGAGAGAGAGAGAGGATCTTACTCAATTTGATGCCTTTAAAAGTACCATACCCAGTTGTGACACCAAAAATTGATATGTTTTATTGGGCATTGGTATTGCTTTTCTCTATGTTTGATAAGAGTGTGAGTATCAAGTGATAGTGGCTCTCACTTATTTCTATTTCCTAAGATATTGTATGGGATTAAGAGGATGAGTGGAATGGATCATTGTAAATACCATGTTTATGAATGATAAATACCTTGGTACGGGGTGAGAGTCATTTGTGTATGGGATATTATGGGGTTTTCAGAAAATAGGAAGAGTGAGTCATATAAAGAGTGGGTCTCATTGTATTCCAATAATGTAAGAGAGATCACATGCCAAGCATGTGGAAGGCATGTGAGGGAGTGTGGAGTCAAGAGGAATCCTTTTAGAATTCCTATGTGAAATAAGGAGGATGTGGACATTTGGAAAAGAGAGGGTCCCTATGGGCTCCATATAGGGAGACTAACTGGGGGGGCCTATTATCTATTGGATATTGGGTGGATATATTTTGTCTTTAAGTGGTGGTAATTGCTAAGCTGTATACAAGGATGTGGTCAATCTAATAGGCCTCGATTGTTTATATGTGCCTATGTTGATATGATGATTGAGAAATATGTTTTTGTAAGGAAAATATTGTTTAAGTATTTCCAAGTATATAAGGCAAGAAGTATATGATAATATGGTAGCAAAGAAGACCAAAAAATCATATCATATAATTTTGATATCTGTAATAGTATCTATCTTTCAATACTTCATTGTGGCTATAGAGAGGATCTACCATCCAATACCTCACCGTTTGTAAAAACTTTCTAATCAAAATATTGTTCGTCTATTTCCAAGCGTATAATATGATATCACACCAATAGGCAAAGTTAGTATAAAATATTTGTAATAGTATCCGTATGTATAACAATATCTTTCAATACATCATCATTTGTAATAGTATCTGTATCACTGTATCAATAACCATATCTTTCAATACTTCATCATTTGTATCAACTTTCTAATTGAAACACTGTTCATCTATTTCCAAGCGTAGACTATGATATTGTGCCAATAGGCAAAGCTAGTATTAATATTTGTAACATCATCTGTATTAGTATCTATAATAGTATCTGTATTTTTGTATTTTATGTCAAAAGTAAAAATAAATTAAGGAAAAAATACACCCATGAAAAATAACCAAAGGTCCATGACTTGTACCATTTCAAATTGGCACTAAGACCTATCACAACTTTCTGTTCATCCTGCAACAAATAGTAACCATATCACTTTCTCATCAGTGAAAGATGGGTGGAAGTTGCACAAAGACAGATGATCAATGACAACTCATAGAATCATGCCTAATAATTTGCCCTATAAATATAGCATGAGCTAAAAGCTGGTGGTGAGCGACCAGATGTGGGACGGTGTTTCTTTCATATCTCTCGAGTGCCATTAATCCAAGGCCGTAACCAAGCATGGCGACCAAGTGTATTGCATTGAAAGTTATCCAATGCTTTACGTAATGAGGACTTGAAGCATGCATTTGCAAAGAGAAGGATGCTGCCATCTCTTTGCTTATGCTTGAACCAAACTTCCTTGAGCCAAGCACAATCATTTCAGTAACAGTCATCCTTATGAAGTATCACATTTCTATAGTATTTAAAAAACTCATTCGAATCAGGTAGTGCTAATTAAATGCAATTTACTAAGTATTTCGGAGTGGATCTCCCCAATTTTCATTGTGCCCAAAAAGAACAAGAGGCTGTGGGCTATTGAAAGCTAAATGTTGCAATAATGCCAGACCCATTTTCCCTCGTATACATGGACTCAATGTGGGATGAGGTGGCACGGCATGAGGTTTAGTCCTTTTTGGACGGGTACATAAAAGACAACAAAATGAGGATGGCACCACAAGACCAAAAGGTATGTGAAAAGATGGCATGGTAGGCTTCGCTTGCAGTGAACCGTCCTCTGTTGGGTTTGGGAAATGAATCGTTGGAGTTGCTAATAAGTAATCAATCATTGCCTCATCATTGCCTTCCTACAAGAAATAATATTTCATTCATGGGAGAGTGAAGGACATCTGTTTCAACAAATAGTACTTGAACCTGTTTTGAATGCCATGCTCCAATATATATATTTTTATTTGTTTATTTATTTATTTATGTAATGGATTTTTTCTTATTTCTCACTGTGTGTCATGCATGAGTGACAAGAGACACACATAGGGGTACATACATGGGATTCATGTGTCTCCGATGGGTATAATACTTTGCACAAGCCTTAATCTCACCTAGGTTTAAGTCCCATGCAATGTAACATACTCATCAAATCTCCTTTGCATGATTGGGCATGCATTTTCCTTGTTTTTCAACATGTGTTGTGATGAGCGACCAAACACATTGTGGTATGCATATCATATGTGCATGACTTTGATAGGCACGCTACATAGGTCTCAATACCACCCACAATTTAAGACTCGTAAAAAGTAGCATTTCTATAAAAAATCATATATGTGGTTAGACACATATTTTCCTTGTTTCTCACTAGGCATCATGCATGAAAGACAAAAAACACTCATCAGCTTGCATCTATTATATATGTATCTCTTGGATAGGCATGTACTTTGCAGGGGCCTTATGCTAATCCACATAAATGCATGTACAAAGTTCCGTGCCAATTGGATATCATTTGCATAGTTGAGCATGCATTTTTCCTTATTTCTCACCATGCATTATGTATGATTTAAAAAAACACTCATTGGGGTATGTATATCATATGCACATGTCTCTGATGGGTATGATACCTTGCAAAGGCCTTAATACCACCCATTTTATGGCTTCTACAAAGTAGGACACCCATTAGAGATCATTTTCATGATTGGACATGAATTTTTTCTTGTTTCTCACTATGCATCAAGCATGACTAACAAAGAAATACACATCGGGATACATATATCAGATGTGCATGTCTCTGATGGGTGCGGTACTTTGAATAAGTCTTAATCTCATCCACTTTAGATTTTTTAGAGTACCATTCCCATAGTATATCATTTTCATGATTGAGCACACATCTTTTTTTGTTTCTCACCATCCATCGTGCATGAGTGACAAAAAACACGCATCGACAAACACCTATCTTAGATGCTTGTCTTCAACGGGCACGGTATTTTACAAGGTACTAAATATTATCCACTTTAAGGCCTATGAAAAAGTACCATTATCATTGTATATCATTTGCATGGTTGGGGATGAATTCTTCCTTATTTCTCACCATTCATCATGCCTAAGTCACAAATACGCATCAGGGTATCGTAAGTGTATGTATTTGATGGTTACACTACTTTTTAGAGGCATTAATCCCAACCCTTTTAAGCCTCATCATAACTACCATATCCATTGGATATACATGAATAATCTCGGGCACCTAAGATGCACTGAGGTGCATCGTTCATATGCGTGTATTCTTGAAGGACAACATACTGTGCAAGGCCCTTGATCTTATCTATAGCAAGACTTGTGCAAAGTACCATGCCCATCAAATCTCACTTGAATATTTGGGCAAGCATTTTTCCTTGTTTCTCATCATGTGTCATGACTGACAAAAAGCATGCATAGGGGTGTGTTTTTCATATATGCATGTCTTTGATGGGCACTGGGAACGTATTTTTCCTTGTTTCTCATCACGTGTTATGCATGAGTGACAAAAAAACAGGTATCAATTTGCTTCTATCATGTGTGCGTGTCTCAAATGGTCATGGTACTTTCCAAGGGCCTTACTCTTACCCACTTTAAGACCCACACATGGTGCTAGACCCATCGCATATTATTTGGTATACATTTTTCCTTGTTTCTCACCACACATCATGCATGAGTGGTGATAAAAAATATGCATCGAGGTATGAATATCATATGTGTGTGTCTGCAATTGGATGTGGTACTTTGTACAAGCCTTAATCACACCTAATTTAAAACCTATTAAAAGTATAATAACCATCGGATATACATGGACAAGGTTGGGTATGCAATTTTTCTTTTTTCTTGCCACATGTTATGCATGCAATAAAAGACATGCACTAGGGCGTGTCTATCATATGTGCATGGCTTCAATGAGAACACAATGCTATAGGGGCCTTAATCTTACCTACTTTAAGGCCCATGCAAGTGTCATGCCCACTAGATATCATTTGAATAGTTTCACATGTAGTTTTCCTTGTTTCTCACCATGCATCATGCATGAGTGTCAAAAAGCTTGTATTGGGGTGCATCTATTATATGTGTGTGTCTCCAATGGGTATGGTATTTTTCAAGGGGTGCATCTATTGTATGTGTGTGTCTCCAATGGGTATGGTATTTTTCAAGGGACTTAATGTTACCCACTTTAACGTCCGTGCAAATTATTGTTCCAATCAAATATCATTTTCATGATTAGGCATGCAGATTTCCTTGTTTCTCACCACGAGTCATGCATGAGTGACAAAAACCACACATCAGGGTATGTGTATCATATGTGAATGTCTTTTATGTGTTTTATAGGCCTTAATATCACCCGCTTTAAGGCTTGTGCAAAGTACATTTTCCATCAAATATCATTTGCATGGTTGGCACATATTTATTCCTTATTTCACACCACACGCCATGCAGAAATGCTTTTGGTGGGTATAGTACTTTTAGCCACTTTAAGACTCGTGAAAAGTACCATGTCCAACAGATATACACGAAGAAGATCGGGCAAGCATTTTCCCTTGTTTCTCTCAACACACAGCCTACATGAGTGACAAAAAATGTGCTTCGGGGTACATATATTGTATCTGTGTTTCTCTGATGGGTATGGTACTTTGCACAAACCTTAATCTCACCCACTTTAAGGCCCGTGAAAATTATCATTCCCATTGGATATCATTTACATGGTTGGGTATGCATTTTTCCCTATTTCTCACCATGTGTCATGCATGAGTGACAAAAAACATGCATTGCAGTACATATCTTATATGTGCATGTGTGCAATGGGTATGGTACTTTGCATAGACATTAATAATATCTATTTTGAGGCATGTGCAAAGTATCATACCCATCTGATATACATGAGCAAGATTGTACATGCATTTTTTCTTGTTTCTCACCATGCATCATGCATCGATGACAAAAAATATGCATCAAGGTGCATCTATCGTACGTGTGTACTTTTTAGGGTCCTTAATCTTATGCACTTAAAGGATGGTGCAAATTAATGTGCACATCAGATATCATTTGCATGGTTGTTGGGCATGCATTTTTCCTCGTTTCTCACTGAGTTCTCATCACACATCATGCATGAGTGACAAAAAACATGCATCGGGTACGAATATCATATGTGCATGTCTCTGTTGGGTATGCTACTTTGCACGAGCCTTAATATAGCCCACTTTGAGGCCATTTATACTTTCATTGAGTTATATTTACTCTATGTGCAATCATATCTCTTCCATTCCACAAAGCTTCTTCTTGCAGTCTATTTTACCTTATCCATTACAAGTAGCCTCATTGTTGCCCCTTGCCTTTCTCCCCAAAAACTTGTACAGCACTTTGTTCTCTAATTATTTTTAAGGTGTAACATAATCTTTTAGTACTAATACCCATGTAATAAAGTTTTGTTTTCTTCAAGGTGGTGGACTTTCCATTCCAATACTTAGTGACTTTATTTATGCACATTATGACAACAAAGGTGAAATTTTTATATTTTGTAATACTTCATATAAAATATTTTTTGTCTATAAATTCTCCCAATGAATATGAGGTATTAGTTGTGTTTGTCTTCTTTTCACCATTTCAATCTCAAAGACATACATCCATAGAAAGCCTACCCACTTTCCTACTTACATAAATTTGAATATATATAGACACATGCATATTATGCATTTGCATGTGTAAGCACACACATTTTCATTTACACATGCATGCATTGCACACATACATATGCATATATATAGACTCACATTCACATATACATCTACCTAGCTACTTGCATACCTCTCTTCCAATATTGATACCCATTCAAGGTAGTAAAAGTTCCATTTCAATACCTGATGACTTTACTTATGCACATTCTGGCAACAAATGCGATAGAGAAGAACCATAAGTCTATAAGACTGATGTGAGTATTTCATATTTGTGATACTTCATATAGATTGTTTTTTCTCTCCAAGTTCTCATTATGAGTGTGGGGTATTGGTTGTATGTCTTGTATTTGTGTGTGTGTGTGTGTGCATGCGTGCGCATGCACGTGTGCGTGCATGCGTGTGTGTGTGTGTGTGTGTTTCCTATCAATAATTTACACTATTCTATCCATGTTCCTAATGAGCATTCTTTGCAGTATTATATCCATGTCCACAATCATTTTGGCTCCTTATTTTGCCTTAGTAATTCTCAAAAAAGGAAAACCAATGCAGCTCTTCACAAGAATTACCCATGCTAGTGGGACTCAGCTCAAGTTAAACACAAGGATAGTTGTCCAAGTTTTTTCACGTATCCAATGTAGTCCCATAATTAGTTTCCCAAAAGACAAGATATTAGGTTCCATTTCATATCCTCCATCCCTAGTAATAGAAAACTATATCTATTTCCTACCCCTTCTTGCTTCTATCATGCTTTCCTTAGCATTACATCATACCTTGGTGTCTATGTCCTCTACCATTAACACTAGGTGTTGTAAACATCATTGAGTTTTCACTTAGTATTGTAATGTCTACTAACCAGGAAAAACCATATGGCACAAATCCATTTACAAAAGTATGGAGTTAATGGTCAAAGTTCTAATAATGATTATTCAAGGTGAAGATATGAGGGACTCATAACTGTTCAATGGGGGGACATAAATGGCTCACTTTTATTCCTCATATTTGCTTTGGCCCATTATGTCCACTTGTAGAGGCTAATTAACCTATTTTTGCCCAAATTAATCTATTTTAAGAATAGGGTAATCTTTTACGCCTATGAGGCTTTTAGTTTTAGTTTTAAAACTCACATTACATCTTAATGAGGGTTTATGGGAGAATGGTATACATTTCATCCATGAGCCCTACCACTACGCTATAAAGCACTATATATTACCATATAGTTTATTTAATGCCCCCCTATTATTTTCTTGCTTATTAATTGGCACGTCCCAACCTCCCCTCCCCTTCCCCTTAGTTTAATCATGCACAAGCACTCTTTCTTTTCACCCTTTTCTTTTCTCCACACCTAATAGTCCCCCAACTAATTGATTTTTCTCCACAATAAATAGTCCCCCTCCCCTCCCCCTTAGTCTAATCATGCACTTGCCCTCTTCAATTTCAGCCCTCGTCTTTTCCATCTTTTTTCCCTATGGACCCAGAGAACAAATTTTTTGAGTTTGATATGGAGCTTGGCCTTCACCCCCAACCCCCTAATAGTCTCCCAAACTAACTGAATTGATTTATTTTTTCGATGCGGGGCATAGAGTTAGAATTTACCTCAAATCTATTTGAAATATAGCATTGTCGAAGCACCATATCAGTTGTCCATATGAGGAGTGCTAAAGCAATGGTGATGCTCTAACCCTATAAGTCTTCCTCTTCACCTCCCTATTTTTACCTCTATTCAAAATTGTAGAACAATGTCTCCCTCCTAGCATGTCTCACTTGCACACATGCCTGCAAAGGTCTCTCCTTCTTGCCCCTTTGGGTAGTGTATTATGTTTTGTACATGCATGCATCCCTTGTAAACTAAATTACCCTACAAACCCATATACCTTGTTAAAACTCATTATAAGTCTTGCCTAGAAAACCATAATTAAAAGGGATTGACCAATTGGTTATCATCATCATTATTGCTAAGAAGCATTGCCTTTTTGGATATGAATAGCTCACGTTGTTTGTAATCTTGATTTCATAACTGGGTCCTTTGATTGTAGGCCCCACCTTCCATACTTTAGAGCACCAATATTGGAATGTGCATTTACATGGGAAACTACTTGGGCCCTTTTTAGGAATGGGCTCTTATGTGTGAAACAAGATGGTTATTTTTTATAGCATCACCATAGAATGCACTCTCTAATGGAAATAAAGCATGTTGAGCCGAGGGCCTGGGGGCTTGAGGCAAGTCTTGCATTTGTAGGGTCCAATAGGACCTTGATATATTCAAAAAAGCCCACTAGTTAGTGAAATGGTTTCCACCCATGGCTATGTTAGAGGTGGGGGCAAAGAGTCGAGACGTTTGGTGGTTGCACATAGAAAGCTAGCTCTCAAAATGAAAACAAGAAAGAGTCGAGATGTCTAGTGACATAGAAAGCTACCTCTCAAAAAAGAAAGATCATTTGAAACAGCCAAGACGTAAATCTTTAACCATCTCACTAAACATGGCGACAGAGGTGTGTGTACATGGAGGTTGCCAATTATGTTTGAGCGGGATGATGTAGCAACAATGAGGTTGTTACTTGTGTTTGTTGTGGTTCAGTGGGCTTAACAACAATTAGAATATAGACCTGACCCTCCCAATAAAGCTTAGGGGAAAATTTGTAAACCATTGTCACAATGGGATCATTAATGTTGATATGATTTTGGATCATCAGCATGAGTGAACTTGGGAATCTTTTGGATATGAATTTATTGATTAAAACGTGGAATCCCCTCCTGTAATGAGCCTTCATCATTTCAAGAGGTTGTACCACAAACTAAATGGCAGGCAACCATGGATGAGGAGTTTCAAGCCAATATAAAGCTTCTTCATTTGATCAACCAACAAGTACAAGGCAAGAAGGGGTATTCTAAAAAATATGGTAAAGATTATGAGGAAACTTTTGCTCTAGTAGCAGGAGTGATTCTTATATGTGGAAGTGTTTGTGGAATGCTGCTATTGAGAACAAGCCTTGATCGGATGGCTTCAAGTTGGATGAAATCAAAGGAAACCTTAAATAAGTCTTGTGGGGGAAAGATACTTTTTTTTTGGAATGTATTTGGTTCATTGCAGAGTTGGAGGGAAATATACTTTTTTTTTTGGAATGTATTTGGTTTGTTGCAGAGTTGGAGGATAGTGCATGATGTGTGTGTGTGTGTGTGTGTTGGGGGAACCCTAAGTCCTAAAAGGGCCAAAATTGGTATGTCGCTTGATGCAACACCGGCTTGTGCAACACGGGTAATTGTGTTTATGGACCAATCGTCTGGCAAGTTGCGTGACCTGACGTGGCCATCAGTGAGCATTGTAATAGTGGTTGTACGAAAAGGTGAGTGCCCACCAGTGTACCCCTTGTCGAAGCAATGCCCACCACCCTGTTTGTTGGCATTGCCTTCTCGATGACATTGCCCTACACTGCCAATGGGAAGGCTCGTTCCCAAACCAAGTGGGCCTCGTTTTTCTGATATGCTCCTTTTCTAATGTTGTTTTATCAAACACACATTGCCTAAGCCTTGCCTTTTCTAGCATGGTTAGAGGGGCTCCTCGCGTTGCTCCCAATGCTGAAATCTTAGCAGCAATTTTGCCCAGCCAGTATTTGTAAAATTGCAGCTCCCTGAAGGCTTGCCTTTCTCGAGTCTCATTTAATGAGGTTGTGGGCATGTTTCGCAGGTGTCACACCCAAGCCCATGGCTGTGAGATTCTTTGGGCCAATGAGAATGCTTGGGCATTGCAAGGCTAGGCTAAAAGCCAAAGATTTCAGGATGTTGGAGCTGCAATGCGATTGGAGCATGCTCACCCCTTGCATGCGGCTGTGAGACTTGCGTGCTAGTGGGGCTAGGATAGCTCCACTAGCATACACAGGGAAGCCCTCTTAGAGAGCATTCCCACGTTCTCAGTATCTATTTTTCACAAAAGAATCCATTTTGGTTCACAGAAGAATCTATTTTGGAAGGTGACCCTCAATTGCCGTAGCCTTAGGAATACTTGAAAGTTTGGCCAATGGAGAAATTGCCTTGGAGCCAAACTTTGCCTGGGAGCAGAGCTGGAGAACCGGAGATGGAAGACACACTCAACTTTTTTTTGCTTGTTCCCATGCACACTTGCTAGAGAGTGTGGGGCCTTGATTTGCGCTCTGCTCTCCTTCCTCAAGGGGGAATGTCCTCAGAGATGCGGCCTTCGGAGTAAACCAGACCATGGCAAACAAACCGTTAACCAAGCCAGAGGGAGAGAAGGTGACTCGAGGGTGTGTTCCGAGTTTTGTTGGAGGAGCCGTTGGGAGAGCAACGGTTTGCAGAAAAGAAGAAGAAGATGAAGATGAAGAAGAAGAAGAAGAAGATGAAGCTTTTGAGAAGAAGAAGAAGAAATCATCATCATCAGTCATCAATCACCTCCCACGATCTCTCAATTTCAATTTCAATTTCTTCCTTTCAAGTTTTCAAACAATCTTCCAGCTTCCATCTTTCCATGCCCTGCTTTTTGCTTCATCCATCACCTCCGCTCCCCCTTCCCCTTCATCAAATTCGCCACCTCCATTCCTCTCTCTCACGGCTCCCTCCATTCCTTCAGCTGCTTTGTAAGTCGTCAAACCTCGCTTCTGCAGCTGCATTTTGGCCCGCACGTAGGAATACACACTCGCTCCTCCTCGTAGTCGACGTCGTAGATCTTGAAGATGACGAGAGCTGACGACCCACATAGGGGCAACGTTGGAGTTTGGAGTTAGATGACCTGAAGTAGATCGTTGCTCGCTGCTGCGGACAGCATCGTCTCTGTCAGTGCGTTGCTTCGCGCAAAGCGGGACCTTAGCAGATTTGGGGACTAAGATAAAGGACTTTGTGGGCGAGCGGAGTGGTCGCACTGGCCGACTGGGTGGCGGCGTGCTTACAAGGTGGATGGAAGAATCGGAGGTGGAAAGCTTTCGATGCTGTGCGTGTGTGTGTAGTTCTCATGTGTGTCTCTGAGAAGAGAGAGACAGAGACAGAGAGAGAGGCATGGGCGGGGGGCGCGGTGAGGGTAAGCAGTGATTCAAAATTTCACCAGTGCCTGATTACCTGGCCTTCTGCGACTACTAGCTGCCTGATTACCTGGCCCTTCTGTGCGCAAGCTGGAAAAGTGAAGAATTCCTGGAATCGTGCGACAGGGAGGGGGTGACGAAGGAACGGTACTGCTGGAGCTTTCCGTTAGAGGAAATGCAAAGGGGAAGACGATCGAATCGAATTCGATTGGAAGAAGAAGAAGAAGAAGAAGACGAACACTGGCAAATTGCCAGGCAAGCGAGATCGATCGATCCGAGAAAGGGGAGAGAACGGAGAGGGGGAGGGCGTGGGCGTCCGGCGTTGCAGTGAAGAATCGAATCGATTGTGATGTCAAATCGTGTATTTTTCTGCAGAGCATCACTGTCCTGGGGACGCGCATCGCCGGATCAGGTCTTCCAAGCATAGTCCGACCGTCTTCCCGCGCCGTCTTCCCCCTTTTCAAACCAACGAATCGCAGGCTCCTCGCCTTCTTTGCTGACCTTCCTCCCTGCCGGCTATGGCTTCCTCCAGCGATGACTCCCCGACATCGTCTCGCACATCGTCTCCCAGCACCGATCAGGTCTGTTTTGCCCCTCATCCCCCAGCGCAAACCTCGTTCACAAATGAAAGACCCAGTCTTCTCTTGTGTTCCGATACAAGATCGTTCCCTCTGGCAATTGGGTTCCGTCCTTCATCACGTAGCTGCCGTGATACCGTCGAATCCTTTGTTCTTTGCCCAATCTCCCGTCGTCATGGTTTCGTTTTGACCCTCTGCTCGATACCAAAATCAAGATATTGATCGTATCGCATGCCCGCACTAGCAATGTTGTTACCCTTTTCTTGCTGTATTCGGTGTTAAGCTCCATCCTTTGCTGGGAGCCGGCATTTCGATTCGTTTAGGTCTCTGAGCTGATTGTCGCTCGTCTTGGTTGCGCAGAATTCGGAGAACAAGTCTCCTCTGGAAGATGTGGCTGACGACAGCTTCTGGAGCAGCCTTGCACGAAGAGCAAGATCTGTGCTCGACGATGGGGTTCCTTCACAAGCTTCATGGGAGATGGAATCAGACGATTCTAAACGGTTGCAGAGAAAGGTCGCCCAGTCTCCGTTTCGTCGGGAATTTTTCTGCTTGTTGCTGAAACTAACTGATGATTTTATTGCAAGAATAGGACATATGCAAGGTAAAAGCCGCACGTCTTTTTTCAGGGGGGTTTCCTAATACCTCTGTGTTTGACTCTACTTCATGTCGCAGAACCAGAACATTCGGTTATCTCCACAGGGGAAATGGAAGCGTCAAGACTCTCTTGCACTGCACAAAGGCTTGGAAGCCATAGCTTCGTCATTGTCACTGTTGAGTGACACTCTCGGAACTGCACTTGAGGTAAAGCTTCTAGCTCGAGCCCTGCTCCACCGGTCCTACGAATGCAAACTCTCATCTCGAACTAACTTATATTGCAGGAGGGCCTCAATCTTGTTGAGACAAAGGCGACTAATTTTATGTACCTGGAACCTCGAACCACATGTTTGAAAAAGAGTCTTGACATGTTGGCTAGGGAAAAGCTCCAAAACAGTTCTCCAAAGTTTCTGACCCCAGAAAAGGTCGAAACGAGCCCTGCAAAGCTCCACCAAGTCAGCTCAGATGAAAAACCAGGCTTGACAAGGGATACCCAACTGAAGGCTTCTCGCGATGTAAGTAATTTAGCTATTCCAGTTAAATCTTAGATTTAATTCCAATATCACTATGACGTTCTCTCCCTTTATTTTACAGCCTGATGGTAGCTTTTCACCTTGGATAACTGTGAATTGTTTGACCTGTCGTGAAGAGAACGTCCTACTTGTGATATATTTTGAAAGTATATAAATGTATTGGGGGGCCCAGGTGGCTATGGCGATGGCAACCAAGGCAAAGCTGCTTCTGCGCGAGCTAAAGAACGTGAAAGCAGACCTAACATTCACAAGAGACAGGTGTGCACAGCTAGAAGAGGAGAACAAGAGGTTAAGAGAGAGCGTTGAAAAAGGTGTCAGGCATGAGGAGGACGATTTGGTAAATCTCCAATATAATCTCTCACCATTCTATCAATACTAGGAGAGAGAGAGAGAGAGAGAGAGAGAGAGAGAGTTTTGGAGGCTGAGCTAAGGTGGATGGCTTTTTGCCTCTTGCCCAAGGATACATTATGTGACAGTTCAATGCTTCATGAGTAGAGTGACAAAACAACATGGCCTGATAAAGAAATTCTCCTATCTGCTGTGTTGGGCATTGTCATGTGTGCAATACCTCTCCCCCATGACTGTAGGCAATTACGCTGCTAGCATCTACATCAAGAGAGTCTACTTGTGTCTAAAACAACACTTTGGTGTCCTCCGTCCACCTTTTTTGTACCTTGTGGATGTAGAGTGCATGCCTTGCACCAATTTCACGAGTAGGTAGTCTCCCAGGCCTCCAAGCGAAGCATAGAAACTAGAGAACTAGCTGCATCTAACCTTTTTCACCTCTGTCTATATACCTATTGAGATCCTTACATATGTGTTTGAGTGTCCTCTCTAGCGGACTGTTAAGTCTCCAACACGCGAACAGACTAAGTTGTGGTTCATGGACACCTTTTCTTTAAAAACGGTTTCTGAACCTTTTTGGTAACTGATTGCTCCTCATAATACCTCAAGAGTCAAAACTTATATAGCAGCATACATGCTATAAGCATGTCAAACAAGTGTTTCTTCAAGCCCCATCATGTGTTTTCACAAGCTTATCATTGTGCCTCTTTTCTTTTATCCACACATCTATGCCAATACCTCTTGTGTTTGTGAGAACCTCAATCCCAAGTACTTGAAGGTCTACCTAGTTGCCCTTGTAGAAGAGTACTGGTTGTGTGCTTTTGAGTCTTAATGAGCATGGCCTTTGCCTTGTCTACATCCTTGTAAGGCTCTTTGTGTTGCCCACAATGCTCCACAAATATGCATCATCTTTTGTGCTTTCATCCTAGCATGATAATGATGCTTGTGTGTTGAACTACGGCTCCAAATCTCCATGCTCTCGTTGAGCATACTCCATTAGTATAGATCCAAGTTTCAATGCATACATCACTTAAAGTGGGAGAGAATGAGCATAGATGCCCCCTCTCCCCATGGCTAGCTCTTGTACATAAAAACATCTAAGGTGGTATTGTGTGCTTTATAAACACTAGCGTGTCCCTTGGACCATTTCTCATGATCTTTAGCCCATTGGCTCATCTTTATCTCCAGGATTGTCTTGAAGAGCCTAGACATTGGATGTTTGGGCATTTTAGTGGTTCAATCTTAATTTTTTTGGCCACCTGGATGGGTATCCCATTGTGCCTCTTTTCTTTTCTCCACACATCTATGGCAATACCATCTATGCTGGAGGGATCCTCAATCCCATGGCACTTAAAGGTACCTAGTTGCCCTTGTAGAAGAGCGTTGATTGGATGTCCTTGTGAGTCTTTAAGCATGGGCTTTGTCTTTTCTACATCCATTGAAGGCCTTTGTGTTGGCAAAAATGCTCCATGATAGGCATCATCTTTTGTGCTTTCATTTTGAGAGCAAGAGCAAAAAAATAGGTCATTTGTGCCTAGCATTTCGATCTATGGCTCTAAAATTACATGCTTTTGTTGTCTATCGAATTAGGGCTCTACAATTCCATGCTTTTGTTGAGCATATTTCATTGCTATTTGATTCAACGTATATATGCATACGCCACATAGAGTGGGAAAGAGTGGACAGCCTTGTTTGAAGGAACTTTGAAATTCCTTCTTTCATCATAATCCTTATGATTCCAAGGCACTACTAATTCTTGGAGCTGTATTTAAAGCAATAGATGCCCCCTGGCTAGCACTTGTATACGAGGACATGTATGGATAGCAAGTGGTTGGTGGTATTGTGTGCTTTATGAAGACTAGTGGGTCCGTGTGGCCCTTTCTCATTATCTTCAGCCCGTTGGCTGATCTTCGTCTCCACGATGGTCTCGAAGAGCTTAGCCATTGGCTCCTTTCCTTTCTCATGATCTGAATTCAGCACATGGGCTGATCTTCATCTCCACAATTGTCTCGAAGAGCTTAGCCATTGGCTCCTTAGTGGTTCAATCCCAAAATTTTTCCCCAAGATAGGAATCCCTCTACCATTATTGAACTCAATGTATCAAATATCTAGGAAGAAGGCACTATCCATCTAAGAAGGTTTGTGCAAATATTATTGCAGTGTGTTGCATAGGCGGTTTGCCCTCTTTCCATAACTCTATTCGATTTCATCAATCAAGAAATGACGAGCAATTGCAGCATTATCGTCGAAAATGAGCATTGGTTTGCACCGCATCTTGCCTCCTCATAAGGTGTCTTTGCATGTGCGAACTTTTAAAGGTGCGATAATAAAGGTGAAGCTTTTTACAACTCACTCCCTTGGCATCTCTGCACAGATCTCCCTCTTGCTGAGTAAGATTTTACTTGTGCTTATGTAACCGACTGTCTAGCATAGGAGGCATCCATTCTTCTTATTTAAGTGATATGGCATCCCCTTGAATCCGAGTGTTCTATGTAATGCTTGCTAGTTTATGATTTGAATTTGGCAATGAGCACATAGTAAAGGCTGCTTGCATGTCTACGGTCTGCTTGCGTAAGGCCTCTTACTTGTGTAGTCTCTATAGCAGGTAGTCCATGACCTTGTGCCGGTGCTAGTGCCTAATGAAATTTATTCTCTCCCTTTCCATTGGTGTGTTCCATCAACTATGACCATACAAAACTCCAGTATGTCCTTAGCAAAACTCCAGCATTTTTACCTATAAAGCATGCATCCTTCAATTACCCATATTGCTAAAGGTCTGATAAAAGCATCTTTTCCTTTCTGCTCTTGCCCCCCACCCCCACACACAGATAGAGCTCTATTAAGGTCATCAGAAGAGCTAAGGAGAATACTGTCTGTCAAAAGCGAAATTTTATTGAAATTGTGTTTTTAGTTTGTGTTAAGTGCTGTAACCAAGGCTTATACTCTGGTTGTGATTGCAGGTAAGGCTTCAGCTTGAGACCCTTCTTGCTGAGAAGGCTCGATTGACACAAGAAAATGCAGCTTACGCAAGAGAGAATCAATTTCTTCATGAAGTGGTGCAATACCATCAGCTCACATTGCGGAGTGTAGTCCTCCCAGATGAAAGCTTGATGGATGAGGCAGCAGAGCTTGATATGGATACATCTCTTGACATGGACTACCCACCTATTTATCCCCAGGAAATTGATTTTTCTGCACTGGAATAGTCTGTCAAGCTTGCAACTAGCAAGGGGTTAGGGGTTTGAAAGTTCTCTTTTTGGGTTTGCAAATGTTTGCAAACCTTTCAAAGAGAAAATGAGCGCGGTGGTTCTCCATTTTCAATAACAATTGTGCTCAAGGTTTTCAAATTGGCTTGAGAGCTTGAAATGAAGCTCTTATCCCAGGTGAGGACGACTAGCATTGCAATGCTTCTTGCCTCCAGCTGCAAGTGGGTAGACTCTCAGGATATCCAAGCTCTCCAAAGTTAACGTATTGGAAGTACACACAGCCATTTCCCTCTCTCTGCAGGGAAATGCTGACAAGAAAGACGACAGACTTGAAAGTAAACATTATTGCAGGCTGGGTCTGACCACTGTGTGTACTGGATCTCTCTTAAAGTTTGTTCTGTTCTTGAATAAAGAAGCATGGTGCTGTTGCAGCAGAGCTTATGTAATATATAAGCTTCTTTACGGAACATGCACAACGCCAGATTTTTTGCTCTTGTTTATGTTTTAAAATTTGAGAGGTGGTAGCACACAAATCCACTTACAACCTGTCACTGTCATGGTTTCAAAGAGCTTTTCTTTTTGTATCACAAATAGGTGCTTACCATTAGGAGGAATCTTGCTTGAAGCAGAGAGGGCTTGTGACATTTTACAGGAATGAGCAGACTTTTAAGTGAGTCAATAGGATAAAAACTTGAGAACGTATCATGGTTTTAAAGAGCTTTTCTTTTTCTTATCACAAATAGTGCAATCAGAAGGTATCATCTTGAAGCAGTGATTTTTTGTGACATTTTACTGGAATTAATTCGTTGCCCCAAAAAAAAAACAGCATTAAAACTTGAGAACATACCGCTTGTTCTAACAAGCTGGTTAACCAACCGTCCATGAACATTGAAGCAAAGGTTTTATATTTGGGGGGATCTTTTAAAAAGGATATGTGGATCTAAAAAACCTATGAGGGATGGTCTAGTCTAATTCCTAGAATATTGGTTGGTCTAGTTAGTGGAATTAGGTTTGGGGGAAGGGTGGGGGGAGTTGAAAAGGATATGTGCATCTCAAAAACTTATGAGTGATGGTTTAATCTAATTCCTAGAATTTTGATTGGTCTTGTTAGTAGTATTAAGTTGGCATTGTGAGAGTTCAATTGACATGTATTGAAAAGAGTTTCAAAAACACGCTTGAATGGGTTGGTAGTTGCAAGAGGGGGGGGGGGAGAGGAGATATGTGGGGGATACGTGGATCTCAAAAACCTATGAGAGTGGTCTAATTCCTAAGATATTGGTTGGTCTAGTTAGTAGAATTAGTTTGGGATTGTGAGAATTCGATTGACATGGGGGGGGGGATAGAAAAAGGGGAAGGGGGGGGGGGAGGAGGAGATATGTGGATCTCAAATACCTATGAGAGGTCTAATTCCTAAGATATTGGTTGGTCTAGTTAGTAGATGTTACGCTCTAGTCGAGGTAGCATGACCTCGGAAGAATTTTATTGACGATATCTTGATATTCAGTAAAAGTGTTACTGAGCATCGTGAATACTTAAGAATAGTGTTCAGTACTTTGAGGAAAGCCAGTCTTTATGTGAATTAAGAAGAAAACTATACTATGTATGGTTAGGCTTGAATATTTAGGGTTCATAATTAGTCCATAGGGGGTAGAAATGGATCCGAAGAAAGTGGCTGCGATACTAACTTGGTCAATCCCTCAGAGTCTGACCGCGTTGCGATCATTCTTGGGATTTGTTCAGTTTTATAAAAGGCATATCAAAGGATATTCCGGAATAGTATCGCCATTGACTGATCTGACCTCATATAAAGTACCTTTTATTTGGGGACAGAATCAACAAGAAAGTTTTAACACCATAAAACAAGCTGTGGTCTCAAGACCGGTGTTAAAAATAGTTGATTCCCAAAAACCGATGCAAGTGGCATTGCGGTAGGAGCAGTCCTCCTTCAAGAGGGAAGGCTAGTAGCCTTTGAAAGCAAGAAGCTTTCTCCCTCTCAAAGGAATTGGCCAACTCATGAATTGGAGTTGTATGCTATCATCCATGCTTTGAAAACATGGAGGCATTATTTGTATGGTTCGGAGTTTTATGTGGATGTGGATCATGATACTCTGAAACATTTTTGTAAACAGCCTGACTTGAGGGGCCGCCAAGCTAGGTGGGCAGAGCTCATGCAGGAGTTTAATCTAACGATTCGGTACCGAAGAGGAAAAGACAATAAGGTTGCTGATGCGTTGTCTCGCATTATGCACAACCTGAGTTTCACGGTATTAGAGAGTGCTCTAATGACCGAGATAAGAGAAACTCAAAGAGTGGACGAGTTTGTCCAGAGCTTGTGGCCTAAAGCTCATGTGTTAAAACCCGGGGAAAATGAAAAGGATGACCTGGCATCCAGAAAAGGCCAAACTTATGCAAGATATACCATAAGGGATGGTATGCTAGTTAGAAATGGCAAGGTTGTAGTACCTAGTTAGAATGATCTCAGGCAGAGAGTCATTCGACAGTGCCATGATAGCCCATGTGCGGGACATCCAGGAGTCGAGAAGACATATGATCTCGTGAAGCGAGATTTTTTTTGGCCAAAGATGAAAAAGCATATTCATGAATATGTGACACGGTGTTTCTCGTGTCAGGTAAGCAAGGCCGAGCGGGTGAAGTCACCCGGACTTTTACAACCCTTGGAAGTACCACTAAGTAAGTGGGAGAGCATTTCCATGGACTTTATAGTGGGACTGCCTACGACGCAAGGAGGGTATGATTCTATCCTTGTGGTGGTTGATCGTCTAACCAAGATGGCTCACTTCATTCCGACTAGAGAGTCTGTTAGTGCCCCGCAAGTGGCGGATTTGTTTATTAGACATATATTTCGTCTGCATGGATTGCCTAGATCCATAGTGTCAGACCGAGATGTCAGATTTACCGGTCATTTCTGGATAGCGATATTCGAGACACTAAGGACTGAGTTGGGAATGAGTAGTGGGGATCATCCTGAGACGGATGGTCAGACGGAGAGAGTCAACCAGACTTTAGAGGATATGCTGAGGGCATATGTGTCATTGAGGCAACATACATGGGACAAGTGGTTGCCATTGTTGGAGTTTGCCTACAATGATAGGAAACATTCTTCTACCGGGTTCAATCCGTTTGAACTGAACTATGGTTATAGACCAGCCAATCCAACTATTGTTGGAGTACCTCAGAAAGTGCCTAGTGCCGCGAACCTTGTAGTTCAGATGCGGGAAATGCTAGCACTTGCGAGAGCTAATATCCGCCAGGCTATGGATAGAGCCAAGGTGTATGCAGATGAAAATCGGTCTATAAGAGTATTTAAGGAAGGAGAAAAAGTTTTTCTCAGAGTTCCTTCGCACTCGAAGTCGTTGACTTCAGGAGAGTGTGCTAAGTTATCACCTCGATACTGTGGGCCGTGGTTAATTCTAAAGAGAATAGGCAGTGTAGCCTACAAATTAGAATTGCCACAGGGGTGTAAGGTGCACCCGGTTTTTCATGTTTCGCGCTTAAAGAAATTTTTACATACAGGTGACTCACTAATCGAAGGTGTGGTTTTGTTTCAGGAGATAGAGGATATTGCAAGGCGCAAACCAACAAGAGTCCTGGACCGAGGGACAATGCAAATACGAAATCGAAAGATACCCACGGTGTTGGTTGCATGGCATGGTCAGCCTCTATCCGAAGCTACATGGGAATCCGTATATCAGTTGCGGAGAGTGTTCCCAGATTTTATCATCGAGGACGCTGATGTCTGAAGAGGGAAGGAATGTTACGCTCTAGCCGAGGTAGCATGACCTCGGAAGAATCAGTCGACATTTCCCTTGAAGGATCTATCTCTGTAATATACGTGTTTGCGCTTCATGTAAATGATTGGGAGGGATTTAATGTCAAGGTCCTAGGTGAGGGCTGATAGCACCAGACTAGGTAGATCTAAGACCAAGGGCCTAGTGCAAAGATGTGCCTAGGGGCAAGGAATTCAATGCATCCCAAGAGAGGGGTGAAACGTTGCATTAGGAAGGCCCTATAGTGATGACATGTGGCATCTAGATCTATCTAGGGAATTGGGGCTTGCTGAGGCTAGTGAGAGAAGAGAAGAAGATGATTCACGTGAAAGAAATCGAACGTAGATTTCTGTCTGCTTGTTAGCCTGAGCGAGATTTGGCTGGGAGGTGATGAATGGTGCTACTCCCGTGATCTTCAAGAGAGGGGAAATAGAAATAGTGCTTTACAGTAGAATTAGTTTGGGATTGTGAGAATTCGATTGACATGGGGGGGGGGGGAGGAGATATGTGGGGGATATGTGGATCTCAAAAACCTATGAGAGTGATGGTCTAGTCTAATTCCTAGAATATTGGTTGGTCTAGTTAGTAGAATTAGTTTGGGATTGTGAGAATTCGATTGACATGTATTGAAAGGGGGGGGGGGGGGAGGAGATATGTGGGGGATATGTGGATCTCAAAAACCTATGAGAGTGATGGTCTACTCTAATTCCTAGAATATTGGTTGGTCTAGTTAGTAGAATTAGTTTGGGAGTGTGAGAATTCGATTGACATGTATTGAAAGGGGGGGGGGGGGGGGGCGGGGGAGGAGATATGTGGGGGATATGTGGATCTCAAAAACCTATGAGAGTGATGGTCTAGTCTAATTCCTAGAATATTGGTTATGTGGATCTCAAAAACCTATGAGAGTGATGGTCTAGTCTAATTCCTAGAATATTGGTTTGTCTAGTTAGTAGAATTAGTTTGGGATTGTGAGAGTCTAATTCCTAGAATATTGGTTGGTCTAGTTAGTAGAAATAGTTTGGGATTGTGAGAGATCGATCGACATGTATTGAAATTGAAATGAGTTTCAAAAACACCCTTCAATGGGTTGGTAGTTTGCAAGGAGGTGGGGGGGCTAAAAAGGAAATGATCTCAACAACATTAATGGGTTTATGATGATCTCAACTGCCTTAGTGGGTTTATGGGATGGAATATTTGGTTAGTCTTGTTAGTGTAAAAGGATATGATCTCAACAACGTTAGTGGGTTTATGATGATCTCAACAACCTTAGCAGGTTTATGGGATCGAATAACGTCTAGTTAGTAGAATTAGTTTGTAACTAATTGTTTCTAAATCTTCAAGTCAAAGGCAATGGGGGGGTGTTGTAAATTGAAATCCACAAATTTCTAAATCTTGAATTCAAAGGCAATGAGAAAGGAAAACAACTCCCAATGTCTTATGAATATAACGGTTATAGTGAAAGCTCGTAGCAAGCAGCACCCAAACCCTACCAAGCTTGTTGTGCAAGCTGCCTGCACAACACCACGATAGTACCCATACCCATGATCATTGCCTTGCCCTCTTGCGACCTTCTGTAGCCATCTTGGCACCCTTGCAACTCCCAAGAACACACATTTTCTTCTTTATGGCTAGTAAAGACACTAACGCTAAGCAATTAGTGTTATTCCACAAGAGAGAATAGATTTCAACGGATGTTAGAAGAACTTTTGTTCTTACATCATTACAATGTTTACAATCTCAAACGGAAAGGAATACTTAAGCGACCCGAGAAATCTAATTGATTTGAATTGATGTTAGAGGATACTCTTGTGCTTACATCGTAGACATTCTCAAACAGAAAGGTATACTTCCATGGAATTAGGTGTACTTAGGAAGCTTATGTAACTCATGATGAAGTTGTTAGGATCACACTACATGTTCAACAACATGACAAGTACAAGAACTTCTGTTCTTACATCATTACAATGTAGACAATCTCAAACGGAAAGGAATACTTAAGCGACCCTAGAAATCTAATAGATTTGAATCGATGTTAGAGGATACTCTTGTTCTTACATCGTAGACATTCTCAAACAGAAAGGTATACTTCCATGGAATTAGGCATACTTAAGAAGCTTATGTAACTCATGATGAAGTTGTTAGGATTACACTACACGTTCAACAACATGACAAGTACTCTTTGATGGGTAACAGTCTTGGATAGCCAATTTAATTGAGCTTGAGAATTTCCTCCTTCCATACCTTGACCTTGACAAATTGAGTACTCCTTGCTATGGTAGCTTTTGAGAGGCAGCGTTGTGGAAATTTGACCATTTAGTAATTCTGTTCAGATACTTTCCCTTGTTTATATTCTAGCTTACCCTTTTATTAGACCCCATATAAGCAACAATCCATACATGAACTCTTGTACACCCTTGTAAGTTATGCAAACTACCTATAGTTGAGGGGTTTTACTAAATTTGTTCCTATGCTAGTATCTAGAATAGGTCAATAATTGATCCTCTTGCACACTCTCGTAAGCTATGCAAAATAATCAACAATCTAGGATCTAGGATCTTTGCCACCTTTTTAGGTCTACCAATGTTTTGGTAGCGTCCTCATGTACCATCTTTGGTATCTATATGCCTGGGCTGATCATAGCTCAAGTCTTTCTCCGTAGCCTTCCCACTAAGTGATCAATACTCTCTGACATTGATTGTCATTTTTGAAAATTTTGACATTGCATTCCATTTTTACTTCTTCCACGTTGAGCTTGCTAAACCAACATCACAAATAAACCTCAGAATTTCCCTAGTCCCATTAGAGATTGCAAAAAGCGAAAAAGATTGCAAAAAGCGAAAAAAATCAAACGATCACCTCGACCTCGAACCTAAGTAATCATATTGCCACATAGACATCGTCGCTTGCTGCCAAATAAATTACTACCACTGTTAAAAGATCCAAAATTCCACGTGAAGAGATTGGGTACGAATTTCCTGCAATATAAACCTCGGGTTGCTCTGGGATTCATTGCGAGGTTCCCTTTCATTGGATTTGTAGACAGCTACGCCTCATAAGCTACTTACAGTTGATATGCTCGAGCATCTTGTGTTTTTTTATGAGGCATGATCAGGTTTTCGTGTCGAAGTACTGTGAAACACGAGGCCTGCTGAAATCGACAGGAGGGCACTCAAATTACACGTCCTCTCTCAAATTATAGAAGCTGGATTCGTAATGATAACTTATGGCTGGACGTCCTGCAAATTTATTTTATGTATCTTTTTAATAGTATCTTTTCAACCATCGGGGGTGTAGCTCAAATGGTAGAGCGATCGCTTCGCATGCGATAGGCAGCGGGATCGATACCCGTCACCTCCATCGATATGGATGCACTCCCAGGTCCTTAATATTTTTTGAAGTTGTTTTTTATTTTTCCATAGTGCTAACGTAGTTGGAATTACCATCCATAAATCTGATCTAATGTTAAAACAAGATGAAGTATCTTCATTGGGCCTGTCCAGCTGGTCTGTTTTTTTTTTGGGTGTTTTGCTTTTTCCATTTTGGTTTTTTATGACGTTATTGTTGTGTAAAGCAGAGAGTGGTCTCACCACTAAACGTAGTTTGTGCCATGGCTTGGATGGTTTGTGTTTTGGTTGGTCCATATTTGGTCAATTGTGGAACCGTATATTGTTGTCGGTGTCGTAATCAGTTGTACCATGCCGTAGTTTGTCATAACCTCTTGCAGTTTCGCTTTCTTGCTTGATTCAGTACTGTAGTCAATGTTGAAGTCTCCTGTAATATATGTTTTTATTGTATATGGTATTGTGTCCATTATTTTTTTGATTATTGATGTCAAAGTTTGTGTTTTGGTTTTTGGTGATTTGTATATGTTTACAATCATTATTTCTTGGTTCTCTACTGCTTTGAAATGTGTAAGCAATGCCTTGCATCCGTCATCATAGAAGCCTTGCTGTCGTAACAGTGTGTATTGTTTTTTGTAGTATGTGGCCAAGCCTTGTCCTTCATTCATCGCGATGCTATGAAATCCGAGTAGCTCAGTCTGGTTTTGTCCATGGTTATACGTTTCTTGCAAGCACAAGATGGAAGCACTCAGGATACTTCTAGATGATAGCAAATCTAAGTTGTGTCCCTTCGTTGATCTCACATTTAGGCTTTGCATTGTTTTCTCCTTGTTTTTCCCTTCTCCGAAGTCGATTTGTTTGCATATCCATTGCTATTCCGCTCTCAGCCTTCGTAGTTCTTGCAGCACTTGCTGGTCCACTTTGATGTGTTTTCTTTCTAGTTTCGAGAGGAAGAAAAGGTTGTCCAGGTTACGGATCCTCAATAGGGCAGTGTATACGAGGCCATGTGTTTTTATTCCCGCAGGATCAAATGCGAGAGATTGCATAGTGATTCCTTGCGAATGGTGTATTGCTCTCCCTGCTGCGGCCTGGATCGAGAATTGTGTTCTTGTGACTGTGTTTAAATGGTTGTTGCCTACTTGGAATTCACGTGTTATTTGTTGAATCGGTGTCCATGTTTTTGGTGTTGTTTTAGCATACAGCCTTGCATTTTCGTATCGTGTTTTCAGCCCTATGGTCTGGTCATTGAACTCCACCCATACAATAAATGGCTTTTTCGCTAGTTCGGACCCTTTGAATATTCCATCTGCACCATTTACAATGCCATCGTTGATGTCGAGGTTTCCTGAGCACACTTCAACAATCATATCTACTTTCAGTTGCCATTGTGCATGCAACCCATAGGTTTTTCACGGATCCTGTAGTGCTTGCAATGTTTTGCTGCATGTTTTTTGTTTGATGTCCTTTGCTATAAGAACATGTTGGTCTCTAGGCATGCTATTGAAGATGGCGAGGCTGTGGCTATCTTTCGCCGCGTTCGTAAAAAATAAATGTGGTGTATCGTTCTTATTTGCTATCTCCTTAAGGTGCTTTATATTTCCAACTTTTGAACCTCTCGTCGAGGAGATGCTCTCTGACCTGGAATGGCAAGTACAACAGGAAAAGCTCCCTGTAGTGATCGTTTGGTTCTTTCTCCTTGTTATAGTCATTAAAACGTATTACTTTATCTCGTTTCCTTTTTTTGTTTTCCCAGTTTTTGTTGTGGATGCATAGGATGCTAGGCAAAGGTTTTGCAAACGCTGTTCTCGTGCAGCATACTTTGTGATTATCAAAGAAAATGTCGGTGCTTTCAAGTTGGAGTGCCTCCAGTTGCGCTCGGCATTTTAGAAGCAATGTTCTTTGCTTTGGTGGACTTGTGTTGATGTAGAGAAACTCTCTTGTCGCACTGGTGAGTGGCAATGAAATGCATAGGTATACAACTTGTTGCACACTGATGTGCTGGGTGTTGAGTATTCCATTGCCCACTTTTCTGACACTTCATCTGCTTTCGCATTTTGCTAGAAGCTTTAAACGATTGCATCCTTGACGGCATTGTTGGTTTCCTTGTCCGTTTTAGTTATATATGATGTGCAATAGGAGGCCGCTCCGTGAGGATTTAAAATGAATTGGATGTCGATGTTTGCTTCCCACAAATCTATTAGAGTGGCATTAAAGTTTCTTGTGTAGATGTCCTTCAGGTGCCTTTTCATAAATAGCTTTGGGTGTGATGTGCTGGATCTCAAAGAGAGCTCGTAATTGTCTTCAGTCAAGGAGATATTGGCCAGGAAATCTTGAAATGTGAGTGCCGATATTTCTTCCTCCCAAATTGCTTTCGTCACCTTTTTGTTATTTACTCAATGGATCGATATGTTGCACCCATCCGTTAGTGGAGCCAAAATATTTGTGTTTTGCATAGGTGGCCTAGGGAAGCCAAAGCAGAACTGGTTGTTCTTTATTTTGCATGTCTGTCTGTGTTTGTGGGTTTGCAAATCTTAGTGCTATGCTCGATTTTTGTACTGTCAGTTGTTATGTAGTTGTCTATAAATCTTATGATGTTGGCATTCTTAGAAGCGTTGAATGTAGGTGCATGTTTGATCCAAATCCAAGCCATGGTCATGCTGGCTGCCTCTGCTTTGGAATTTGGTGGTGAAAAAGAAGTCCTCAACCTCGCCTAAAATACTGCTGTCTTGGCGCAACAATGTTTTTAGGGCTTTGAACTTGTGCACATAATATTGGGCTATTGTCATGGGGTTTGACCTGACGAGGTCTTGCAAAGTTTGTTGGTCAAGTTGTGTGTTTTGACTGTTTGTTGTTCCTCTTAGTTTGCAGAGGCAATGGCTCCCATCTTTTCTCTGCTGCTGATAGTGTGATAAAGAATGTTGGCCGACCTCGTTGTCGCAGCATTGTAAATACATTGCGCTTCAGGTCTGCTGATGTTCGAAGGCAAACAAAGTCTTGGAACCCGATTTTGGATTGTAGAAGTTGTTCTATGTTAGTGTCTGAAGCTATTGCTCTTGCTGTAAGAGTTGCCCCATGTAGTTGGCCTTTCCTCATGCACACCCAAGTTGAAGACATCACCTGCTGTACTAAAATTTTCATTGTTTTTAAAAACAAATTCTCTAAAGAACATGTGAAATGCCGATCTTCATTTCATAATTCCCATTTGACAACGTCTTGGTAACTGGTCTGTGCTGCAAGTTTGTACACGTGGCTGCAACCGAAGAACAACGTTGTGGATGCCAGCTCCTCGCAATGTTCGTCTTTGAGACCTAGTGGTGAAAAACCTTCTGACGGTGCTACCATTAACGGGTTTTTTTCAAAGTCAACAACCTGTTGGCTTGTATACAAGCCATGCACCAATGTGTTTGTGTTGAGATCATCTGGCTGCTCGCGTTGTTTCGATGCTGCATTTGCCTTCTGCGTCTCTGACTCGTCTCCTAGAATTCCATGAATGTGTTAGAGCCATTCGTGGTTTGTTCTGATGTTGTTATCGATGTACAAAGGCGTTTGCAGCATTTCCAAAAGGGCGAGCATTGTTAATGTCGACCGGACCAAACCATGTCGACCGGACCATATATTGCATTCATCTTTTAATAGCTACCATAACGGTTGTGCTGTCATTGACAAAATCTCGGTAGCAATTGCTGCCCTCTGTCCAAGTCTGCAAAGACGTTGATTATGCTACCGTGGAGCCAAGCTGCCCTTCATAGGTTAACTGCTTGATCTACACAAAGGGAATTCTTATAGAAATTAGGCCTTCTTCGATCTTGTTAAGTGCAGATGTGTGCTCCCGGGTTCTGGACATTTGCATGCTTGTTTTGGAGAACCTCGGTTGTTTGTTCACCCAAAACTGGCCATGGCAAAGGGAGTAAACCTTGGTGTTGATTTGTGTTGCGTTTGCTTCCACACCGGCACCTACAAGGGTTGCATGGTCTTGCATGTTGTTTTTTTTAGCTTTGATTTGAACGTGAGGCAATTGCAGGACATGCAAGCGCACGCTAGAGTGTCGGTGATTTTTGTTTGGTATGTTCTTGGTGGTTTTGAGATGCGGCGTTTTTGCTTAAGGTGGTTTACTACATCAATGCCCACATAAGTATATGTTCTCGAGGTAGCATTATTCTGTCGGTGACTATGTTCTTCTCCTTGATTCATCTCGTAGTTGCTTGCAGTTGCGATTCCTTGATGATATATTGTAGATCTAATTTTGTAAACCTTGTTGCAAATGGCTACTATCCTGTGCTTGATATTGTCCCGTGTGCCTTCATAAAGCTTGGCAATAGTAGTTGCTGGTGAGTGCGGATGTCGCTGCATGATTTCCATTAAGTGTGTCTCATCGTCGGTTGTCCAAATATTGTAGGCCCTTTTTTTGTGTGTGGGAGCAGTAACCACACTAGTGCAGGGCAGCTTGTTTCATCTATCAATAACATCTTCCTTTGCTTCTGTAATGAGCTACAGAGTTCCAATGTTTGTGTCAATGACTGACCATCATACCATCATACACAAGAACAGAGAACCAATCGTCGAAGATGTTTTGGAGTATGTCGAGGCATTGATAAAGCAGTTGTTCATTTACTGCATTGCACGGGAGCACTGGCAGCAAGCCAAAGGTAGTCATAATTCCCCTTTCCATGTATTTTTCTCCATTTAAGCCCAGTGAAGGCAATGTGGCATGAGCATTGCTCTTGAGTTACAAGAAAGAGCATTTACATAAAGCATAAGTCACATACAAAAATAGATAGGCATACATAGACATAGGCATAGGCATACATAGATAGAAAAGAGCAAATGGAGTGGGTTGTTGGTAGTGTGCATACACTATATATATGTCCTAGCTTTAGAGTTACAATGAAGAGAAAATGTAGAATCATATATAGCAATAACCATATCTGTATATATGAGATATGCAAAAGATATATATGATACATATATGGAATCATATAGTGTCTCTCAAACCTATTAAACAATTCGAGTCTTCTTTATTAATTATTCATCAATGAGTCATGACATGGTTGATAGTAGATACAAGGCATGTTTTAGTATTTAACTCACAAATTATAATTTAAGCTTTATATATGTGAAGAGTCGGATCATTTGATGAGTTCACGTGTGTGCCTTATGTGCAATGCAAAGGGTGGGATCATTTGACAAGTTCATGCACAGTCGCTTGTGTTCAAACCCAAGAGTCAGATCATTTGATGAGTTCATGTTAGTGGTTTTCGTGCAACGCAAAAGGTGGGATTATTTGATAACTTCAGGATAGTAGTGAGTTGCAATTGAATGAACGAAATGCCCAAAGTGTGTGGGTTCTCACTATCCATGGGATACTTATACGTGAGCCTTGACACTCCTCTCTCTAGTACTATTAATTGAGCAAAGTGAGGATGGAGGAATTGGCCGTGAGATAGTACCATCTGTGGGGTGGCGGTCGTAGGGAACTCTTCTTTTCCCACCTATTTTTGCAGCTGTGCCAGCAGAGTAGTCTCTTTCTTTGCAAAATGTTCATCCTTTTTGCAGCACTCCTGAATTTGTTGCTGCAGTCGTGATATCTTTTCAAGATTTGCACCTCTTTCCTATGTCCAAACATACATTCATTACAATTTCATTAGTACAAATAGAGACATTACCAAAAACCTTAGCGCATCTCTGAGCCCATAGAGACCAAAGAATGGAATTGCGCATAGTGTTCCAATTTTCTGAGGACCTAGTTGGTATGTTTCCCAACAGAAGGAAAGCATAGTTGATCGAGAAAAAGCCAAACTGTTTGTGCACAATGTCCCATACTTCTCTAGAATATCTGCAATAGAATATCTGCAATTTAGAAATAGGTGGGACATATCTTCTTGCGCTCTGTTACATCTTTGGCAATAACCATCTCCTTGTCCTATTATCAGTGCTTGTTTGGCTGTCCAAACTCCTTTGTGCATGATGAGCCATAGAAGGTAAGCCTCTTTCTTTGGGAGTTTCCTGTCCCACATTTTTTCGAATCTCTTAGACCACACTCTTTCCAAATTTGCTCTCAACCACTTTCGATTAAGTTGAGCTAATAGCTCTTCCTATCCTTTGACAAAGATGGGGATGGGGAAGAGTTCTGATTGGCCTGTCCACCTAAATTTTTTAGTAGATGGAGGAGCCCTTCCACCCATCCAAGCAGTTGATTCTCTGTCCAAAAGAGTATGTCTCACGGTGGCTAGCATCTCTAGGTCGAAAAGAGTATGTCTCACTTCTAAGAACTTGTGCTAGCTGTCTCTTTGCCTTGCAACAAGAGGTGTCTCACAAGCTTTACGATGCTTGTCATCTCTTTTGCGAAGTCTCTGATGTCCTGTGTAAGCTTCCTTGTAAGCTCTCAACTCCTCTAAGCACTATCTTACTCGAAGTTCAGTTGGCTACCATTCTCCCCAAGCTTTGACACTACTTCTTCTCGTATTTCTCTGCCAACCATAGCGCCTACTTTTGGAGTTCTCTCATTTTTTTGGGCTAGTTTCGTGATCCTCAATTGCATCATGTGCTTAAGTGTGCTTTGTTCCAAAGGCTTTTGTTCAACTTGTGACTCACTTCTCACAGATTCCGGCTCTACCTTGTGCCCTCTACCACTTGTTTGAACCATCTTATGACCACCATGAGTGTCTTGGCTTTTGGCTCGTAGGTTCTTCACTGTCGAGTCCATCGTGATTGTCTTACTTTGGAAGTACCCTAGCTCGTAGCATAGTCGTTGAACTTTTTCTTTTTAGTTCCTTCTCGTAGCTTGTTGTGGCCTGGAGTTAGGAAGTTGCATGGCATTCTTTTGTTTTCTCACCAAGTCAAACGTATTGTTGACTTTGGCTTTAAGGATCAAGTCAACCTTAGAGTTGACTAGCATTTATTGCTTATTTCCCTTCGTTTACCCGTTTTTTCCCTATTTAAAAAAAAAACAATATTACTAGCTATTACTCTCACACATTACCTTTGGTTCTTTTATTGTTCTCTAACATGTCTTTAATTTTCTAAATTTATGCCTATCCCTGTAGTTACTTTAAATCCTTGTTTGGTCTTCCTTTTTAAGTGATTCAATAGTATGAACTTATATATATGCTTAAGTTTGTTTACATATCTATTGTTGTTTATAAATCATTAATCTTGTACGTCTTCAAGAAAACTCCCCCCTTGTTTCCCCTCTTTTCCTCTACTATTGGATTTGACTCTTTTACTCTCTTAACGTCTTTTAAGCACTTTAATTGTTTCTGTGTTACTTTTTTTTCTCTACTTATTTCTCTCTTTATTGCTAGCTTTATTGTTAAAATTTTTAAATTTCATTATGCAAAAAAGTTTTTAACTTAGGCCATTAATATATTTTTTGCTTCTTCACTATTTTCAAAGGTCAAGGGTGCGGATTGACCCCCCTTTTTATGAAATTTGTATGTATCATTATTTATTCTTATAAGAGAGATGGACGTTATTTTAACTCAAGGGTGTGGACTACCTCCCTTAGTGTTTTAACACTCGCACTCTTTCTATTTATCTTTCCTTCTATTTATTTGTATCTTTTTTGTGGGCTTTAAGGAAATTTCTTAGGAATACAATGGCGCTATTCTAAGTTATTACTATTCTTCCTTACTTAGGATTGTTGTTAATGTATTTGCTTTAAGAGTAGTATTTGCATGTGGACTACCCCCCATGGGTTTTTATAACTTATGTCACAGCTGGGTGTGTACTACCCCCCATGTGTCACAGCTCAGTGTGGACTACCCCTTGGCTTGTTTCAATTTTGCTCTTTTATCTCTACTAATTTTGAAATGTTTCCTTTAGTTGTAGGAGGTATTCACTTATTTACAAGAATTTGAAAGGTTTATCATTTATCGATATGGAATACCCCACATGTGACATGTGATGCTACTTTTGCATTCTGCTCTTATGATATTTTCAAAAATTTACTTGTGAATCTAGATGGTCGTCTACGTTCCTTGGTAAAGCAATAACACGCCAGGGGATACAGGCATTACTTGTCTACCCATTTGAAATGATGATATTCTAATACCTCATTTTTCTTGGATGGTGGTAGGTAAGTGAACCCTGACCTCGGAGCTTGGACTACCGGATGGATTCTACACTTTTATAAACCTACCTTGTTTAATTGTAATACCTTCGAAATAAAATTATCTCTCATTTCTTTTAAATGTTTAAATCTCCATATTTGAATTATTTTTAAATTTTAATTGTTTGGTTTAAGGCCAATCTATGACTGAATCGATTGTATGGTTCAATTATTGAGGGGATAATCAATTCTACACACACACACGCGCACGCACGCGTGCACACACATGTTTATATATATATATATATATATATGTACGTACGTACGTATGTATGTATGTATCTCATAAATGATAATTATGAAGCATGTTGCATGCATTATGCATAATGGTAGGATACACATGTCATAGAAGCTAGAAGCTACTAGCTACAACATGTTACATGATATTGGATAAATAAATCTCAATCTTCAGGAGTAAAAATCTCAAGAGTTAGAAATCAAAATTCAGCTTTGAAAGGCAAAAATTTAACTGAAGAAATCTTTGAAAGGCAAAAAGATGGATTTCAGGCCTACAGTTCATGTGCATGAGGTGGACATAGTGCAAACTTATGATTAGCTTATTCGACATTTGCTTGGTGTTTAGGAATCTGTGCCAAATTCAAAATATTTGTTTCTATAAGTTATTGAGAATGCTTTGATGGAGGTGAGTTTTGTTTGGTTTTAGGTGTTTTAAGTAATGTTTGTATTTCTTTTGTCTACTTTGAATTGTGCATTTAGGTTTTCTCCTAAGTAATAATATTTTTTCCTTGACAATTAAAGGAAAAAGCAGTACATGCCTTTCATATTTCCAAACGACTTTAGATTAACCTGAGAATGGTGAACCAACACCTGATATCTCACATTAGTTATTTCTCTAAAGGTTATGAATAAGTCATTCCCTGAGATGGGTACATCTATCAAAGAATTAAAATGCTCAAATTTGCAAGTACAACATCTTTTGAACACATACCTACCACCATGTTGATAGAATGCCGATTGAAGAGACCACATTCAAAGAGTAGGTGTTTAGAATTGCCCATATGAGTGCCATACATATGTACATCATCAAAAATACCCATGGGGCTGCCAAATAGCCACCATTTTTATTAGTTCCTGTGTTGAGAAGTATGATATTTTGCATCACTTGTGATCCTGCATATGCCTTACAACAACTTAAGGTATTTCAGATACAAAAATGTGTGTTATAAGAAATATATGTCTTCTAATAATACCCCTCTCTATGCGCAAGTTCAAAATTCCATTGAAAGCCCTAATATTTTAGGGTATAACTTCTTCTTGGAGATCAACTAGTGATGGCATGCACCATTGTGCTTTGTGATTAGCTTGCAAAGAACGAGAAATAGCACTTGTGTTGCTATTCTCGTAATCATACCCACTAGCTCAAGCCATGCACAACACCATGAGGCAAATGGTCCCCATTTCGATCCAGCAAGATGAGCAACCCAAAAATACAATGATCCTGTGGTTTGCAAGAGATTAACTAGAACTGTTAAGAGAGAGCTAAAACAGGACTCATCAATTGCAAAAGACTAATGTGGGTTCAATTTTATTCTTCAATTAAGATAATACATTTTGCACTGCTTTTTTATTAGCCTTCTCCTTTAGTGCTGCCCTTCACCTCCGGAGTGCCAACAAAAACTCAGTACGAAGACCTTTGTATAAATGAATGCTCAAGTATGTGTGGGCATATGGGTTTGTATGTGTGAGAGCATATGTTTATACTATGGTTTACACCACTGTTGGGCACTGATGACGTAAATGGGGATGTCATAGTAGCTAGTCCCTGCTATGCGTGATGGAGTTTATGGTTTCAACCTTGTGAATGACTATCATGAGATTGAAACGGCACGATGTGTTTTTAGAGGAATACATTCACAACCCCAAGGAAATCTCCTTCAAAAACTGCAAACATAATCCATGTAGTAGAAATCTACTTTGAGTGGTACCTAGATGAGTGAAATGCAACCTTGATTTTCATAAATAACTTGGGCATACATAAACATGATGCCCTGGTTCTCTGAAAGAGCTCCTAAGAGGCAGGTATGTGTCATGTGCATCAAAAACACATTTTTTGCATACCTGTAGAATGCCTCGTAAAACAAGACATAGAACAGGCTGACAATAGAAACAATCCATCGAATGCCTCAAAAAACAAGACATAAAAACATATAAAAGCACAGCAGGGTTGTAAACAACAAAAGAGTGATAGATGGTTGAGCTGCTATTCACTTCACGCTGGCCAAAGTGCAGATTTAACTTGCAGAAAGGTGCAGAAAAGGTTTCTTAACCCCCTTGATCCTTCTCCAAGTATCCAATCTCAACCCAATTTCAAATCAAATCATTCCAGGAGGTTTCCTTCAATATCAATCTGGCTACAGTGCTTGCGGCTTGATAATTGCAAAGAAGTTTTTGTGAACCATTAAAAGACACCAATAAAAAAGTGTGCGCAAGATTCGGAAAATCAATTCCATTGGATTGTTCTTTATCAGCCCACAATGATATTAGCTGCATCATCTGAAGCAGGGGCTTGCACTCTTCTGGAGGCAAGGGGTTTTCCTTATGTAGGTCTTCCTACTCGCATGCAACTTTTCGTGTGACACTGTGTCTGAGTGTGAGTAGGAGAATGAAAAGACGACAACAAGAGCTGACAATCAGAGTGATTGATAGTGCAAGGCACCATAAAAAAAGTGCCATTAGCGCCAAACCTGCGATCACAGAGTCACTCAGACAATGTTGAAGTGTGCACCTTCAATCTAGAATAAGATATAAGACCCTATAGGTGTCGGAAATCTTTGTGAGTGCGTGAAGGGTCTCATTCTCACATGGCATCCTATAGGTGTTGGAAACCTTTGAGAATACGGAAAGGGTCTCATTCTCATGAGTGGAGTTGAAAGACTCTTAACTCCACTCATGTGAAGTCCACCTCATGCATTAGCTTTCAACATCCTCTCACTACTAGTGACTAGCTGACACTCAAACTATGGCTAACTAAAGAGCCACCAGATTGAAAATGGTGTAATGGTAGAAATCATGTCGAAAATGGCGTAAATATAAGGATACTGATGGTGATCAACCATGATACGTGACACCACTGAACTGATGATAACAACGGCACTCTGGCGCATCCAAAACACTGGGATCTCTCCAAAACCACTACTCCAATCTGTATAATGTTCTCCTCTTCTATAGCCAAAAACTCCAATCTATGTTATGTGCGGTGAGAGGATACGGATCTATGCACCACCTCCTCTGACATTGAGCTCCTTTCTGCACTCTCTGAATGGAACAACCTGATAATCCTCCCTGCTGATCTCCTCTCCGCTGTCCTCCTGTATAGCTCATTGGGATAGGCAGGACTTTCTCAGAGATTTCTATCAGATTTTTGGCACAGGCTATGGAGAATTTCGTCCTAGGAAGATCTCTCTTTTTATTTGGTTGATATCTCACAGAGTCCTGGCAGTGGGCACATGGCTGGGATATGGACGCTGACAGGTGGCTTGTTCCATATGTGGCTTGGGAGAGGAGTCACAAAGGTACTAGGTCTGGGATTTCCCACTTCCACAGGAGGGCTGGAGGCGAACCATGAGATTCGCCTTTGCTGGCACCTGGGGAGAGAGATGGTGGCTTCCTGGGGTGCAGTTGCCTGGGTGATGGACAGAGGACCACCTTGTGGCTACGAGGATTTTCAGGGAGCATTGCTATAGGCCTCACAGTACAGGAGATCATACCTATGCACACTCCAGACTACACGGCGGCAGAGTGGAGTCCTAGTCACTGCCACAGATGGGAGCTCATTGCCAGCATCATTGTGTGGTATCTATGGACAGCCAGGTGCAGACAGGCCATTGATCAAAAGGGTACTTCTGTCCTGGAGACCCTCGAATGCATCTGGCAGGACATTTTGCACACACTCTGGAACGTTGGATTTCAACTTTATGCTCTTCAACTGGTAGCAATGTCGAGATACATGCAGATCCAAGGAAAACAAGAGTCTTTAAAGTGTAGCTCTCTCTCACACTGTTCAATAGGGATGCCCACTGCCTTCCTATCTTTTCCTCTCATGCAACACAGATTGCTGCAATCTACACCTGCCGCTATAAAACAAAAAGAAGCTTCCCCTCTTTTCTAGACTTGCAAAATATGCAGCATAGACACTAACAGATCCAGAGAACTTCAGTTGACACACAATCTACTCTCCCCTTTCACCTCTCTCTTTCCCCGCTCCTTAATTAAGGAGGGTTGTAGTTGCTTTGGCACCATGTTGTAATTGTTTCACATATACCAAAAGCAAGGCTAGTATATGTGATTCATGGAAGCAATAAAGCCAAGGCTTCATATTGCAAATGCAAGCTCACATCGAGTATCTATACGCTCTACACTGTGCCTTGTTTATTTGTGGAGGTGTTGCTTTGAATAATTTGTGCTCTTCAATGAAAAAAGTCCAATCCTATTTAATGAATTGTGAAAGTAGGCCCACACAAGCTGATACTCATAAAAGGGAGTGCCTAAAATACTTCTTTAGGGTGCTTTGGAATCACATATCCTTATTCTCGCTTGAATGATCTTCTTTTGAAGTACTCATGTTATTTATCATCATCACAAGGACACTCACGTCGAGTCTTCCCACTTCAACTGACCATGCTTCATGAGATGGAATAGATTCAAAACGTGAATGACATGATCCAAGGAATCAAATACCATAATAAGCACACCCTGACTAAGTAAATAATTCCATACACATTTGTATACGTTGGAATAGGTTTGTCTCAAAAACAATATTTAGTAGTTTCAAAATATCATAGAATGAGATAGATATGTATTCATGTTCGTCAAACACTCAAGACATTTACGATCCAATGAATGTGTAACGTATATCTTGCTTTTATACCTAGCATATACTGTAATGAAGGAGAGGGGAGCCCTCCTACAGTAGAATTAAGACGCCTAGCCCTATAATGCACGTGAGAGCTTCATTGTGAATCTTAATTATAGTATTAAACAAAGATACTAAAGAGCGGATAGCTCACTAAGAAATATGTAAGATAGCATGTGTTCTCAACAAAAGGGGTTTTAGGTACAAAGCCTTTTAGGGGTACCTAAAACCCCTTTGTTGAATCTCTTATGGAATTATAAAAATATATATAAATAAGGCCTTTTAGGGATTTTAGGTACCCCTTTTATTGAACGCACTTGATGCATTGGAGTTTTATGTAGGGAATGCCCTAGGTACCAAAGTTCTTATAAAGCACCTACATATTGGAGGAGGCAATGAAAAGGGGCAATGTCGTTGGAGAAAGCTACTAAGCATTGGAAGCACAAAAAGAAAAGGAGGAAAAGGAGGAGTAGGTAGTATAAGAGACAATTAAAGGGGGGGCAAACAAGTTGGAGATCTAGCAAGAAAAGAGGAGAAAACCCAAATTAGATTATGCAAGGAAGTGCCAGGAGCTTAATGTAAGTTTATTATAGTTCAAACTCGACAATAGACAAGAATTTCCACGTTTTCAAAGCAGCTCTCCTTGATTAGTTTTAGGCACACCTTAGGTACTTATGCTTTTCTCATACTTTCTCTTGAGTGATCTTGACTTCAGTTTAGAAGTTTCCATTCACTCTTTTGAGTACATTCTCTTGAGAAAAGTAGAGAGATTTAAGTTGTTAGAGACGAGTCCTACTTTCTAATTGAGAGAGAGAGAATTTGGCGGGCTCCTGCAGGGCCACCTGGTAATTCTTTCTGCCACGACAGTGGCTTCAAAGGCACATGATGGAAATGCAATTGATGAATCGGGAAAGGGTTTGAAACCTTCATATATGAAATCAGCAACTCCAACTGTCATGAAAACGCCTCTTGCTCAACACACACCCAAGCTAACGTCAATGGTTCCGGTGTCTGCACCTGTCCGGAGAGAGAATGTGCATAAGGTGAAACCAAAGCCCTCTGTTGCAGTGAATACACTAATCAATGTGGGAAAAACAATGTAGATTGCCTCAACAACATCAACACCAGCGTCATTCCAGCAATTATAGACATCGTCGCATAGAGCCTCAGCAAGCAGCACTTTGACAAGCGGCAATGATACTGTGGCTGACACACTAATAGCTAAACGACTAGAAACAAAGCAACACAGCGCCATCGTCCCTTCTTCAAACGAGGCGACTTACAGAGAGCACATGGTGGCTGTGACCTTCTACAACAAACAGACCCCATCGGAATAACCCCAACAAAACCACCTGCCATCGTCTAGCAGATGACCTCCACGAATGACTAGCCATGCTGCTCCAACGTAGCCGCCCGCTCCAACGCGCAGCTCCTGCGGCCTAGCCAGCTATACTAGCACTCCAAGCTACTGGACATATTGCGACTAGTGCAGCTCAGCGAGACCGCGTAGGCACTTGCAGAGGACGAGGAGGCAAACACCAAGCTATGGCACTACAAAAGCTTATTAGTGAAGAAGAAGGTAACGGATGATTTGCAAGCAAAAGCTTTTACAACACCCGCAAACTCAAACAACAAAGGCCTCATCATCGACCTCAGTGCCTCCATAACCAGACAAGATCAAGCGACTCCAGCTCTGTTTTCTTCTCTGTAGAATTCTTCAAAGGACATGTGGCAAGATAAGCTCAAGAGTTGACCTTAGGTTTGGTCTAGGGTCAGAGTTTGTCCATGTGGCATACATATAGGACCTAACTCTCGTCTGGTCAAAGTGAACCCCTAATAACCATGGTTAGGTTAAAGGTTAGTAAATATTCCACGGCAACATGTAAGCATTGAACCCCTTCTAAGCACTATTGTCCCTTCATAAGCACACTTTGTAAGATGCATACGACCTTTTGTGCACATCATCAAAGGCCTCTCTCTTCATAAAAGCTTTGACCAGCTGTAACTGTCAATCTAGAAAGAATTTGCATGTGCTCCAAAAAGGAAAAGTGCTAGTCTTTTTTAGTCTACGCGCTTGTTAAGTCAGAATCTTAGCAATTAGACTCTACCATTGAAGTAAAACTAAGCTCATGGTGAGACCTTCCAAATGATAAATCACACGCTTTTTTAAACTGTAAATCCCAGTAAAAGTCAATACATGAAAAATACAATTAACTATTAGAAAATGCATTTGTTTCTGGCATCCCCTTTAGGCTGGTTCTCTTTAACTATTATCAAATCCACAAATCCTAAACAAATGAATTGTAACCACTGCACTAGTGACAATTATTATCCTAGTGTGCAATAGTCCACCGCATTGGCGACCACTTATTTTGCACTACCGCCATGCTATCCTAAAACGTGCAAAGTGTTATGATAAAATAGTCCTATATAGGATGGTTCTCCTTATCTATTGTTTGACCAAAAATCCTAAACGAATGAAATCGTATGCCATTCATCTTGTCATAATAGAAGCAAACCACCATGCTAGTGGCAGTTAATCCTAGTGTGCAACCAACCACACCGCAATGGTGGTAGTTAATCCTAAACAACTGAAATCATATGCCTTCCATCTTGTAATAATAGAAGCAAACCACTGCGCTGGTGGCACTTAATCCTAGTGTGCAACCAACCACCGGAGTTATGGCAATTAATCCTAGGGCTCCGAGTTATAATCAACCAATGCTATACTAAAACAAATCGCATTGCTCCATTGCTGCATTATTACAAAGTGCTATTCTAAAATACATACATTGCCCAAGTAAAGTTCAAAGAACATTAATAATTCAATAGATTACATACAGATCACATTACTGCAAAGCGCTATCCTAAAACCGATACATTGCCTAAGTAAACTTTGGAGAACATTAATAATTCAATAGATCACATGCAAATTACATAGATTACATCTCAAAGACTCCTATCCTTCAGGGGGTTGTCTCCACATTGATTACAAGAGGTTGCTTTTTTGAGCTCCCTCAGGATGGTTTCTTAGAGAATTCATGGAAGAAGCAGGACCTCATTAAGGAAGTTTCCCTTGCATAGTTTAGCAACAATGCTGGTGGAGAGAAGGTTTCGAACTTACCAAAAGAAGTTCAAAAAAACTAAAGAAAATGAGGCATTTCTTTCTAGATACTCAAGTAACCATGAATTACTAGCAATTTTAGGTAGCAAGAGACCATCTACATGGAGCTCAAGTCTCCTATTCACTAAAGAATCATTTTGAGTGCAAGTCTCCACTATCACCTCAGGCCAACGAGGTTGCAATGCCCTTTTTGGGCATGGGGCTTGTGAATCACTTGCACAAAGTTTGTGAGGACATGAGAAAAGTACAAAGAAGAGGCGATGAAGAAGAATCGAATGCGTTATACAAGTAACATCTAAAGGAGGATGCTAAAGCCAAGGTAGAGCTGGCACAATCTAAGGCACTTGAAGTACACACAAGGAATTGCAACCACATCTACAAATTGAGGTATCCTAGGCAAAAGAAAGTTAAGCTAAAAGGCTAGATATCAAGGAGATACAAATAATACAAGAAGCAGAGGAGCACATCAAGTTCCTAAAGCAACATCACAAGGAGTTGATGTCCATGGCAGCAACCATTGACAGTCAAAGGTGGAGAAGGATAGCCTTTAGAAAATAGTTTGGCAATATGAAAAATGTCTTGTTCTAGAGAACACACAACTTTGTTATTACAAACGTCTAGAGAACAAACAACTTTGTTACTAGTTGAAAGACAGTTCAAGACAAAATACTACTGCAACACTAAACCTATTATTGCATGTGAATCAAAGCACTACAAAGAAGTCCATGTAGGATTCTCCTTATCTCTACGAGGCTTGTTGGAGGGTCAAACCTTCTACAAAGACATGACTGAAGCTAATACAATCGTGAAAGAGAATATGCTGTTATCAACATCCTCGGGATTGAGCCATATATGTAGATCACGACCAGGATCTGTTGAGCCCAGCGGTGAGCTATCCATGTGAGATATCAACGCCAACAGCGAAGATATCACAGGCGAGCATCTTGGGAAGTATGGCTCAAAACAATAGTCAGTGGAGTGAGCAAGAATCACAGCCAGTAGGTTATAAACTCCTCCACATAGAGTTGCCATGCATGCAAGCCAATCTGCACCCTGTGTCAATACCTCCACGTGAGGTTTGCCATCCTTAACAGCCATGAGCCAAATGACCATTGTAATAGGGGTTTCTTTTTATGACTATTCTTTTGTATTGCCTTGGGTTGAAGTTTGGGGTAGACTATGGTATAAAATTAGAGGCAACTCTTGTAGCATGGGCACTCACCCCCTACAAGAGTGTTCATCTTGTCAAGTTCCTCTTGGACCGCCACAGCCATCACGCAACCCCTACAAGAGTGCTCACCTTGCTATCAAGCGTCACAATGACCATCCAAAGTAGATGACTCATATTGGCATCCACACCTCCCAAAATTCACCAATCAATTGAAATCAATCCCAAAAAGCATCCAAAAAAGCAGTCCATAATGGTATTCCCTCCTAATTTCTCACCTTCTTAGGGGTGGAATCTATGGTGTAATGCAAATGTACTAGATAAGTTTCATTTAAATTTTGTGTGAACGCAATGATTTCAAATGTAAGTGGTAAGTCTTGTTGTCTTCCCCTCCTCAAACACTATCTCATACTGTTGCACCATATGAGTATGGAAGTAGGAAGGATACATAAGTAGGAGTTACATAGCGTGAAATCCCCCCACAATTGGTCTTTGGTCACCGGTTTTACTCTCAAAAGGATATGCACACCGATTGGTACCCTAGAAGCTGGCTGTTTCCCTTTCCATAGAGGCTGGTTGTCTCCCTTTTATGCTCTCATGCATGCATATCAAGCTTGGAAAAACAATGGACCGAAAAACATCAAAGAATTTGAAGAAAATAATCATTTTTTGTGACACATAAATTTTCACACATTTTTTCCCCCTTTCTTGAAATAGACTTCTATTAAGTATGAAAAACAACCGAGACAAGAAACTCAAGGCATAGATACATCATGTAGAGCATGAAAAACCCATGGCAATATACCACAAAAAAGCTTGAGCAAATGAAAAACCTGATAAGGCCACGATTGTGGCTGGAAATGCCATACCATGCCTGTGATTATTTCAAAAAAGAAAGGACAGCCAATCCACCCTCTTAGAAAAATTATTCTCGTGGATGAAGCAGGCCTACAAGATCCCTGCATCCTCCATCAAATGTGTGTACAATATCTGTCAAGATATTGGCCACTGATCACTAATTACTGATACTATCACTAATTACTGATACTATTAGCACGATTTAGTGCTCAAACTACATGTCATATTCTTTTCTTCAAGCTATTTGCATGTGCTAACTATTTAAATATTTTGTTTTGTGAAACTTGATTTTGTTATGCCTGTATTTTTTGTCTTGATTTGACATTGTGAATAAATCCACTAGATGCGAATGACGTACATATCTCTCCATAAAACATCAATGCAATTTGCCTTTTAAAATTAACTTATTCAAATATTTGATTCATGTTGAGGTAATGATTGATCTTCTTCTAATTAGAGTTGGATGAATGTTGACATTTTGACATTAGCTCACATTGTTGTAATTTCTTGTGTCTTCTTGTTATAATAAATTTCTTGTATCTTCTTATTGTCATAACTTTCTTGTTGAACTTTAAAGAATTTCAGATAGTGACGAATGAATTGTTGATATATTCAATGATGTGATTGATTGCAAGAGGCACCAACTACAAGTACTTCTTAAAATATTTAAAATAATATAAGACTAGTTGTAGGAACCACTAACTATAAGTATTTTCAAAATAATAAAAATGTATAATATGTAAGGGTGACAAAAGAAACTAGGAGCACTTCTGTTGACACATAAAAGTGCAAGCATCAACAAGCTATAACAACCAACACGACAACAAGGCAACAACACATAGAGTAAGCAACAAGCTCTAGTAGCATCACTTTCTTCCTCATCTCCTTCTCCATAAGGTCCATCCATCAGGTGTCTCCACACAAGCCACATGGTAGATAAGTATCATTTCACCTTGACACATGGCACCTTACCACCTCATCATCTTATCCTCGACCGTTAATGTCACTATGATTAGTGACCTCCCCATAGAATCCCCACAAATGTCTTGATGTCGAGACTTTGCCAAAATGATGAAGAAGTCTATTACCAATACGTAGTATAATGTGAGCTTGAGCATGATCATCTACCTCCCATTCAAATTCACTCTTTGAAACATAAGACAAGAGAGTCTTGATGAATAAGAGATTTTTAAAATCAACGTTTATCATATTAGAAATCATTTTTCAATTAAAAAATGTTATTGCATGATGGCCAAAGTATTAAAATACTTACAAGAAAGATGGCAAAGACCAACTCCTTAGAAAATGGTTCCAAGACCTAAAACAGCCCAATCAACCCACTAGTTGACCAGCTATTACTAGGTCGACTCATAAGTTGACTGGCCAAATGGACCTTTGAAAAACAAGGTGGGAATCCCACTAAGGCCCTTCCTTTTGGAATGTTATAATAGGTGTAAGTGTTAGTGCGCATTATGCGTAAATGTATGCAATGCAATGGTCTATCCAGTATGTAAATGAGTAAGTTGTAGGTTCTTCAAATTCAGTCGAAGCAAAAGTAGTCCATCACAGTTTGTAGATTTGTTGATTGTGGTGTTTTTTGAGAGGTATCTCTGCTGAAGTCACCACTATGGCCTCGCTTTGAACAAGGTGGCACAATCACTAAGTCCCCATTTATAGAAAATGTAAAGTAGCTCGGATTAATATTGCGATAAATTTTCCAATAACTTATAAAAGGAAAATGAAACGTGTACTAAAGGGCAAGAGAAAAAAGCAAGTAAAGGTGAATGAATATGGGGAAAGATAGATGAGTGAAAAGACCGGAGAGAGAGAACAAATAAAAGAGGGAATAGGCCATTAAATATGAGTGGGGAGGTGGCCATTTTGGCAAGAGGCCCTCAATTCACATGCTTTAAATAAAGGTGGTGTTATAGAAGCCAAATGACAAAATAATTCACTACCTCTCATGTAAGTTGAAAAACTTAATTCACACAAAGTGATAAAATCATTTAGGATCCTCACAAAGACAAAAGACTAAACCTAAAACTCATTACAATGGCCTAAACTACCACTAATCCTAACACTAAACACCCCATTAACATGGTCAACTTGACCAAATGAACTAACTTCTAAACAATGAACTTGATTAGCACAAAAACTCTACATCTATCTATAAACCCTTAGCAAGGATAAAAATGATAAGGGGCAAACGATCAGACTGCCACATGTCACAAGATAAGAAGGTCTTCGATAACCTTATAAAAAACAAAGTTGGCCAAAATCTCCATTGTTAGCACCACGATTTTCTTCCATGATCAAACTGTCATTTGATTTGCAGAGTAATGGTAATTTTGCAGACACTCTCCTTACATCAAAAAGTGTGAGAAAAACTCCCCCAGAGAGGATCATGACAGCTGCAGCAAACAAGCTCACAACTTTCCAAGGAAGGGATTGGCAACAACAAAACAGCAAGGGGTTCTGTAAACGAAGCAAAAGAAATGTGTTGGATTACATACAAAGCACAACTATCTATCAACCAAGAAATCATATCCTAGAATTCAACAATATACAATATTTTGTCTTGGCAAACAATTGAAAACTACATTGAATGCCCACAATAGCAACAACATAGTCTTGTAGACACAAGGGGTCTTCAGCCACAACATAGCTTCAACTACAAAGATCCTATTAAAATGATGGTGGCTAGGATCAGTGGACACAAGACAAACTTGCTACAGAGAATAGAGAAATTTTTTAAGCCTCCTGGCCACCAGTAGCAACAATGACTAAGAAACACAACATAAACTAGCAGTTGGCGAAAAAATGGAAAAACACCTTCCTTGCTACAGTTGAATGAAGCCTTTGACCCACAATAGCTAAGACAAAATCTTACACTTCAACAAAGGCTTTTATGATCAACAGAAAGAAAAGGAGTTTCTAGATTGTTGTCATCCATTGCACATTGCTGGCTGCTAAGAAGACCCACAAAATGGCAAGCAGAATAGCAGCACCTGAACCAAAAATCCTACGAAGAAGACCTTCTACAACCCACCACTTAGAAATAAAGATCCTCAAAAGAAAATATAACCAATAAAACCTATGAATAGTAGAAGGATAGAGTTTCTTTGCAACCAATGAACCAACACAATTGATGTTCAGTGTGGTTTTATCCTACCCCACCTATCCCCTACGAGAATTGCCAAAAGAGCTAGCTTCTCCAAAGTCACAACTGACAGTTTCAAGGATATCATTAGAATAGAAAGAACTCAAAGAGGGATAAACTTTGTAAGAATAGAAAGGGGAGGACAACCACCTGGTGCTCTGAGACCATGTTACTAAAGAAGAGTGCTCAACAATGGAGGGAAATGCTCACAAGGATGGAGAGGAAGATGGAGAATCACAAACATGAGATAGATGCTCACAAGGATAGAGAGAAAGATGGAGAACCACAAACATGAGATAGAGTCAACATATCAATCATATTGACTATCAACCTTATTAAGTGAAGACTAGAGTGTGATCCTCACAATACAAGGGGAATGACCACCCACTACATAGGAACCAAGTCCTAATTCTCTAATCCAAAGCCTATCCATGATCCACATCCACATCCACCCATCACATGGATGTGAATGTATGCCACTCTTATTGTCCTAATTCATTGTAGCCTCTTCAAATCAACACATAAAACAAACAAAGAAAATAAAATTTAGCTATTTTCTCTTATCGACATACAATTTAGTTGTAGGATAGAATATCTTTAAAGGAGATCAAGCTCCACCAATCCAAGTGAGTATTTAAAATTCATCTCAACATCATCTTGTATAAAGTGGATAAGCAATAATACATTAGAGTGCTAAAGAGTAAAAAGGATAAGCAATAATACATTAGATTGCTAAAGAGTAAAAAGGATAAAATTTTCTAACCCTAACCCTAATCCTAAAAAGTTTGTATATATTGATTCTTTAAAGTAATCTAGTGTATAATTAGTCATTTGTGATGTGCTCTCTAGTTGTGCCCTCTCTCCTCATCTCCACTCTTCTCTTTTCCCTCTGCATGTGCTATCATGGTATCAGAGTTGTCTCTTGCCTTCCACTGAGGCATTGTATTCTTTCTTCTTTGAGCTATATGACATCTCGAGCTTGACTTACGGAGTTTTAAAGCTTTATGTTTTTGTAAGTTTCCTTGTGAAAGGATCATGAGAGAGGTTTTGTAGTGATTTGTGAGTGAGTAGTGATATTTGACAATGGAGTTGGTTTGCTCGTCTTCAACCACTAAGATTTGTGTTCAACTCAAATTTAGCTTATTTAGAATCTCAACAGCGTGAATATCAACAAGCTCTAGGTCACAATGGTGTTTTAAAAACCCTTCTTCGAATGCAAAGACATTTTTCTTTTGGCCTCATACATGGTGTGAAACTTCACAACAAAACAAAAGCACAAACGCCCAACAAAGTCTTCATCATTCATTGCTAGTTTCTTCTCAGCTATGGAAATCTGTCTCCATCGATTTCCTCGTGGATCTTTCAACCACCAAGAGGCAGCATGTTTGCATCTCGAAAAGACACTCTCTTCGATCTCTTAAGTCAAACGGAAAAGAATTTGCAACTCCGAAGTTTCCACATATGTAGATGTCTTTTTGCAGTGATAACATTATTAGGTTTTGTGGCTTTCTTGGGGGAAAGTTAATTAATTGCAAGGGAGCACTCATTTCACACACATAAGGAGCTCAAGCCAAAGATGTAAATAAGGGCATATAAAACTACATAAGAGCTGGACACTAGCTACAACTACCAAAGCTGAACTAAAGGTGGAGGGGCACGACTTTATGAGCAACAAAGGAGCACATCCAATGCAGTATAAAAAAATATAGGGCACTGAGAAAAAGGAAGATGTCTTCTTTGGTTAAGTTGCCATCCTTGTCCACAATACAACAGCCACGATACAAAAGATGTCTTCTTATAGATTTTCTTTAAAATACATGTTAAGCGCGTGCATCTGCCCAGTAATAGCATCACTATATTTATCAATCGTACAGGTAAGATGCTATCTCCTTCACCTGTTAAAAATCTGTGACCGTTCATGCTTGCACTTCTACAAGCTTTAGTCCACACATCACTCTATACGTATCTCCTGATAGGGCGGACTTGTATGTAGACAGATGGTTATTGTCTCATCCCCCGAGGATTGAATGTACTACATAGTGCATAATTACTGAATGTTCTGCTTAAAAATGGCTTCTTGTTTCACAGTGACGTCCTCAAGGTGCCACTACATCTGCCTTTCTAGAACTTTGCTAACAGCACATTTACTCCTATATTCCTTGTTGTCAACTACCCAACCACTATTCTGACACATTGAAGGACTGATGATGCATAGCCCTGGAATTGGGATAGTGACCTGCAGTTTCCAGAGTACTCTCAAGTATTTGCAAAACAGACTGCAAGCACAAGGCTTGGCATCTTGAAGGCTTTGTAAAGCTATGTCAAAAGTCTCCAGAGTCCCAAAGTTCCAAAAGCACCACACAATCTCCACGAGGAGATAAAATGTCCACAAAAGAAAAAATGATGTATTGTTACCTTTAATCCTTCCGATTTGTTTAATAAGCCTTCTCCAATTCCATGTGTCAACTGATGTGCTTTCTCCACATATTTCTACTCTATAAAGAGACTAGGATAACAAGTACATTGAACAGGTAACATTAGATCCCCTTTGTGTCTAGGCTGCATTCTAGCTTCATCTCTTAGTCAACACCCATTTAAGGAAGAGACATCACATCATGGTACTCCGATAGCCATTACATTACAGAGGTAACATTCCAACCCTCCTCTCTGTTTATATCCAAAAGTACGTTATAGTGCCTCCACCACGCGTCAACACCCATTTTCTGGAAGAGACATCAAAACCATGGTGCCTGTAGTCTTGACGTGACTCCCCTTGAACAATATCACTGGTTGATCTTTTGGGCTGGAAGGGGGGGGAGGGGGCAGGGGGGAACACACACACACACACACAGACATCAAATGAAATGAAATGTTTTATTTTGTCCTTTTGAGCCTACAGGATCATGCAAATACAAATGTTGACAGGTCTCTTTTAATAAAGAAAAAATTTTCCCTTATGAAAGGGACTCTCTCATTATCTAATACTTGCCATTCCTCAATACAAAAATTAAATTAAAGAAACATTCCTATTATGACCAACGCATGATCAAAATAGAGTATCACGTGCGTTTCCTCCTATTCCTGTGAGCATATCAAAGAGAGCATCTTTCTTTTGTTTCTTAGAATCGGGGTTTTGTTCCATTGATTTCTCCATCTCATTATCTATTGCCTGTGCCGGTTTCATATCTACAGATATATATGCAACCTTTCTCTTAGGTCGCAAGACTGATGCAGTGGATCCAATACGCACATCATTCTCTTTCAAGGAGTCTTTTGTTTCTTTTGCCTGCATTACTTCAGCAACAGAGAGTTCTTGTTCTGCTTGCTCTCCATTGCCGCAAAGGTCCCTATTTTCTATAGACTGCTTTGTAACCAGACCTTCATGCCGCTGAGAAGCTAATTGTCCACATCCACTTTTGGCATCCAATGCCGAGACCACGTCATCTAAATGTGGTAAAGCATCCACATTCGAGTTTCCCATTGAATCTGCTGATTGGAGAGCATATGCAGAACCTTTGCCAAGAAGCGACCTACCATGTTTATTGGTTTCTTCTCCATCTCCTGATGATATTTGGCCTGAGCATATTTTACAAAAACATATCAATTGGTATGGGACACATATGCATTTGACACAAAATAGCTAAGATCCAGAGAATTTCATCTTCAATTAATTGAATTGAGAGAAATTGAGCATACCTGATTGTAATGTGCCAAACACATCGTATTTTCTGCTCTTGCGGTCCTCAGCAAACCACTGCAAGGCATCTTCCTCTCTTTTTCTTCCGTGCTGGTGAACAAATTTACTGAAAAGACAAAGCTTCACACCATCCCATTTGCACTCCAAATAATTAGGCGTATCGTCAGCAGTATTACCTTGCCTTTCCTACAGGAAGTGTAAGTACATTAAGAGTTTTCTTTTGTTTCTCCCTCTCCAAAAAGCTACTCATTAGTCATTCCACATGTTCTGAGATAGCATAGCTATCCCAATCTGTTTCTGCTACTTCATCAAACAAAAGGACAAAATAAGCTGAACAATACATGGAAGAGACCAAGAAAAAGGATCCATCCAGAAAGAAGAATTCAAAGTTCCAGACACAATGAGAAATCACAAGAAAAGGAAACGATTTAAATCTTGATCTCCTCCTCCAAGCCAGAAGAGGTTTCTTTGGCATACAGCCATTTGCATTGAGATTGTAAATTCCCGCACACAGCAGACACGTTGTAAACGGGAGAAAAGAGAGAGATACTTTTCCATCACATCCGTAAGCTTCTTCAAAAATGCTACTTGAACTTGCTAGTTTCTCGAACTGCTGTGTGGAAAGCATGTTGAAAATGAGAACCACGTCATGAAGAACCTGCGATGATAACCAATCAGGCGTGTTCAGAGGTTAGCAAGGAATTGGGCATCTTCTCATGTGTGTGCAGACATTATACGGCATGATATCAACCCATTGAAAATTAGAACAATTCTCACATGGCAGGTAAACATTCGCTTCTAGTTCCTTCCTTTTGGAGAAACATTATTAAAAAAGAAAGATGTAGCCAAATGAAGGAAAAAGAGCACATCTACAACCCTTGTTGAAGGAAGTAAATTTCTATCCACAATTGTCCAAACACTCAACCACAAAAATCCAATTAATCAGAGAAAAATCAGAACTACAGCCTAGGCTCAAGTCAGCCAACAAATAAAGTTACAAGAGGTGGATCAAGGCATGAAGTAGGCCATACCGTACATAAAATGAGCTAAAGGTACACCCGATCCAAAACAAAACAAGGAAATGCAAGTTTAAGCTGCTATGCAAAACTCTCACACACAAGTGATAAACTTTTTCCAATCAAGAAAAAGGTTAAGTCAATGTTGCAAGTCTTGGTTGCGAGGAGAGATTTTAGTAATATCTCCAAAAACTAAAATAGTTCATGAGACCAACCAAAACCACATGCCTTGTCCCATACGCCAGGTGAAACTGCTCCGAGACGTCATGACATCCACAGCCAAGTGTCTCATTGAGGTATGGAAATGCTGGGACACATCATCCTATCTTGAGATTTGGTCATTAAAGGGTTTTGTGAAGGAAGATCATGTCACACTCAAGAGGCAACTGAAGCAATGAAGGATGAGAGAGATGCACAATGCTTAAAAAAAGAGCTAAAAGTTGTATACTTGCATTGCAGGCACAATGCCCATGCTGACCACAATCTTGGATTGTTGAGCCGGTATCCCTTCGACTCCATATTGCATCCGATGAAGGTACATTCTTGATTCTTCACATCAAGCTTTGTCCTTCTTTCATCGACAACATGCACATAGCATTTAGAACCAAAAACTTTTCAATCTTTCATAGTAGATGGCTATTTACTTAAGTAGGCACCATGTGGAGTCTTTCCCTTTCTTGCCTTTATCAAACTCTAGTTGAGTACATACATTGTAGTACAATTCCTTTGATGTCCATCATCAACCTCACCATCATTTCTCCATTATGGATCTGTTCTTGCCTTGTACTAACCCATCTGAGATGGAGTAGGTGTTGCAGTAAGCTCATGCTTGATCCCCCTTAAGCTGCATAACTGATTGAATTCAATCGATTGGACTTCTCATCCCCTATTTGACCCCATAGCTTTCAGCTTCTTTCCAGTTTCATTCTCCACCATTTCTAGCCATTCTTTGAATTTGGTGAATGTTACAAACATTTTCTTACATCTATGAAAATGAGAAACCTCCAAGTGATGATGTAAACTTGTCTCCACAAATATCTAAGTGTACAAGTTGGGAGGACACCGTTTGTCCTCAATGTAGATGCCTTGGGAAATGGTTACCTTGCTTACTTGGTCATCATGCAAGAAGCACAAATATCCACCAGACCATTTTTTTGCATGTCGTAGAGCCATCATGTAACGATGCCCGTATCTCTCGTGCCACAGCTTGTTAAAGCTTGTATTAGAATGTGTGCTAAATAGCGTATCTCTTGTGCCACAAGCTTGTTAAATCCTATATTAGCTTGAGCTGTCAAAGCTCTCATCCTAAAGAGACCGTTGCTTGATACTTCCCATGAGCCACCTTCCTTTTCTGATCAAGGATCCTGATTCATTGGTGGTCAAAACTCTATCTTTATTCAATTCTTCATAATAGCAAGAATAGAGCGAAGATTCTTACAAAGGTTAGGAACAAAAAACACATCTATAAGTACGTTGGTCCCACCTTTCCATGTAATGATGAAAACACTCCCTATTTCCTCCACTGGACAGTTTGAGTGGCCACCAACTGTGATTGATGACTTGGGATCCACTGGTCTGAGTACTCCCTCTTGTTGGTCATGTGTCGGGTGGCAATGCTATCAACATACTGAAAGTCCTTTGGTTCTATTACCATGTTGGCTATCAGTGACATCTCCTTGGTGATGAGGACTAGTTCGTCAATGACGGCGTTGCTGATTCCCTTTGTCTCCTCTCTGGGCTTCTCCATGCTCTACTTCTATTGGATCATACTTGAATTTAGAAAATCCATTGCACATACCATGTTCGAATGCAGCGACACAAGCAAAAGTAATAGAGGTGTGCAAGGCGGCTTCCATGGCTTTTCATAACTTGAAATGCACTATTGGCAAAACATGATAAAATACATTCAGCAACACCAGCAACACGTGAGAAGCCCATTTATCATCTACATGCAAATTAACATGTACATTTTGACGGGTTTTGAAAAGTACAATAAACATGTAGCAAATGGAAGAGGAAAACAGTTTGGCATGGGAAGAAGGGAAAGGAGGGGAGAAGGAGGAGGCAGAAAGGGGTACAGTACTAAGGGGAAAACAAGAGGCCAGATGAGAGAGAGAGAGAGAAAGAGAGAGAGAGAGAGAGAGAGAGAGAGAGAGAGAGAGAGAGAGAGAACCTGTTGTAGTAATACTCGAAAGCGTGCAAGAGCGGAAAATGCAGTGAGCGCAAATGGCATGAAAAAAGTTTGCCCAAGTAGACCTGCAACTTGCCTGACCACAAATCAAGAGGAAACATGCACTCATTCTGCCTAGCCAGAAGCTGCTTGAACCAAAACTCACTACCAGTAAATTAGGAAGATTTAACTCAACCTTTGTAGCCACATACTCTTATTTACAAGTTAAACGATTAGGAAGGGACTTAAACAGTGTATTAAAAATCATGCACTAAAAGTGGCTCCTCGGAGGCCGAGAAGGTCTTTTCACACAATGAAAAAAAATGCAATAAAAACTCCACCGATGGTGCTGGAGCATGAGGTCAACCCACCTTTGGTCCAGCATGTTGTCCTTTATGGATGTCCAAGGGGTTAGGAAGAATGTATAACAAGTGAAAATGCTATGTTTGCTAGAGTTGAAGTATTAAATCCCTATCCAACAGTATTAATTGAAAAAGGTTCTCTCCCTTAGAACAAGAAGCTGTATGCCAATACATGAAAAACGTCAATGATATTAGCCAGCTAGAGACTCCCTTGCAGGACAATGACAGTTATAGTAGAAACATAACTGCACAAATAGGGTCAAAATGGCTGGAGATTTTACAGGGGAGGGGGGGGGAGGGCAGAACAAACTGATTTGCCAGAGGGACATTCCATGTGATAGGAACATGAGTACCATACAAAATTTTGACCAAGCTCTAGGAGAAGAATGACACTCTATTAAAGAAACATTAATCCCCCATGCTGGCATAAGGTACTTTGGAGACCTCCATGCTCAAAGGTGGATTGAATCCCATGAACTTGGGATATGATATGGATACACACTCATAAAGAATAGGATTCATGAGGTATGCAACCCACCCTTGAGGATGAGATGTGCTCTTACACCGAGAGAAATATGAACTTTGAAGACCTGAAATAAAAGCTCAACACGATCTACAACTTGTTACCAACGGACATCAACATCCTCATAGAGCAATCAGCCGAACATATGGAAGACTACATCATCTATCTTAAAGGAAAAAATCTCTTGAACAATTTGGAATTAGCCTACCTCACAGCCATCATATGTTTTTGTTTATAACAACAAGTCACACAAAGGTCTAACGGTGAGATTGAAATTGTCTTTTAGAGCTACTTTGAAAATAGTGCTTTAAACTTGTCTGTCCCAGAGATCATGGTGGGTATCTCTTGGACTTACAATAAAGCCTTCAATATCATTTCACTTCATTTTTTCTTCTTATACACCTTGAATCCTTGATTGTTTAGCTTGAAGATTCCGTTATTTTGCATTACAACTCCTAAAAAATACCCCATCTTTATTGTAGCTGGCATGCTAAAATCTATAAATGCTCACTAGAAGTGCAATGATGACTAGAAGTTAATCAGCCTGATTTATCAGCCTCCTAAAATAAGTAAAACATGCAAGCAAGCTTCTTCTATTCTAACATGCATGCACGGGATGCTGACTGAATGAAGAAGCATAGAACTAAGAACACTTTGATGAAACGAAATATTAGAGCACTTGTACAATTGGTGTTGCGAACAGACACAAGCACAGATTGGAACTCCCCCACCCCCCAAACACACCTTCAATATCGTTTAGCTTCATTTCTCCTCCTATAAAACTTGATTCATAATTGGTTGACTTGTAGATTCCATGGATGTTGCAATTAGATGTAGAGGCCAATTAATAAAATAAGTTGGCTCTTGATGAGGGACACATACCTTCATAACTCTAGAAGAGAAACAAAGGAACTGTGTGTGTGTGCGCGCCTTGGTCATTAGGCCGCTTTGTCAAGCAAGAATATAATCTAAGTGCTCTCCTTTTTGCAATTGCTACTCATCCTTTGTTGATGTAAATAGATGCCTTGGTTTCTCTGCAGGACTTACATGGCATTGAGTTTCCAAGAGGCCGGCCTTTTGTCAGCCAAACTTATGCAGATGATTCTTTTTTCTTTCTATACAAAACGCTGAGGCTGATGTCAGACACATTATGCATGCACTTCATCTATTTTGATTGCCATAGTATCTTGTGGTCTGGGCCTATGTTTTTTGGGGATCAAGTGGTGCGTCATTTGGGCTATCCTATTGAGTGGCATATTTCTGGGCTATCCTATTGGGTGGCATATTTCTCTACCACAAGAGAAACTTTGGGTGTTGCAAAAGCTATTTTGCAAGTTAGATTATTGGAAGTTATCTACTTCGTCACTGTATGTTCGCCTTCGAATTGTGCAGTCTATACTTATGGCTTATGCGCAGTTTTATTTGCTCCTTATTCCCTGGTCTTCTCGACATATTCAAAAGTTCATCACTAAGGTTATGATGCTTTTGGCGCACCAAGCATGATCGTAAGGCACTTCACCTTCTCAAATGCAAATATGTTTGTTTGCCCAAGCTGATTGGAGGTCTGAACATTCTGGATCTTCACACTCTTTCCTTGCCCGCAAGGCTATGCTTTTGATCACTCTTTTGGAGCAGAGCCAGCCATCGACTCTTGCGTTGTCTTGCTTCGTCTCCTCTCTCCGTACACAGAAGCTTTCAGCCATTGGGTTCCGGCTATTTCTGATGTGATCTTTGGACACTTTCGTGGTCGTATTCCTGGCTGCCCTTTCTCTTCTCAGCTGCTTCATGATTGGTAGTAGCAGCTTCGGGATTATTTACAATATACTGGTAGACCTCCAAATCCTGGTAATACTTTTCGATGGCAAAGCCTTCAATGGAGCCAGCTCTTTCCACATCCTTTAGCTCACTTACAGCCTCGAAAGGCGTATTTTCTGCATCAGATAGGGATTTCCATAGTAGCTGATGTTATGGATGATCGAGGTTGCACCCTTTTCTTTTCACAGGCCAGAAGATAGTGCCATTTGGGGTTGCATCACAGGCCTATTTGGCGCATTCTTACTACCTTAATAACATGTACCAATGCCAAAATATGATCATTTCTTCTCCTGGTGTTGCTATTGGGCTCTGGTCATTGTATCGTGCTCCTATATGAGCACTCTTCTGTGGATGTCTTTCCCTATTTCGAGCTTCCTTGTTCCGATCTCGTCAAAATGGGTTGCACCCTTTTCTTTTCACAGGCCAGAAGACAGTACCATATGGGGTTGCATCACAGGCCTATTTGGTGCATCCTTACTACCTTATTGACATGTACCAATGCCAAAATATGATCATTTCTTCTCCTGGTGTTGCTATTGGGCTCTAGTCTTTGTATCGTGCTCCTGTATGAGCACTCTTATGTGGATGTCTTTCCCTATTTCGAGCTTCCTTGTTCCAATCTCTTCAAGATGCTCATTTATATGGAGACCTTTTTCAGGCCCAATTGGAAGATTTTTATTACTATTTCTAGTTTGGAGTACTAGCTGTCCTACTTTAGACAGCTATGACTGTATATTTTTCTGAATGAAAAATCTCTTTTACCCAAAAGAAAAAAAAAGCACACGTGCGCGCGCGCGTGCGCGCGGGCGCGCGCGTGTGTGTGTGTGTGTGTGTGAGAGAGAGAGAGAGAGAGAGAGAGAGAGAGACTTTATTAAAGAATGACCGAAAGGCCTATGAGACTAAGAAAATGAGATAAAATGAGCTGAATGGGTGGAGCCTCTAAGCTGACATCCACACCCAAGACAAATATAAACATGAACATAAACACTTGTACAAAGTGTCTAAGCTCACAGAGTAGATGGGAACTGCGGTGTGGCATCATTGTTTGATCCTTTGTATGTTGTTTGAGGAACTCAGTCCACTAGGCAAGAAAGGATCAAGTAGTGGACGAGGCTACATTGACATGCAACCCGTGATAGAGCACTAATGTCGATCAGTATGCATGGTCCGCTGTGGTCTCCTAACCATGGCTCTGCGTCGAACAAGTGCCACTGTCACACACACCTACTGCACCCTTGGTCTATTGAACATGAGTTCCCCAGGCATGATCCATGCATCAACACGCTAACGCATCTGTCACATCTCTCGCTCTAGGCCTCGACTACATTGTCTCCCTGGGCCCTGCTGGTCCGTGCTACTCGACTGGAAAAAGTCAAAGATTGTACTCTGGGTGGAGTCTGGCATCGCAAGTTTAGCATCTACGCTGACCGAGGTATGGCTTCCTTGGTGCTTCCAAGTTGATGCACTCAAATACATGGATCTTATAACGAGGGACCGACTTCCTTCACGATATTCGATGAAGTTTTTTTTAAACATCCGTCCTTACTTGGCTATCTTTGCTAGCTTCAGCATTAACTCATCTAGGGGTTACTCCCCCTCAAGAGGAGATGCCTATTGATGCTTGTATAGAGCGAATGCCTGATTTAGGGGAACCTGGAAAGCATGCAATCATTGTTGCTGGAGAAAGATTAAACCAACTCAAAACAAGTCAATTTCATGTGCCCACACGATATTCAACGTTGTAAGCTTCAATATCATGGGAAAATTGATCGTCCACCTCAATGTCCCTCAGATGGTGTTCCTTTGCTAGCCTCTAGAGGTTTGTGGGTATCTTCACTACATTGTTGTCTATCCTAATTGTCATGATCTCAAATTTTTTATTAAGTACCTTTATCTCTTTTCAATCTTTTCCAAATAATGAGTCATAGGCATTTTCTTCCCAATAACACTCATGCTAACTCTGTATACATCACCAATGCTTACACACAACCGCACACATCTGTACTTGAAAAGGTTATGGTTTTGAAGTATTTGAGCCTCAGCTGATTCATGACATCCTTTTAAAGGTTGTTGACACCTGATCCTCTATCAATAATTACTCTCTAGATTGTTGTGTTTCTAATTTTTGCCATTATGGTGGGCACATCATTTACTAAGGAAGCCAAACTGTCTTAGGTCTTTTCTCCTACTTGCAACAACTCCCTGAAGAAACACGTGCTGTAAGACAAAAGTTTGGTCACCTTAAGCTCTTTCATTTGTTCCCATGCTTCCTCACCCTTGGCATTCAATTGCTCCATCTCTTATGTTTCCTTTTCACCCATGCTGAGCAATCCTACATTACCATCCATGTTACCCATACTCGGTAATCTTGTACCACTATTCTTAGTATTCTCATCTATAGGCCTTACTAAACTTGGTCAAGACTCGACTCACTTTGGCTCTGTCCTCTATCTCTTTGTAGTTGTTGAACTCAGGCTGTTCATTTCCTCTTGTGGGCTTGGTAACTCATAGAGCTAGAGCCTTATTGTGTAGGTCTATCACAATCTCTGTTCCTACGTCCTTTTGGCCTTCCAACTAAATGTCTTCTTATATCGAGTCCCCCTAGGCATCCAAGATAAAGCACTTTCACCATTTATGCTTTCAATCATCCATGGAAAAGAAAAGTTTTAAATCTTTGATACCACATGAACGAGCTGCTAATTGAAAGCAGAAGTGTATAACTTTATGAGAATGAGAGACTAGTGCACGCGAGCGATAACAACAGACACAAGCATAGGGTGTGGGTGCAACTTGCACCTCTACGCACCCTGCCGCCTGGTCTAGAGAGTACTTATAATTGAATGCCAAATCACTGAACAAGTATGGTGCTTCATGACAGCTGACTGCTCCTTGAAAGGGTTAGATCTTGGCCTTTGTACTTGTGGAGTTGGAAGGGAGGTCCTACTCCTCTTAGGGGCCGAAGTCTACTTTGTTGCTCAGGGCCTTTCCTGATCTTTTGGGCTGAGTCAAGGAGGCCACTTATATGGCTTTATGGTGAGCTACTGAAGTAGGACGACTCGTAGGATGCTTTTAGGTATCCCTGCAAATCAGGTGATTGCATCCCTGGTGGTCGACTGCATAGAGCCTCATAGGCTTTATTTGAAATGATCCAACTTAGGCCTGGTTTAGGCTGCCTGCTGCTGCCACTGCCCATTGTGCCTGGTGTAGGACCTCGTTTAGAGGATGCAGGTGACAGATGCTAAGCGCTCCATTCACCCCTTGAAAATTCCTTTAAAAGGCTAGCAACTAAAGAGGTCCGCTACAGAAGAGGAATGAATAAACAAAATCTGAGCCTAAGGAAACTAAAACCTCATCAACATCTATTTCCATGTGAAAGCATAATTTCTTACCAAGCAATGAGTCTGCCTACCCACACAAAACATCTTGGTGGAGCGCAGCCTAAGAGAAGGGTTGATAAAGATGCACATGAGTAAGGGCAGCCTACACAAAAACCTGTAGAAAATCCTCAGCATACATGACCTCCCTATATGGAGAAATTACTATTGGTCTGGACAAAAAAACACATACATGTGCACCAACATGCAAAACATTGGAATCTAAGACAAGCGCATTAGTGACATGAGAGATTATCTAAGAAGCTAATTGATAACAATTTCAGTAAAAAATAGATAATTAAAACGAGACATAAATGTGCTACAAGCTTTCAAAGACAGGATGAAACTATTGAAAACAGTTTGGCAAGAAGCATCCAACACAAATTATGTCCAATTTAAAGGATACGAGCTGGCAATGAGAATTGGCTCGGACATCTGCATGCAAACCATGAAGAAATCAAAATTTAGTATAAATACCATCTTTGGGTTAAGCTGAATTACCAAAGACAAAAAAAGGCCCACAATCCAATAATCAACCCTCCTATTGCATAAGCATAACTGATGGAACAACCGCAAGGAATCAACAAATGAAGCAAAGAGTTGTTTATTCAAAAGAGGAGAGGCCCTTATAAGGGCAACTGATACAATGCATGTGCCCCAAAGGAGAGCATCTCCAGATCCACAAATCACTCCACTGATCTCTCAATCAATCCCACACAAACTGAACTGAAAGGAGAGAGAGAGACTGCCAAGGGATCTCAGGCAAAACACCCTGAACTGCTGGGGAAAACCTCCACTGTGAGAGATGATACAACAAGTGAGGGAGGGGGCCTATATATAGGCACACCACCCCCCTAGTTGGCTGGTCAAACAGGCTGACCAGCAGGCCCAATGTGGGCCGACCTGCTGCTCCATACAGCATATGGGGACCGCCACGCAGCCCTATAAGGGGATGACCCCCTGCCTCAAACAGGCCGACTGAAAGCTCCACAGGGCCGACCCTCTCCTGCCTTATAAAGGGCTGCTATGCAGCCATATAGGGGCCTGCCCACCTACCTCACACAGCCCGACCAGGCAGCCTAGGCAGTAGACCAGCAGGTCAGCCCACCTCTGCATATAAATAAGCCTCTAGGGGCTGGTAACCTGCGGGTATGCTCCCTCAAGGGTGGCCACACAGACCTCTGCACTGACCTGACCAATGCGCCTCCAAGGGAACTGCCACACAGCAGCAAGCAAGCCACAAAGAGGCCCTAAACAGTGCCGCTAATGACCCGTAGCAGACAGCGCATCTCCAAGGCATCCTGCCCACATGCCCATCGCGCCCTGGATCTCCCTACTGGCAAGGGTCCATGCCCAACCCTGCACTAGCCTCTCAATGAGGCAGGCACACCCACAACAAAGGCCCTCTCTCCTTAGGAGATGCTCAACTCCAACACCCCCTCTCAGCTCCTGGATGTAACATCATCTCCAGGGAGCTGGGTGTGCCACCAGAACAAACTGAAGTCATGTGAACTTGTACTCCCAGGCCACGAGTGCTAGGCAGCACTCCTTTGGTCGTGGTACTTTTCGAGTACAACAATAAAACCGATACTGCCACTGGTGCTTCCCTACATGGGCACTGTATCACAGATTTAGACAGCCCCCTCTCAGGTCCTAGCTGATAGACTGACACTAGATCGATACCCCAGAAACAATGGGCATCAAACTGCTCACTAGGATCAATCTCCGATGTCTGGATTCCTGCACCGCAATCCTCTGGCCCATTCGGATCTCTGATAGCGCATCGGAACACAAGAAAACCCCCTCTAGGTCTGTCAGGTCATGACATCCAAACAAATACAGCCTGGTATACATATTGGCACCTGAGTTAGCAGAAAAAACTCCTCATGGCTCGAGGTCCTACCTGAAAGTCTGCCACCTGTCTGGCAGGTCAGCTGCCACATACAAGCAAGCGATGCTCCATCTGGAACCAGAATTCCTGTAGGCATCGCATCTTGCCTCGTGCTACTAGAAGGCTGGGAAAGCTGGAACAATCGACGTGACGGCTGTAAAACCCTCTTTCTACTCACTAGTCCTCTCACTGATATTCCGAGGACACTGTTGCCAATAGTGACCTTTCTTAACACAATGGTTGCATGTATGTGAAGCCTACAATGCTTCCCTTTCCTCAGCTATCATCTTGTTCCTTCCCTTCTGCTCAGCTAAGAAAGACTTTAAGTGAATGTCCTGAGAAGGATTCCTCCTGGTCAAGCACCATCGGTACCAATTCCTCTGAAGTTAATGTATTCATCCTTCCACTAGTAACCAAGGACAAATAGAATGCAAAGTGCTGGAAGACAAGTGGGACAGCAACGCTATGGCCATGTCCTCAGAGGATATCTGCTTCCCCGCCTAGAGAATCTCTTGCAAAAGCTCTTGTAACTGGTTGATGTGCTCCTGCATCGATGAAGACTCCGTGGGATCCAACAACCTCATTTGGACTTTCAAAGTGTCATGTGCACAGATTGGTATCTGACGTGTACTGGGTACACAAGACTAGCTCAAGAAGCTTGGGATCTGCTGCTGGGCCTTGGGCTACGCTATGATGTAGGCGCGCGTCTGCGACTCAATCCAGGATCAGACCTAGCACCAGGGAACAAGACTTGCTCTCATCGGCTCTCTAAGAACTGAACCTCTGGGTCCCTTATATAGACTCGGGCCCCAAGCGCCAAAAATAGCGAAGACCTCTAACTGGTTCGTACCCTTGCCACTCAACCCGAGAATCAAGCCTACCTAGCCCTAAGCCTCCCCAGGCACAAAGCCCTCGATATGTCCAAGCTGAATCTGACTTTTGAGGTTTATCTTCAGAGGTTTCGGGATTTGCAGACCAGAGCTACAAAGATGGATCCAGTGAACTTGTTAGGTTTCTTTGTGGATGGTTTGCCCGACTCGTACAAGTTACAGATCAAGAACAACAAGTGTACCACTTTGCAAGAGGCCATGAATTACGCGCACATCTATGATAATACCATGGCCAACGCAAAGGGAACCACAGTTGCCGACACGGGTAGGAAGAACAAGAGGAAGTTATTCCAGTCTACCACTGGTACCGAGGAGTCGAAGTCTATAGACAACACCTCCAAGAAACATTCGACTCAGGCGAAGAATGGCCGTGTCCATTTCCTTCGTACCTTGAAGCTAAAGAAAGAAGGGCGTTGTTTCATATGCGAGAAGCGAGGCCACACTAGGAATGATTGTCCTAAGCGCAAGAACCAGAAGCAAGCGCCAGGACCGAAGCTCCAAAGCTAAGGGAGCTAATCAAGTTTCAATGACAGGTATTTCTGTAAATGTGATTACCTGCCCACTTTCTTGTAATTGCACTTTTAATAATTTGTTATTTGGTTCCCCTGATCTTTTCCGAGTTTATGGAGAAGTTAGGGACCAAAGAATTCACATTCTCTTTGACCCGGGCAGCTCTCACAACTTTGTTAATTACAAACTTGTGCAGAAGATGGAGCTGTCCACGATACCTAGCAATCACACCTACGAGGTGCAGCTTCCAGCTGGAAAGCAATTTTGGGACCGCAAGATTGAAGCACTTTCTATTCGGATTCAAGACTACACAGCTGCTCTTACGTGCTATGTCATGCACTTGGAACATGTGGAGTTGTTAATCGGAATAGAGTGGTTTAAAACCCACGATATTCGGATTGGATGGAAAGAGCATACTCTTTCTTTTTTGGACAAGGAAACCCAATTTTGTATTTAGTGTGATAATATTCCCTCTTCTCAGGGACCTATTGTATTTGCGATGCAGCTTCGGAATATAATAAACACTTCTCATTATGATGTGTATCAGTGTGTTTTAATTCCGCATTCTTCATTTGTTGTTTCTGTTAATAACAAAAATGATTTAAGTGTGTTTGAACACCGTGAATTGAGAACATTGTTGGATGATTTCATGGATGTATTCCCTGCTCAACTGTCGGAAGGTTTACCTCCAGAACGGGCAGTAGACCATCGCATAGATTTAGTCCATGGGGCTCAACCTATTAGTGTTCCACCTTATAGGATGAGCCAGCTTGAGGAGGATGAGTTAGCTTCACAGCTACAAGATTATCTGAATATGGGCTATATCCGCCCAAGTAAATCACCTTGGGGAGCGCCTGTCCTATTAAGAAAGAAGAAAGATAATTCGTGGAGAATGTGTATAGATTATAAACGATTGAATAAACTAACAATTAAGAATCGATACTCTCTTTCTCGTTCCGATGATTTGATAGACCATTTGGCCAGAGCGAAGTATTCAAGTACTGGTTACAGTCCTTTTACGCTTATGTACGTGTTTCAACCTAAGTCACCAGTTATGGTTGGGTTAAAGGGAATACAAAATGATGCTGCAAAGACATTCTTGCAAGACATGCAAGAAATGCTGCAGTTTGCCAAGGAGTCTATTAGAAGTGCCCAAGATCGAGACAGATTTTATGCTAATAGACATCGTTCACCTAGAGAGTTCTCTGAAGGAACAATGGTATATTTGCGTATTTCCAAGGAATCCAAGAGCCTAAGTACTGGTTTGGTTCCGAAGTTATTCCCCCCGATACTGTGGTCCGTTCAAGGTTATTAAAAGAATTGGACCAGTTGCATATAGACTAGAATTGCCTCCTGATGTTAAAGTACATCCAGTATTTCATGTCAGTAGACTGAAAGAGTTATTGGGTGTGGATGATCAACTTGTTTCTCCTCAAGAAATAATAGAAGTTACAGATTTGACTTTTATTCCACACGAACCTGACAGTATTCTTGAATTTCGTGAAAGACTGATTCGTAATAGAACTATCACGGAATACAAGATCAAGTGGAAGGATCATGTTGAGGAGGATGCAACATGGGAGACATTAAAGAACCTCCAGAGGACATTCCCGAATTTTTTAGCGGACTCAGTAGTGAGTTCTTAGAGGAGGGAAGTATGTCATGTGCCCAGATTGGTATCTGACGTGTACTGGGTACACAAGACTAGCTTAGGTAGCCTGGGGGAGCTTAGGGCTAGGCACCCTTGATTCTCGGGTTGAGTGGCAAGGGTACGAACCAATTAGAGGTCTTAGCTATTTTTGGCGCTTGGGGCCCGAGTCTATATAAGGGGCCCAGAGGTTCAGTTCTCAGAGAGCCGATGGAAGCAAGTCTCGTCCCCTGGTGCTAGGTCTAATCCTGGATTGAGTTGCGGATGCGCGCCTGCATCATAGCGTAGCCCAAGGCCCAGCAGCAAATCCCAAGCCTTCACAGTGCCACCTGGTGGTATGGGACACCAGGCTGGTTAGGATCTGGTTGGGTGTTCGTGCCAGTAGCTGAGCTCGTGGCTCAGAGGGGACATCTCCTGATTCAAGATCGCATCCCGTAGATGTCATGGTTGGGTGGTGAGCAGCCTCCTCAGTTTCCTCACGTTTGGTGTATTCTTGTGTTTGCTTGTAGATCAGAGGTTTCAAGAGTGCTGGGGTCGTGTCACAAAGAGACCCAAGGAGTACAATTTAGGAAAATAAATGGCCTTACCCTTGCATTGACTCGGTCCCAGAGTTGAGACATGGTTTCCGCCTCCTGCTACAGGATCCCTAAATTCTCTGCAAGGGATCAGGCCTGTCAACCCCCACCAATATAAGTCATACGACTGCAATATGGCCTCCATCATGACCCGCCACACACCGGAATTGAGTCCTCCAATTGACAACATGGATAACATGGGTATTTTTACCTGACTCTTCACCATTTCATCCGAAGTAGCCATGTTGGAGTGAAGAGAGAGTCAAACTAAGAAGAGAGGGTGGTTGGGAAAGAAGGTAGAAAAGGGGATTGATGGCCAAAAAAGGGAGAGAGCTGGAGAAGATAGTGAGCACCCTTCAAAGACAGCACACCTTCCTTGATACCCAAATTGTCCACACCTCTGCACACTCCTCTTGAAAAACCCCTCCAAACAACAGCCGTTAAACTCCTCTCAGTTTGCTGGCTACAGGCTCCCTCCACATCTCAAGTCTCTAGCCAACCATGGCTCTGATAGCACGTGAGAAGTGCGGCAGAATCTGAACAAAAAAGGTAAAGGAGGGAGAGAGAGAGAGAGAGAGAGACTGCAATGTTGGGGTAAAGGGCAGTGTGCGCACCCACTTGTACAGTGCCCATGTATACTCATATATATATGATAGAGGAATAAACTGGAGTAGCTTTTGCTCCACCACTTTTGGTGTCTCCTTATTCCTTTGTGTGTGCTCCCTCTTCTCCCACAACTGATATCAGAGCCCACGGCGTTTGATCTACGAGGAGCTCCGTGAGAGAAGCACAGGCACTGCTTCGAGAGATCTACCAAGAGCTTTGGAGAGCTCGATTCTCTCATTTATGGGGAGATTTTGGGTAAACATCATCCAAATCTGTTCGCTCTACAACACAACTGCAAGAATCATTTTGGGTCATCTTCCAACGCTCCAGTGCTCCAACAACCTACAGAACCCATCCACGGGCGTTGCTGGCTGGACGATAGAGCTTCGGAGCTCAAAGGCAACTTGGCTCGTGAGCACTATCTTTGTTGATGTGCTACTACTGCGCAGGAGCTCGGAGATGCGGTCGTTGGTGGCTACGTAGTTTTTTGTTGTAGGCTATTGCCTTTGTTGTAGAGAGGAGGCCTTGCAAGGTCTGTGGCCTTGCTGTGCTCTGGAGTCATTGGTTGGCTAGAGAAGTGGCTATGGAGCTGTTTATGGAGACGTAGGCTGGCATTGCAGACCGTTGTTGTGCGAAGGCTGGGGCATGCATTGTCATAGAGCTGTATGATGGCGCAGAGACGGACGTGGAAACTGGCCGGTTGAACGTGAGAAGCTTGCAAGTCATTCAAGCTTGCTACAGGCGCCATTGGAGCTCTCCTTAAGCCGATTTTGCTTGCCATTACTTGCTTGCTTGCCCATTGCCAAGCCCATTCAGCATTGCTAAGAGGCCTTGCACAAGCAGGGAGCACTTCTATGCATTCTGGGAGGAGTACAAGAATGGCAACATAGCCATTTTTGGCTCTCCTTTGTAACCAGTTTTGGCATTATCCATGGCCATTGGCACTAGTTCATGTGCGGGCAAGCTTAGGAGCCTGTGAAGCTTCTGGTTGATGCAGTTGGATGCCTGGGGGATTGCCAGTGATTGCATTTGTGCTCTTGGAGCTGAGGATAGGCTGATCTTGAGGCTTTTGCAGGATATTTTACGTGTTTTTACAGGATTTGCACAGTGGAGTTTTGGCATTTTTGTGCTTGTGCACTGAGCAGTTGGTTGCAGCTACTGCTGAGCTATGTGTGCCATTTATTCAGTGCATTTGGGTCCTTGTACAGACATACTCTGGTGCATCTTAGTCCTTGTGGACATTCCATTACAGTTGGTCTGATTTTGACAGTTTGGCTTGGCTCGGGGGTACGGTTAGGCACCAGCTTTTCTCCTCTGTTCCTCAATTACATTCTCGCTGCAGATGTTTCCAACAAGCTAGTACACATCTTCAATCTGAGACGGGCCCCAAGGCCAACTCATCTGTGCAGACCCATCTACATTGAAAATATACTTGCAGCCACCATACCATATTGCCTCATCAAGGATCTTCTATCCATATTTTGAATCAACATATGTGTCCTCACAATCCTGCAAGCACCTCCAAGAAAACAATAAATCCATCACATCTGTGTTTTATGCTTTGTGCCATGAACAATGGTCACCACACCCCCTCTAAGGCTGGGCCTCAACAACCTGCTCATCCCAGGCAGTGGTGCCTCTGAGAACCACCACGACCAAGATGATGATGGGACAGAGCACCCATTGTACGCCTGCTCTAGAGCCTCAAACAACGGAAGGGTCACAGGGGAGGTAGCTGCCTTACCCGTCCCCTAACGTCTCAGCTAAAAGATGCTAAGTGCATGTAGGCCAACAGCAAAGACAATTGAAACTTACAAAACAGCATAGAGAGAAATATGGCCTCCTATACCTGCTCCAAAAATCTTGCTATTCCAAATAAGCGTCCTCTTAATGATCTGATCTTGACCAGTACTGAGTTCCCCTGACTGTAGGCAAATATAAAAATCTCAGAGAGGTTTGACATTAACAATGTGTAATATACCAAGTCTGCTACGCTCATGATGTGCTAAAAATGGTGTACTACATTTTTAGTGGCTGCAAAGAAAAATGCAATCTCAAGCCGAAATTCCAGTGATAGAATACACTTTGACAGAGAGAACTGCAAAAGAGACTTACTCGTTTTTAAAGCCATTTCCCGATAGACATTCCCCAGATGCCTTCCCAAGAAGGTAGGTTGAGCTTTGAACTAGTTCACTCAATTGAACAGACTGCAAAAGACGTAGATCCCTGCGCACCTGTTAAATCCATCACAGACTCTGTAACTGCGTTACAACCATATCATTTATTCACCATAAAAGCATTTTTCTCAAGGGCAAACCTGGCAAAGCCGTCTGAAGTACAGGGCCCTGCGATGTTGATTGGTATTCTTATACATCAAACGTTCAAAGATGGTAATTTCATTTCCCAGCTGAATCAGAACGTCCTGAATACGAAGCTCTATTTCTTTCCCTGGTGATTCCATACATAAAGACTTACTATTTGGCTCCTTGGCAATCTGTGTGAATAAAGAAGTAACATATTAGTTCACCAACTGGAAAACCTCAGATCCCACATGGAAACAAAACTACGACTGAAATGAAAGATGCCTAGTAAAACTCAAAACTCCAAATATAGGTGAACATGCACTATGAAAAGAAATTACGATGTTCACTATCCCCAATCTACAATTCAGAACATTGTGGGTGGGGAATTTGGATAGTGTCCTTAGATTAAAAATATTTGCTAGTATAGCACAAAAAACTGTCTAAGAGAGTCAAGTCTACACAAAGGAGGATACACAGGCGTGCCAAAGAGTGATGCTAGCCTATATCTACCTATCTACCTGCTGTGGAGAGGTTAAGCCTAAAAAGATGCTTTAAAGCAAGCAAAAAGGAAATTTGAATACATGCATGCTTTTCAAGCTTTCTTAGGGCAAGCAAGTGCATGAAATACTTGATCAGTCCAAAAACGTGGTGCATAAGTGATATTGAGGTTCATAATGAAGCTCTTGCAATAGATGCCCATGTTCCTTGTTTGAGTGAGCAAAAATTTCAGAAAATTGGTAGCTCATGTACTCGAGTTACTAAAGTGCTTGGCATGAGCCCAAGGCCTAGACCTTGCAGAATAGGCATATCTAAGTGCTTGGCATGAGCCCAAGGCCTAGACCTTGCACAATAGGTATATCTAAGTGCCTATAGCATACCCTCACAAGGTAATGAAGAGGACACAAGCAAACTCCCACACACAGCCATGGAGGCAGAGAGAGAGTCAAGTGGATGGAGAGATAGGGACTACATGCTGTAGATATCCCAAAGGAAGAAGGGGAAATCAGAGAGCTAGTCGTGCTGAATGTGCTACAGAAATTATGGCAAGAGCCCAAAACAAATGGAATTCTACAAGCAAGAGATTAACCGGATGGAGACATGCAGGTGGTTTGAGAGACTAGGGCTCCACATGGACATATTATTCCCCTTCCAATACAGCATTGATGCGCCATTTCTCCCACTCAAATATCATGAGGTCAACCAAGTCATACGCAAGAACCTTCTACAGCTACACACGTTTAGAACCTGGGTTGCACCAAGTGAGCTCCCAGTGAAGCTCAACTTCTACAAAGATCATTGTTTGCGAACTTCTGATGAGGGCTTTACTGATCCTCCAAGATATACTTGGATTCACCTCCCCCATTCATTGAGGACCTCTATTGGGCAATTTCAGGTTTCATCACACCGACTGCGCATCGAGATTGGGCAAGCAAAGGGAGTACCCAAGGAGAGGCGGATTTGTGCCTTGTGTGATCTTCAGGAGATTGAGTCAAAGAAACATTTCATCTTCAAGTGCCTAGAGTCTAGGCACCTACAATTGTTTCTTCACACATAGCTTCGGACTGATCTCCCGCTTCCTTTCTTATCCAAATCAAAGATGCCTAGCCACCTTCATCCATGAGGCAATTAGGCATCGAGAGTGCTTACTCAGATTACAGAGACAGGGGGTGGGTCACACAAGCCGACTCATCTCAAAGAATGATCACTAAGTTCTTCCAGCCAGGTCACACAGACCACCATTCCACAGGCAGTCTGCAATGTAGGGATCCAAAGCCAGTGACACGACACACCCGGCAAAGGACGAACGCACACATCATGCTTTGAGACATCCCCTCCATGTTCAGGACCGGGGCGCGGCCTACAGAAGTTACTGTGGCCCCTGTCAGACGCAAAGCCACAACCAGAAAGCCATGCCGGACAGCATCCGTAGATAGCCGCCAACATTCTATCTCTGATCTTATATCACCACAACCCTATCAACCACTAGGTCCATGTCATGTGCATGGACCGTATTTGACGTGTGCTTTAGGTTATAGGACTAGCCCAAGAAGCTTGGGGAAGCTTGGGACTAGGCATGCAATTCCTGAGTTGAGTTGCAAGGGCACAGATGGATTAGGGTTTGAATTAGGGTTCTTGCTATTTTTAGCGCTTTGGGCTCAAGCCTATATAAGGAGCCCACGGGTTCAGTTTTCAGTGACACAAGTCAAGTAGGTTTAGCTCTTCCTTGCCGGTCTGGATCATGGATCATGCTGCAGACCCGTACTTGCTTCCTAGTGTAGCCCAAGGCCCAACAGATGATCCAAGGCCCTCGAGCACCACCTGGTAGGCTGGTTGGGATCTAGTTGGGAGATGTGCCAACAACTCAGCTCATGGCTTGGAGGGGACGCCCAATTTCACGAGTGGTTTCCTCGCGGACATCATGGTTGGACGGTGAGCTAGCCTACACCCATCTTTGATGTTTCTATGGTCGTTTGTCTGTGTTTGTTTGCGGGTTCAAGATTCCAAGAGTTTGGGAGGTCGTGTCAGTTGGTATCAGAGCCAGCTTCTAGTGCGAATTTCTGTAGAAAGAAATGCAGATGGATCATCCTCGAGGTATGGGTCCAATTTGCAGCTTGCTGAGGACTTTTGCAGTACTTTTTGATTCCGTCAACTATAGGTTTATGAATTCGTCATGATTGGAGAGAGAGGATCCTGAACATAGTGCAAGAACACCTCGTGGCGAGGAAGATTGAACTAGAGAGAGGAATTCACCAAGAATTTGGGGAAAGAAGAGCCATAGCCTTTAATCGTTGAGAAATTTGATTGGGGATTAGCGGGAGAGAAGATTGGTTGTCCTGGAAAGGTGGATTCTAGATTTGAAACCACCTTTGGAAGCGGAGCAATGGAGAATGATAAATCCCTAGTGAAAGGGTGTTGCAATGAAGTGACCAGGGCCTGGATAGGCCAATCATAGGCGGAAGGAGACCTGCGTTAGGTATTAAGCCAAAGAGAGGAGGAGGCAGGATGATGCATAATGGGATGGCCTTGCTTTTTTGGAACTTTGCTTTTTGCAAGCGCTTAATTGCTGAAAGCAGGAGCCCTATTTTAGCCTGGGTTGGCTAAAGAAGAGAGAGCTTCTTCAGTAAGCCATGCTTTCCAAAATAGCATATGCTTTTTGGGTGAAAAGCAAAAAACGAAAATAGCCCTTGGAAGTTTTCTTGGAGCCAAAAGCTTAGGCCAGCAGCTTCTAGACAACGCTTTCAGCTACGTCTCTTCACCATATTGCTTCTTCCATCGCAACCCTACTGAAATCTCTAACTCCTTCACACTCCTAGTAACCAAGCATCCTTCTCTCAGGTTTCGCCATCATTACCGGTTCCTCTGGCTGAAACTCTCTTGCAATTTGCCATCTCTATCAACCTGAGCATCTGACCCCACTTCTACCCGCCTCTTTGTGAGAAGTGCAACAAGAATGAGCAACAGTGAAGAAAGAAGAGCAAGCCACTCACAAAACCGAACTAAAAACAAAATGGATCATTTGGAGTGAGCTGGAATGATCGCCAAGCAGTTGCTGTGCCAGGAGCTTGGTGAAGAGGTCCGTCTTGTTGTCCTCCGTCTTGCAGTACGTAAGCTGGATCACGTCATCAAGCACCTTTTCCTAGACATGGTGGTATTGGATCTCAATATGCTTGATACGAACATGGGACGCGGGGTTTCGAGCAAGTACAATACAACTCTGATTGTCACTGTGAATGACTGTCGAGGATATCTGTGGGAACGTGATCTCCCTGAGTAACAAGCGGAGCCAAACTGCCTCACAAGTTGCAACACGATACCAAGCCTTGGTCGAAGACAAGGCTACCATGGGTTGCCTTTTACTGATCCAAGTGATGGCTGCTGAGCCAAGAGTAAAATAGCACCCAATGGTGGATCAACGAGTGTCTCACTCTCCATCCCAATCGGAATCAATCCAGCCTAAAAGTTGGATCCTGGAATGCTGCCCTGACTGATAGAACAACCCTTGATTGCGAGACCCTTGAAGATAGCGAAGGATCTGCATACCAACATTCCTATGGGTCTTCTTAGGCACCTGCATGAAGGAGCTTAATAGACCAACAAAGTAACATAGGTCCAATCTGGTATCGAGTAGCCAAATCAAGGAGCCGATCAACTAGCGATATTTGTTTGCCTCCACTGGATCACTAGGGTCGTGCTTGGACAATTTGGTACTGGGGTCCATGGGTGATGAGATGGCACGACACTCCGTCATATGAAAAGCCTCTCGAAGCTCCTGAGTAAAACGTTTCTAGGACACTAAATAACCTTCCAGCCCCTGTGAGATCTCCAAACCCAAAAAGAAGTGTAGGAGACCGAGATCAGCCATCTCAAAGGCCTGGGGAAAGAGCCGCCTTGGTCTCGGAAATATGGGCAGCATGACTCCCTATAATGAACAGATCATCAACATACAAGATGATAAGGGAGAGAAGACCCCCTTGACGGAAGATGTACAGATTGGGATCGACGTGTTACCTATGAAAACGCTTCCGTACAAAAAACTCATCAATTTTCAGATTCCATGCTTGAGGAGCTTGCTTAATCCCATATAATGCTTTCCATAACCTATATGTAGACGCTCCACATAAATCTCTTCCTTTAAATCACCATTGAGAAATGCAGATTTAACACCCATCCGGTAAATGGGCCGCTGCTCATGAGCTGCAACTGCTAACATGTTCGAAGAGTGGCCATCCTAGCAGTAGGAGCAAACGTGTCATCATAGTCAATCCCCGATTGCTGTGAGTATCCCTTTAGCCACAAGTCAGGCTTTGTGCTAATCCACAATACCATCCGAGGCATACTTGGTCTTTGACACCAATGACTGAACAGCGCTTGGGGCACGGTACTAACTCCCAGATCCTATTTCTTTCAATAGAATCCAACTCCAGTTCCATGGCTTGCTTCTAGTGTGTCTAAGAGAGTGCTTCCCGAACATTCAAAAGCTCCTTGTCTTTAAGGATGCGGGACATCAAGGAATGATTGACCTGGAGTGGAACTACCTTCAAAACTTTTTCCTTACTCTAGTGGGATCTACAGGGTCCGTCCTCGTCTCGAAGCCATGAAGAAGGGATGTCGGTGACACCTTATGTTGGAAAGGTCACCTCCCCATCTATAAGCCCCCAAATGAGGAGAGCGGGGGGGAGGGAGACCTAGGGCAGGATATGCCCAAAGAAAAGAAAGAGAGGCAGCTGCCACATGGGCAGCACCTCACAGGAGAAGAAGGCTGCAACAGATGGCGCCAAGAACAAGGCATGGAACTAGCCTGGAAGGAGGCAGATCTGGAGCAGCAGGCAAGAAGAGTATCCCGAGCCAAAGGCACCTGGGATGAGCTAATCTATGGGCAGGTTAAGGGCCTGCAGGAGGGACTGGCAGCAGCATCCAATGGGCCAGGTACTACAGGAAAGGGAGGGGCTGCAAAAGGGCAGCGCCCTGCCCTTATATCGGGCCAAGGAGGGCCAGGCTGGTCAGCCATATGGCCCAGCACACAACCCCGAAATAGGGGGGAGTGGAGGGGGCCAGCCAGTCAGCTGGCACACACAACAAGGGGGGCTGGGCCCCCACTTATAGGCTGCAGCACAAGTCAGCCAGTAGGGGGTCGGTTCATCCTCCTGCTGGGTCGATTGGTTCAAGGGCTGCCTAGCCCTATAAAAGGAGGGGCCATAGGCCCCATTTCATCATTCACTTGGAGCAGCAGTTGAGGAGCAGACATGAGCACCAGGAAGCCCTCTCTTGGACCTACACACAGCAAGAGAAGGAGGCTGACATAGAGCTGCAGAGTGAGCTCAAGCTGCTGCCCACCTAGGCTGGCTTTACGGTGGAAGATATCTGGATGGAGAGTCTACATATGCTCGACGAGGAGCACGCAGACTTTGGGCTCTAGAGGAGACTTGCAGATAGAAAAGGATCTTTTGGTAAGATCACAGGACCACACCTTGGTGGCACTCTGGATCTATCTCTTGTATTGTGTCCATAGCTTTGGACGGAAATATATTGTTTTGGTGGATTCTATATCTGGCTTTGTCTACTGTCTATTTCCTTATCTTCACATCTATTTGAAGCACATAGGTTAACAAGTTTGTGATTCCACGCCCCATACACACTGTGTGAGCTCCTAGGCTATTCTATCAATCTTTCGTTGTGGGTACCCTCTGTTGGTCAATTTCTATGGGAACTTGAAGACAGGGACCTTGCTGAAGGACGACCCTGATTCTGAGGCTCTAGGGAATCCACTTCCGCGAGTGGAGGATAGTGCCCTTGCGAGAAGGAGGGTGACTTAGGTTCAGAAAGGTGTGTAGAGAGTTCTTGTCTACAAACAGTTGAGTTTGCTTTTTTGATTTTGTTGTGTGGTTTAGTAGCGGAGATGGCAATTTCAGAAGCAAAAGCCTCTTCAGCCCCTTCTCTCCCTTCGTCCTCCTCCGGTCGAATTCTTCCTTTCACCATCCCTATCTTTGGAGAGTCTAGGAAACTGGATGGGCCTAACTATCCTACCTGGAAGGTGAAGATCCGGAGTCATTTAGTGGCTCAAAAACTATGGAAACTTAGAACGGGAGCGGAGGCGAAGCCGGAGGATATGGTGGACAACAAGTGGAGGATACTTAAACCAGTAAATGGAGAGGAACTTGAAGCATGGGAAGTTAGAGATGCGCACACCCTGGCATTGATCATAGGGACTACGGCCGACTCTGTGCTTCCTCACATCCAGATGACCGACATGTCAACAAAGGCGTGGGCCATTCTGAAAGATATGTATGAGACAAATAATACATCTCGGATCTTGCTTCTTCAGCATCAGCTCTACAACTTGGATATGGATGAGGGACAATCAGTACACGACCACTTGACGAAGGTCAAGGTGGTCAGGGAGGGATCAGCTAGCATCGGTTGGTCAAAAGGTAGACTCTGACCACAGTTAGCCTTGATGGTACTTCGGAGGCTATCATGGAGTTTCAAAAGCTTCCGACTGTGACAAGCAGGACAAAGGACCAAACCTCTGACTTTTGAGGAGTTGGGTCCATTACTGCTCCAGTAAGAAGCTAGGGAGAAGCTCTACAACAACAACAACAATGACAAAGCATTGCTAGCAAAGGACAAAGCTAGCAAAGGAAAGGGCAATCTTAATGGTGGCAAACCCGAGAAAGATGATTCTGGAGATGAAGAGGACGCTTCCAAGAAGAGGAAGCAAAAGAAAAAGTGTTTCTATTGCGATAAGCCAGGCCATTTTACGAAGGATTGCAGAAAGAAGGCGGCGGATCAGAAGAACAAGGAGTACAACTCAGATTCACATGGTGATACAAAGGCCAAAGCTAATGTGGCAATCGGAGAACTGTTCTTCGTGGAATCTCCATGTGTTACTAAGGTAAGATATGCCAACCTAGAAGCCATAGTAAAGATGTCTAACATTGAGATGTGGGCCAACGGGGAGAGACCTTTGTGAAGATGAAGGGCAGCATGGAGTGCTTAGAATCTTCCAAGTGCGTGTTTGTTGATGTGACACAAGGGTTTCAAGTTCAAACGATTGCTATAATTCAGAAGGGGGCAGTACAAGATTACACAGGTTATTGGTATGTGCCTCGATGAGGTGCATGGTTTGCTTTAAGAGCAAGCACATAGGCAGTACGAGGTTCTGCTATGTACTTCAAGTTATTAATTTATGCCGTTATAGCATGTTGTGGAGAGAATCTGCTCTTCATATGTCTCATGTAATGTGAGAATGAGCCTTCTTCAAAGGCAGAAGGGGAAGTGTCGGTGCTTCTTCAAATTTTGGACACACGTTGCTATGGACAAGGGGTACTGAAGCTAGAAGAGTACTTGCTTGAGAGCTCAGTGAGAGTTCGTGGTCCAGGTCATCTGGAGATATATTCTTGGGATTTCATTTCTCGAGATGGTTTATTACAGACCTTGCCAGAGGAAGGACGTGTTGAAATAGCCCCTGAGAGCATGGTGCCTAGGAAGACTCCAGGTTGTTCACTCATTATGAGGGGGACAACTGGAAGATGGTGGCATCTGGATTGCTCAGAGTTCGAAGGAGGGAACATGACTAAAGGTGGTGGTGCCATTAGGTGCTACCTGGGATGGGCCTATGTACTAGGATGGTTGGTTTGTGCAGGATCGGATCTGGAGGAGCAGGAGCCACTGGTTGAAAAGCCAGGAACCAGAATTGACACCGGCTTGTTCCAAAGGGTCCCATCATGGGAGCTGCTTGGGCAATGTCATTGACATGTTGGCATTGGGCCGAGATGCGCCCGTCAGAGGGGGTGTTGGAAAGGTCACGTCCCCATCTATAAGCCCCCAAATGAGGAGAGCGTGGGGGAGGGAGACCCAGGGCAGGATATGCCCAAAGAAAAGAAAGAGAGGGGGCTGCCACATAGGCAGCACCTCACAGGAGAAGAAGGCTGCAACATATGGCACCAAGAACAAGGCATGGAGCTGGCCTGGAAGGAGGCAGATCTGGAGTAGCATGAAAGAAGAGTATCCCAGGCCAGAGGCGCCTGGGATGAGCTAATCTATGGGCAGGTTAAGGGCCTGCAAGAGGGACTGGCAGCAGCATCCAATGACATGAAAGTGAGGGGCTGTTGGAGGTGGTGGCCTTCACCCCTCACTTAGCGTGGTTAGGTTGAAGCATGGTAAATTGGCAAGGGGAGCCAGTGGCTGTGACACGTGGATTTGGGTATACTAATCCCATAAGCAAAGACGTCCTCTTGGGGACCTTGGCTATATTGGGCCTTGAACCCCTCCCTCTCATATCCATTCCGGGATTCCATTGATCCATCTTGGAGATAGTGCCCACTCTGCTTGGACAATACTAAAGAGATTGACAATTCCATGAAGATCCCAAATCTCCAAAACACACTCCGAGCATTGAAGCTAGCAAAGAGCAATGAAGTCAAGGAGTTCCTCAACAAGATCCCAATTAGCCTCCCTAATAAAGAACTTGGACACTAAGAACCTAGCAAGGCTTGTGTTGAGCAAGCTACCTCGAAGTTACCCAAGGTTCCTTAGGGTATTGCCTACAGGTCAAAGGAGCATCCCAATCACGTTTGAAGAGCTCGGTGCCACGATCCTTGAAGAGCAACTCCTGATAAAAATGTATGATGGCACAAACACTGACCAAGTTTTGAATGCCTAGGGTAAGGGCCGTGGCAAAGGAAAGCCAACATCTCCAACAAAGATGTACAAGAGGATGGATCTTCTGACTAAAGAAGAAGAGGAAGGTCAAGTGCTTATATTTTGGTAAGCGGAGGCACTATGCCAAGGAATGTAGGAAGAAAGCAACTGACAAGGACGGTAGCAAAAGGACCGAGGAGGAGACTAATGTCATCATCGATGAACTATTCCTCATCGCTGAGGAGATAGCATTGATAGCCAACTTGGTAATGGAAGCAAAGGATGGGGTCACAAAGGCCTTGGAGCTCTTTGGCAACACATTCAACACCAGCACTGGAAACTAGACTAGGTCCACCTTGTGACCAACTGCTGCTAGCAAATCCTTGACCACCTTTACTCTTATGAGGTAGTCATGCATCCTCCATCCTCATGGTGACCAATTGAATCTCAAGGGGTTCAAGATCCTCATAGAGTTGGTTGTTTGTCTCATTCAGGTCCTTCATATTTTAGATCTACCAACTAAATGTGCAGGGCCTTCCTCACCACAATGTGGCTCCTTCATTGGCTAATTGTCTCTATCTAATTTGCTTTCTTCCCCAAAGAACAGAAAAGGCATCCATGAAGCCAGTGGATTTAAAGACCTTAAAGTACAATGCAGCTAATACAAACCCTACAGACCTTACTTGACCGTGGCACACTCATCTAAATCTAGGTCACCTTCCTTCTCGCAAAGGAATTTGACTCAAATGTTGGAGGCGATTTTGAATTCTGCACATTCAGTTGAGTTCACCTTCCTTTCAAGCAAACATTCTCTCCTTCAGCCAGCAACGCACTTGTGAGTCTCCCTTGGGACATGTCAAAAAATAGAGAGCCACTTGTTGCAGCCGGCTTCCTGTGGCGAAAGACTTGTCCCAAGGTTCACACAATCCAAAACAAATCTCACTCCGTCTTGTGCACACAAGTGTTACTGACGCAGACACACATCTAGATGAATAGAGAGCCATGTAGACAACCAATAGAATATATATTATGCTCCCAAAGAGACATAACCATATACAAAGTACCTTGCTCAAAGCATGCATGCCACATGGACAGCTTTCTGTTGCTCCACCTTGCCCCAAACCAATGGCTTCACCAGCTGTTCTGCTGCTGTTCCCCTTCCTTTAGATGTGTGGCCCAAAAATGGCCTTTAGTGCCGTTCAAAAGGATCTCCAGGGCAGGACAGTGCAGCACCTAAGCGTGGGACTATTACGCTGGTGTAGCGAACCGTCTTGGTGGTGCCACATGAGAGATTCTGCTGGGAAGGGTGTCCAGGATAAGTTCGCCATACACAAATTTAAAAGGGATACTCAAACCCTTAAGTTGGAATTAGTTCGGCTTCTATCCTGAGGATGATGAGGAGCGAACTCGTCTTTGTTAGTATGCATTTTTACAGGATTGCGCCCACACATAGGTGCTGTACTTTGCTGGTACGCATTTACAGGATAGCAAAGCCCTTTGCTACAATGCTGCTCACATTGGATCAACTGGTCTCAACGGTAGCCCTAATTGCCATGGAAATATCGTATGATAGTTGCCCTAATTGCCATGGAAAGATCATATGTATATGGAGCGGACTTGCAAGTTGCAGAACATTGCAACAGCATACTATCCGAGCCGACAGACGACGACTAAGCACAATGGCTAATGTACAGGCCTACACTTGGTCTTGCGAGCTTAAACCGTAGACAGCCCTAGCTGTATGCACGGATTGAGGATGAGTTGAGTACTGTAATGAAGAAAGGAGCTAGAAGGGGGGAAAGAGAGGGAGAGTAGGGAACTGTTTTTCAAACCCAGTCATGGACTGATCTGATTTTTCAGCAACCACTACATCTCTACTAAAAGAAATCTTTTATGTCAAAGGATCGTAGTGGCGGTCACCTAAAGGTATGCTTTGCAAACACAAAAAACTCCAGACAAAAAAAACATCATTCCAGTCCTTTTAGAAGACCTTAGCCAATCCAGCCTGCCCGTAACCCACTACTGCCCCACATACAGTCGCCAATACGCCGTAGATGGCTCAGATTCTTTGCAAAATATTCGTTGGCTAAACAACTATCCGATTGCCGTAAAAACTTGCAGCCAAGCTATGAACATCACCCAGCTACGTTGGTTGTTGCTTCAATCACTCGTCAGAGAAATAAGGTGAATGCAAGTTGAACAAAGCCTCTACTGCTTTCCTAGCTCGGGATCAGTCAAATGAAGAGCGTGCCAATGTTACATGCATGTAAAACAGAAAGTATCGATTGGTGATTTGTTATCAATCTTACGAGTATTTTGACCAGGTCTGAAGGTTGGGATCTAAGGTAACCGGTCTACCTACATAGCAGCACCAAAAGGTTAGATCTTATATTTTTCACCTATAAAACGGACGAACCCAAGCTTTGGCTTGTTTAATAGATCTCTCACATCATCAATCTCCTCTTGCACGTAGACATTAGATCTTGCAAACTTCACTTGGTTAGAAAAAGAATCAACGTATAGCTGCACTAAAACTTTAGAGATCATCTAATATATGCGCATAATTTTAGGGGCAAACAATGACAAACTATATTTATAAATCCTCCAATTTATGAATGATCTTAATAGCCATGTGAAGGTATGCATCATCAGAAATTATTAATGGTGACTTGGCATCCAGCTCTAGTGCACATGCTTCAAGTTGCTTTTGGAAGCTGCTTAGGTGATCATGCTTTACCTACGGTCTACTTCCTTCTCCACTCATCCAAGGCCAAACCAAAGTTGTTGTAACCTTGCAACACAAATCCCTCCCATTAAAGTCAATTAAACTATAAGCTTAAATGGGCTTGCCTCTCATCCTCTCTTGCATGGACTCTTCCCTGATTGTTGCATCTACTTTCCCCTTACTTTTTGTCAATTGCTTGTCTACCTCCTATCTTCTTGTTTAGTAATAAAATCTAAGTCATTATTGGGAGTCTGCTAAGGTCCAAACTTCCTCTTGATGTGCCCACCGCCTTTGTAGGATCTCCTTCCTTCTTTCTTTTGTTCTTTGTCAGTGGCAATCATCCCCTTCACCTGCACAATTCCTTCAATCCAATAAAGATCAAGCCCAAGCTTTCATGGCTGTCAAAAAGCCTTATGTAAAGCTAGGGCATCATTCGAGCAATTAGTAGTCATTGGAGATCCTTTTTGGGTAGCTTTGTGAATCTCTCTCTCTCTCTCTCTCTCTACTTTCTCTCATTCTCCACCTCACCGCACGCCAACTGTATGTATTTGTTTATATAGTCATATATAAAGATAAATCAATATTTATAATAAATATATTTATATCTATATCTATATTTATTTATATTTATATAAATTTTATGTATCATATATATATATATATATTCCCTCTCTATTATTAATGTGCCATGTCCTGCCGCCACATCATCTTGAATCGGCCGCTGCACCATGTCATCGGTGATCTTCCACGCCACGTTGTTGTTGTGTGTGTGTGTGTATATATATGTATATGTGTGTGTGTGTGTGTGTGTGTGTGTGTGTGTGTGTGTGTGTGTGTGTCTCGGCCATGTCTTACCTTTTCCTCAGGCCACTACCCTTTATGCTTTGGGAATGCATCATAGATTGATATGGAAGAAAATTGCTGATCTCTTGCATCCATTTCTACCTATTCCCCCTGTGGCTGACACAGACAGGCTAATGGATTGGCAATTGTTCCCCTTTGCTACATGCTCTCGTCCTATACCTCTGCCTGTTTTGACCTCCATCAAAGTCTACAAGCTTCTTCAACCTGCCCCTTGGATTCATCAATATGCTAATACTCTATGGCATATCAGGCAGCCCCTTTCATGGTGGCGGAAGAATCTCCGACTATTATGGAGGTGTAAAATGCCTTTGAAACAAAGACTCTTTCTTTGGAGATGCATGACCAGCACATTGTCAGTGGGAATCACACTTGCCAAATGTCACATTGCACCACCCACCTGTTTACGGTGTCACGCTCCTTCAGAGACTGTCCCTCATTTGCTTTGGCATTGCTCGTCTACTCGCAATCTCCTGGGGAAAATTTCAGATCTTCTTCGCCTCCGTTTCCCGAGTCACATATTTGGGAAACATTTTTGGCTATTTGGCAGATTTAGAAGGCCTTTATCTCAATACTCCCTCTTTCTCTCATGGGTGAGATATTGGACGCTTTGGACAATCTGGGAAGAGCACAATTTGGCATACTTGGGCCGCCAGTTTCAAAAGTCATATGAATATTTTAGAGCCTCATTGCGGCAATCTTTATATGCTGCCTGCCATGAGGGTGATCTGCATGCATCTTGCATTGAGCTTTTCTTTTTATGCTTCTGATCTGTGGGATACTCTCCATTTTTTGGAGACTTTTCCTCTTGTAAAGTTATGACAATATAAATACACTGCACTGGATTTTACCCAAAAAAAAAAAGTGTGTGTGTGTGTGTGTGTGTTTATATATATATAATATTTATGTGTTTATGAAATATTATATAAATATAAATAAGTATTTATAATAAATGTAACTATATATATTACTGATAGATATTTATATATTACTTATAGATATTTATATATTATACTCTATCATACATTTATTTATATTTATATAAAATTTTATGTATCTAATATATATATATATATATATTCTCTCTCTCTCTCTCTCTCTCTCTCTCTCTCTCTCTCTCTCTCTCTTCCCCCCTCTCCCTGCCCTTCTCTCTCTCTCTCTCTCTCTCTCTCTCTCTCTCTCTCTCTCCTTCCTCTTCTCTCCTCTCTCTCTCTCCCCTCCCTCTCTCTCTCTTCCCCCCCCCTCTCTCCCTCTCTCTCTCTCTCTCTCTCTCCCTCCCTCCTACCTCTCTCTGTCTCTTTCCTCCCTCTCCCCCCCCCTCTCTCTCTCTCTCCCCCTTCTCTCTCTCTCTCTCTCTCTCTCTCTCTCTCTCTCTCTCTCTCTTTCCTGTCCCTCTCTCTATCTTTTCTTTAGGTCTCTCTCTCTCTAGCTCTTTGCGGTCTCTCTCTCTCTCACGTCCCCCCTCTCTCTCTGTGTTCGTGTGTCAGACACGTTATGTTGCACATGCATGCGCCATCCTGTGCTTCGCCACATCATCTTGCGCCATGTGCTGCCTTCTCCTCTACTCCACCATGTCATCTTGGCCATTGGAGGTTGTTCTCTGCTAGTGCAATCTGCGCAATCAATGTAGTCCACACAGTCTGCAGTCAACCACCACACCGTGTGGCAGTCTGTCCCGAATACAGTCTGGTCCCAAGCCATGTGGCAGTCTGCCCATCGTATCTTTGCCCCCGCTATGTCTGCCGTGTCATCTTTGCTATGGGGCTTGTCCCTAACCTCTCTGTTGCCTTCGCGACAGCCTCTGCTTTGCCACATCATCGCACTGCGTAGTGATGACCATGTGGCGCCGCCAGACTATCTTCAGTCCATATGCCATGTGGTGATCCACCTGTCGGGTCCCGTCAGTCCACTGAGTGGACTCTCTATAACTGGAGTGTTCTAGGGCTGCCTCACTTTGCCACGTGTGGTCATCGCGCTGCCCTTATGATCGAACGGTCGGGAAACTCCACACCCCCCGAAGCTCCTCGAGGCTGCCCCGAGCCACCCTTGCCTATTAGAAAGTATATAGATTCTGACTGGCATTCAAGAAGCATTGTTTGATTGAAAGATAATAGAAGGTAGAATACCACAGGCTGCGAAGTCTATTGCCTCTTGTAGACCTCTTTCCCTCTTCCATTCGCTAGAAGCCACTCACAGCTCAAAGAATCTCAAACCTTCTCTTTGATTGCATCTTCGACATTTGGCGCCCATACTAGGGTTCTACAATCTGCTCTTATGAACTTTTGGGGGAAATTCAATAAAGTAGCTCCCAATTAAACCAAGTTACGAGATGACTTTAAATCATTCAGACTAAATTAACCGAAGTTCCCCTAAAAATCGCGTTGGCTTTCCTTGCATTTCTTCCCTTGCTGCTTCCCCTTTCTTCCACTCCCTCGATCCCATGGCCATCTAGAGGACTCCTTCTCGCATTTCTAGCTCCATCCCTGCTAATGAGGAAGCTTCTCGGATTCCAGTCTGCTCTTCATCTGCGGCTCTGCTTTCTGCTTCTAATGGGGTCCGGTTGATTTTACTAATGATCCATCGTTAGTCGCCTGCTGCTGAGAACAGTTTTCCAATCTCGTGTCTGCGAACTGGCGATGTGTGTGTGATTGCATTGAATTGTAGAGTCGAAAAGCCTCCTGCTCTCTCGATCGAGAAAAGATCCTTACTCAGTCTTGGCCCAGATTTGTAGGATTCAGATTGTCCGAATCCAGAGTATGTGCTCCAATCCAGATTACCAGTTTGTAATCCTTCTTTCAGCGGGTTGTCGTGCAATGTGGTTGAACATTGCAGATTTATAGCACATTGATCGAGAAGACCGACGAGTAGAGCGAGACTGTTCGATGACGGAGATTGCAATCCGTCAAGAATGCTACCTCACACAGAAATTAGATGAATTACATTCATTGGCAATTGGAAAATACATCTATACTATCTATTATGGAGGGAGAAACGAACCTTGGAGCCACGTGTCGCGAGGGGAGAGCAAAACGGCGACGGAGAGCAAAACGGCGCGACGGAGAGCAAAACGAGCGAATTTTGAATCTCCATCAATGCTCAGCACGCCACCAGCCGCCACAGGTCTTGGGCTCCACCCTCACGGCTCCCTCACGGCTCCCTCCTCACATCACCCTCTCCCTTTTCGCCGTTCCGCTCCGTTCTGCTGCCCGTTCCGCTCCGTTCTGCTTTCGCCGTTCCGCTCCGTTCTGCTGCCCGTTCCGCTCCGTTCTGCTGCGGCTCCCTCCAGCTCTATCGCGTTTCGTTTTTTGCTGTCGTTCTGCTGCCGCTCCGTTCTGCAAGGAGGGAGGAGGACGTTACCTTGCCCTCCCATTCCATTGCCCTCCCATAGTATAGAAGGAGGGAGGAGGACGAACCTTGGAGGGAGAAACGAACCTTGGAGCCACGTGTCGCGAGGGGAGAGCAAAACGGCCATCAGACTGTGCTCCGTGCTCCGCGCTCCGTTCCATTGCTCTCCGTGCTCCGTTCTCTGTTGGAGTTTCTGTTCGACGGCTCTTCCTTGGATGTAAAGCTTCAATGCATTTTTATGCAAAGTTTCATATGTCAAGAGGTTTTTTAAGCATTGTATTCTTTCTTTCTTTTTTTTTTTGAGAGAGATAGAGAGAGAGGGGGGGAGAGAGAGAGAGAGAGAGAGATTATGTTTGTGTGTTTGTGTGTGTGTGTGTGTGTGTGAGAGAGAGAGAGAGAGAGAGATTCTCCCCCCCCTTCTTCCACTTATCTTTCTCTTACTTGGGTAGAAAAGCACGCACTTTTGTACCTCTACCCTCTATGTATCGACACACTTACTTGGGTGGAAAAGCACGCACTTTTGACTTTCGACACTATCTGTCGAAATGCACATCTCAATACACACACACAGAAAAACACATACATACACACACACACACACACACACACACATACACAACACACACACACACACACACACACATACACGCACACACACAGTCTTACGCACATTTTTGGGAGATAGTGGCATTTGAAGTTTTGTATTTTTGTGCCTCTAGCCTCTATCTATAGCATCCATAGAAGTGTACATGCCATTTTTAGAGAGAGAGAGAGAGAGAGAGAGAGAGAGATTCTCCCCCCCCTTCTTCCACTTATCTTTCTCTTACTTGGGTAGAAAAGCACCCACTTTTGTACCTCTACCCTCTATCTATCGACACACTTACTTGGGTGGAAATGTGTTAACACCTCTAGCTACGGGTTTTTTTTTTGTGTGTGTGAGTTGAGATGTGCATTTCGAGAGATAGTGTCATTAGTCATTTGATAAACCCTTCCCCTCCCCCCTCCCTCTCTCTCTCTCTCTCTCTCTCTCTCTCTCTCTCTCTCTCTAGCTATGGTTTTGTGTGTGTGTGTGTGTTGAGATACACATTTCCAGAGGCAGTGGCGTTAGTCATTTGATGAACCCCTCACCCCCCCTCTCTCTCTCTCTCTCTCGCATTCACATTCACACACAAATGTAAAAACATAACGTTTATAATCCTTATAATCCTTACAAGCTATATGTATATCTAATAAATTATGTGTGTGTGTATGTGTGCGAGTGTATGTGTGTGTGTGTGTGTGTTGTGTGTGTGTGTATGTGTTAACACGTCTAGCTACGGGTTTTCTTAATGTGTATTTTTGTGCCTCTAGCCTCTATCTATAGCATGCCTAGAAGTGTACGTGCCATTTTTAGAGAGATAGAGAGAGATTATGTGTGTATGTGTTAACACCTCTAGCTACATGGGGGTGTATGTCATTACGTATTTCTATGAGAGAGAGAGAGAGAGAGAGAGAGATTGAGATTATATGTGTGTGTGTGAGAGAGAGAGTGTGTTTGTGTGTGTGTGTGTGTGTGTGTGTGTGTGTGTGTGTGCTTTTGTGTTTTTGTGAGAGAGGGAGAGAGAGAGAGAGGGGGGGTAGAATTTTTGTATGTGGTTTTGAGAGACTAACGCCAGAGAGAGAGGTGTAGGGGTTGATCGATGCTAGGGGAAGATGAAAGGGCATGAATATCTAAAGAAAGGAGATGAAAGAAAATGAAGATAATGGAGGAATGAAAAGAAGGTAGATTTGAGCAAGCAAGGAGAGATTTTCCTGAAGGAAAAGAGGTAGTGTGCACCCTACTATAGGTCAATCAATCGCCATCGTGCAACCTTGCATGTAGACACATATGCTACACCCTCCTTTCCCTTCAACTAATTAACTGATTTTACCATATTCCTTAAGTTAGGGTACATGCTGGCGCCAATCTTACGTGCATTTTGGGAGATAGTGGCATGTGAAGTTTTGTATTTTTGTGCCTCTAGCCTCTATCTATAGCATGCATAGAAGTGTACGTGCCATTTTTAGAGAGATAGAGAGATTATGTGTGTATGTGTTAACACCTCTAGCTACGGTTTTTTTTTGTGTGTGTGTGTGTTGAGATGTGCATTTTGAGAGATAGTGTCGTTAGTCATTTGATAAACCCTCCCCCTCCCCCCCTCTCTCTCTCTCTCTCTCTCTCTCTCTCTCTCTCTCTCTCTAGCTATGGTTTTGTGTGTGTGTGTGTTGAGATACACATTTCCAGAGGCAGTGGCGTTAGTCATTTGATAAACCCCTCCCCCCCCCCTCTCTCTCTCTCTCTCTCTCTCTCTCTCTCTCGCATTCACAAATCTTGCATGGCGCTCACATTCACACACAAATGTAAAAACATAACATTTATAATCCTTACAAGCTATATGTATAGCTAATCAATTGTTTGTGTGTGTGTGCGTGTATGTGTGTGTGTGTATGTGTATGTGTTAACACCTCTAGCTATGTTTTTTTTGTGTGTGTGTGTGTGTGTGTGTGTTGAGATGTGCATTTCGAGAGATAGTGTGTCGTTAGTCATTTGATAAACCCTCCCCCTCCCCCCTCCCCTGTCTCTCTCTCTCTAGCTATGGTATTTCTATGAGAGAGAGAGAGAGAGAGAGATGTACAGTTATACGAGTGCCCTTGAGCATCTATCTTCTATCTATTGCCTTCCCTTCCTTGCCTCATCGCATGCTCCTCTAGCACATAACAAAAATCACTTCAAACATCCACTTTGAGACGTAACTGAGCATCATCGGCCCAAAAGTGAAGGAAAAGTATCCCCTCACTCATGGAGGTACATTGGAGGTTTGCGGCATAAAGAAAAAGGTGAGGGAGTGTGATTCAGTTTATGGAATCTAGACCATGGAGGGCCCATGTAGTGAGGCGAAGGGGTGCAATGACTATTTCATTGCATGCGTCGAAAACAAAAGAATATGTATTAAATCAAATATAAAGGAAATGGGGAGGGGGGGATAAAGGTGTAAGGCATTAGCTTAATTTATACATGGGGGTGTATGTCATTACGTATTTCTATGAGAGAGAGAGAGAGAGAGAGAGAGAGAGAGAGAGAGAGAGAGAGAGAGATGTACAGTTCGCTTAGCTTTACTTTTTTTTGGGGTTGTTTTTCTTGCAGGTGCTTCAATTTATTGTTGGACTAGCACTAGCTTCTCTCCACAACTTTTGTTTATCCAGGTAGGTGATCACTTTTTTTCCAATTGACATTGTGTGTGTGTGTGTGTGTGTGTGTTTGCATCTTAAACATTTTCAAAATTATTGAAACCATTCCGATCTGATAATTCATGAATTCTCTGTTACATTCATGAAACCATTCTGATCGTAATTCATGGACGCTTAGATTCTTGGGAGGGGAAAATTGAACTAAGAACCATCTTTTTTCAAAAAGATAATGGAGGCGAGAGAGAGAGAGAGAGAGAGAGAGAGAGAGAGAAGCTTAGAAGCTACATTTTTAAAATCATCCAAACCATTATGATCTTATAGTTTCTAGATGATTATATTATTGAGACAGAAGAACTAAAAGATTATGGAGGCGAGAGAGAGAGAGAGAGAGGGAGAGAGAGAGAGAGGGAAAATATAATGGTGGACAGAAGTGAATTAAGTTAGTATATTAGTTAGAGACAAGGCGATGATGGGGTTGGACCAGTAATCATTAAATGTAATTGTATCTTTCATAGGGGCATCTTGATGACCTGGCAATATGTCTAGAGATAAGCTTGCACTGTCTACCCTAAGTGATCTAATCTAACCTTCATTTTTGAGAAGCTAGCCTTGCTTTTCAATTGACTTTGCTTTCTATTTGGAATTCTTTACTTCCTTAGGATACGTTGTGTGTGTGTGTGTGTGTGTTTGCATCGTTTAAGACAAGCTACATTTTCAAAATCATTGAAACCATTCCGATCTGATAATTCATGAATTCTTTGCTTCCTTAGGACACATTAGTTAGAGACAAGGCGATGATGTGGTTGGACCTTAAGTGATCTAATCAACCTCTTGAGGAGAGTAAAGGATTATGTATGTTTCATGTCATGTGCATTATACCCATGAGAAGTAACCTCCAGAGGTGAGGCAATTGGATATCAGTAATCATTAAATGTAATTGTATCTTTCCTAGGAGCATCTTGATGACCTGGCAATATGTCTAGAGATAAGCTTGCACCCTCTACCCTGAGTGATCTAATCTAACCTTCGTTTTGAGAAGCTAGCCTTGCTTCTCAATGAGAGTAAAGCATCAAATATGTTTCATGTCATGTGGACTATAGCCATGAGAACTAAGCTCGAGACGTGAGGCGATTGGATGATAGGTCGGGCTACACACACACAGAGAGAGAGAGAGAAAGAGAGAGAGGGGACGAAAGAATATAATGGTAGGACAGAAGTGAAATAAGACATGGCCATGATGTGGTTGGACCAGTAAGCATTAAATGTGATTATATCTTTCGTAGTAGCATCTTGATGACCTGGCAATATGTCTACAGAAAAGCTTGCACCCTCTACCCTAAGTGATCTAATCTAACCTTCGTTTTGAGAAGCTAGCCTTGCTTCTCAATGAGAGTAAAGCATCAAACAAATATGTTTCGTGTCATGTGGACTATAGCCATGAGAACTAAGCTTGAGACATGAGGTGATTGGATGATAGGTGGGGCTACACCGAGAGAGAGAGAGAGAGAGAGAGAGAGAGAAGGGGCGAAAAAATATAATGGTAGGCCAGAAGTGAATTAAGACAAGGCCATGATGTGTTTGGACCAGTAATCATTAAATGTAAGCTACATTTTTAAAATCATCCAAACCATTATGATCTTATAGTTTCTAGATGATTATATTATTGAGACGGAAGAACTAAAAGATAATAGAGGCGAGAGAGAGAGAGAGAGGGAGAGAGAGGGAATATATTGATGGACAGAAGTGAATTAAGTTAGTGTATTAGTTAGAGACAAGGCGATGATATGGTTGGACCCTAAGTGATCTAATCAACCTCTCAAGGAGAGTAAAGGATTATGTATGTTTCATGTCATGTGCATTATAGCCATGAGAAGTAACCTCCAGAGGTGAGGCGATTGGATATTAGTAATCATTAAATGTAATTGTATCTTTCCTAAGAGTATCTTGATTACTTGGCAATATGTCTAGAGATAAGCTTGCACCCTCTACCCTAAGTGATCTAATCTAACCTTCGTTTTGAGAAGCTAGCCTTGCTTCTCAATGAGAGTAAAGCATCAAATATGTTTCATGTCATGTGGACTATAGCCATGAGAACTAAGCTCGAGATGTGAGGCGATTGGATGATAGGTGGGGCTACACAGAGAGAGAGAGAGAGAGAGAGAGAGGGGATGAAAGAATATAATGGTAGGGCAGAAGTGAAATAAGACAATGCCATGATGTGGTTGGACCAGTAATCATTAAATGTGATTGTATCTTTCGTAGGAGCATCTTGATGACCTGGCAATATGTCTAGAGATAAGCTTGCACCCTCTACCCTAAGTGATCTAATCTAACCTTCGTTTTGAGAAGCTAGCCTTGCTTCTCAATGAGAGTAAAGCATCAAATATGTTTCATGTCATGTGGACTATAGCCATGAGAACTAAGCTTGAGACGTGAGGCGATTGGATGATAGGTGGGGCTACACCGAGAGAGAGAGAGAGAGAAAGAGAGAGAAAGAGAGAGAGAGAGAGAGAGAGAGAGAGAGAGAGAGAGAGAGGGGGGGGGGGGGGGGGACGAAAAAATATGATGGTAGGCCAGAAGTGAAATAAGACAAGGCCATGATGTGTTTGGACCAGTAATCATTAAAGGTATTTGTATTTTTCTTAGGAGCATCGAGCTGGCAGTATGTCTAGAGATAAGCCAGCATCCTCTTCCCTAAGTGATCTAATCTAACCTCTTTCAGAAGTTAGCCTTGCTTCTCAAGGAGAGTAAAGGATTAAGTGTGTTTCACGTCATGTGCTTTATAGCCATGAGAACTAAGCTCGAGAGGTGAGACGATTGGATGATAGATGGGGCTACACACACACACACACACACACACACAGAGCAAAATATAATGGTGGACAGAAGTGAAATAAGTCCATGATGTGGTTGGATACACCTTCATGAGTAGACAATAAGATTGCAGTAAGATTTCTTGGTGATGATCATAGGATTAAGGTCTCAGATTTAGGGTTGGGTAGAGGAGGCTAATGCATGGCAAGGGGAGGTTAGGGGGATTTGATTTTCGAAATAGACGCTAGGGCCATGTGCCCTCCATGTCGATTTCTCCTTTTAATATGTCCTATGATTTCTACTTCCTACCACCATATCCTTGGTCACTCTAAGCAACTTACCGCCTTTGAATCGGAAAATATTTGCACGAGTGCTTGGCAAGAGCTCATTCACAAATATCTCAATCCATCTAACTTGATTCCAAATTCTTTGTTGAGAGGAGATGGGCTACAATCTTTGGGTATCTACCTCCTATGCCAATTGATTTCTGCTCATGTTTATTCTATGGAATCTATGTGATCCAATTATACAATTGAGCCAATACATACCTGAAAAGGTTTTTGTATTTTATTATGGATGCAGCTCCAGAAATGGCTTCTACCGTTGTTTCAAATCTTGGGGAGTCGAGTTTCCATGGGCGACAAAGCCTTCGAGCAATAAAGCGAGCTGCAAGGGTGGAGGGCTCTGCAGTTTCTGACATTGTGTTGTCATCTTTTCCTGAGCCAGATAGCCTTCATGTGATAAATCAAGTTTTTGCAAGGGCCGAGACTTCAACCCATGGAGCAAATCACGGTCCCAAGTTGCCTTCAAAGCGTTTTAAGTCTAGCCGCGAACGTCGCACTGCTAATATAATGAAACGACTTACAAGGGGGAGAGCTTCAACCCATGCAACTGAGCATTCAAGTCATTACAATCTTTTAAAGTCCATTCAAGCCATGTGCGAGAATAATAAGGATGCATGTGCCATGAACACACGATATTTGGGCTCTTTGTGGGGAGAAATCCATTCAGATGGTGCTGCAGTAATAGCGCAGGGCATGGCAGAATTTCCTGGAACTCTCATTGCAAGGATTTCTCAAATTGAGAATAGCGTTAAGGACTCTAATCAATGGATGCAACAGATTTTGGGGAGAGGTGGAGAAGGGGCAGTTGTATGTGAGAATGGGTGTAGACTACAAGTTGATAAGCTGAAAGAACAAGTTCAGCTACTGTCCACTGAGGTGTCAATGTTCAAAGTTGGTTTAAATAGGCTAACTGCTTTGATGACCAGGATGAGCCGTAAACTAGAGCAGATCGCAACCCATGACAATTAAGAGAGTCCTGAGACTTTTATGTCACTTTTTGTACTGGAATCCCAAATGCTTCTATGGGATTCATGTACTTGGGTTGCCCTTATGTTATTTGGCAAGACAAGTTTGACTCCTGAGACTTTTGTGTCACCTTTTGTACTGCAATCCCAAATGCTTCTATGGGATTCATGTACTTGGGTTGCCCTTATGTTATTTGGCAAGACAAGTTTGACTCCTGAGACTTTTATGTCACTTTTTGTATTGGAATCCCAAATGCTTCTATGGGATTCATGTAGTTGAGTTGCCCTTATGTTATTTGGCAAGACAAGTTTTTTGCAAATGATTATATTTACTTTCATTTGACGTATATATGGCAATGGAAGCTAATTTAATTCAATATTTGAATTGCCTATTGTTCCTTCCCATTTTCGTTTTATTTAAGATATACTCAAATATTTGTGATTTTTTTGAATCATGTATTCGCATAAATGCTGATGCAATGCTTATACTTTTTTGAGATGGTCAACTTTGAGTTTTTTTAGATATGTTAGCTTTGGTTTTTATGTTTCAAATGATGGTTGCACATATGGTATTGTATTTTGCTCACATGTTGAAAAAATATGAGCATTACTCTTACCAAAGATAGTGAGACACTGAAACTTGGTCATGGGACACTATGAGTTCAATGCATAGATGGTCCGCTCTCAATTTTAGATAGATGGGAAAGGGATGGCTTTGCTAATTAACCTTGCTTCTTGCTTTTCTAAATTATTTTCTTCCTAGGGCACATTTGTTGAGATCCATCAATTTTTGTCATGGTTAGGGATGATGCATAAGTCTTTTGATTAAGCTATTTTTCCCTTTGAGGAATAGATATTTATGTAGTTGGTTGAGTGGATACAGAAGATGGCAAGACAAATAGAAGAGAGGCTACATTCAATACGTTCTCATAGGAGAAGATTGTTGGATTCAACGCGGGCGGCCCGTCGTGCTTATGCTATACAAAGAACAAGGTCTAAAACACAAGGTGCTAGAAGGATGAGGGTGGCTGTGGAATCTATGGGTGTAGAAGTAGGAGTTTGCAGTCAACATAATCAGACACATGGATGCAGTAATGCAGTACGTAATGAGCATGAACCTGCTCCAGTAGTATGTACAACTACTCAAATGGATGCAAGCAGGGATGCTACTCATTTAAGAGGCCGAAGGCGTGTTGTTCACAACAGGGCTGTGATTTTGGGTGCAGGGGGGAGCCTCTCTATCTTGCATACTTTTCCGTTAAGGGAAAATGTAGAGCATCCATCTTTGTATCCACTGGTCTTCAATGCTCCTTCTGTTCATGCACTTGGATCCATGGATCATACATGCAGCTTTTGCCAAGCTCAACTGTGGAAACAAGAGACGCGAATGCATATGCATCAAGTTGTGGGCAAGCACTGTTGCAAAGTTGGTCGTGTGTCATTGTTGCCGTTAGAAGAACCACCAGAGATTTTGAGAGTTCTATTGCATGGACATGATGCTAGAAGCAAACTATTTAAGAAAAACATTAGGGCTTATAATAGTGCCATGGCATTTGTTTCATTGGGAGCTCATGTTGATCAAATGTTCCATGGGAATGGGGGTATACAAAACTTTCGGGTCCATGGTAGTGTGTATCATCGGATTGGAAATTTATTGCCCGATGAGGCTAGGCAAGAGATGCCACGTTTTGCACAGTTGTACGTGTATGACACTGATCATGAACTAGAACACCGTTTACATGGGATGCCTGGTTTGGATCCAGGCATTTTGGAGTTGTTGCAGAGGATGATGCACGAGTGCAATCCATATGCCAGTGCATTGATGGCTATTGGGCAAGTGCTAAGAACAAATCCACATACAAACCTGAGGATGGTTATTTGTGAGAGCCGCTCCACCTCAAGGCAGTACTTGGCTCCTATGGCTAGCAAGGTTGCTGCAATCATGCCAGGACAAGGGGATGACTTCGATATTGGAAATCGGGACATTCAGATTTTTAGCCGCAATGGGTTTGTGCGTAGAATATCTAATTTGCACCGATCATACATGCCTCTCATGTATGTTCTTTTGTTCCCTCGGGGGGAAGATGGTTGGCATCCATATATCCCATATAGTGATGTTCCTAATCACACACCATTGCACGAGATAGGTGGACAGAGTTGTGTCACCCAGAGACAATACTACGCATATCGTTTGCAAGTGAGACATGATACAAATGCATGTCTTTTGCGTGGGGGTAGATTGTTCCAGCAATACATGGTTGATGCCTACAGTAGCATGGAAGAGTCCAGGTTGGTGTGGATACGAAACAACCAAGCTTCCCTACGCGCTGAAGTCTATCAAGGGTTGATGGACATGGTGAATACAGCTGATGGGACACGTACTGTGCTTGGCAATGCTGCAGGGCGTAGGGTGGTGTTGCCTTCTTCTTTTACGGGAGGGCCTCGGTATATGTCTCAGCTATACCAAGATGCTATGGCAATTGTCAGAAAAAGGGGCAAACCTGATTTATTCATAACATTCACCTGTAATCCCAAATGGCCTGAAATATCTATAGCATTGTTGCCGGGGCAAACTGCGCAAGACCGTCCAGATTTGACAGCCCGTGTGTTTTTCCAAAAGCATAAGGACATGATGCAGTCAATTACAAAACATAATTTGTTTGGGAAGGTGGCTGGATATGTGAGTGTCATAGAGTTTCAAAAGAGAGGTCTGCCACACTCACACATATTGTTGATATTAGAAAGTGGTTTCAAACCCGTGGAGATCGGTCACTATGACCGATTAGTGTGTGCGGAGTTGCCAGATAAGGCTATGTTCCCAGAGTTGCATGATATTATTGTGCAATGTAATGTCCATGGTCCGTGTGGCGCACTAAATCCATCTGCAGCTTGCATGGTTGATGGAAAATGCATTCGTCATTATCCACGTGGATTCTCACAGACGACTACTGTTGGCAATGATGGCTATCCAGTTTACATGCGTCGTGATGATGGTAGAAAGATACAAGTGAAAGGGGGTGTGATTGATAATCGTTGGATTGTGCCATTTAATCCTTTCCTCTCCGTGAAGTATAAGGCACACATAAATGCTCCACAATCACTGCAGTTAAGTATTTGTATAAATATGTGTACAAAGGTCATGATAGAGCCATTATCAAGATGCAAGTAAATAATGCAGGAGAGCAAGGGCATTTGCACAACATAGTTGACGGTGGCATTGATGAGATTAGTAGTTACTTAGATGCACGTTATGTGTCAGCATCAGAAGCATGTTGGCGGATTTATGAGTATGCCACGCACGATGAAAAACCCGATGTGCAAAGATTGCAGGTTCATCTTCCAATGCGCAATAATGTCATCTTTCGAGATGATGATGATTTGCAAAATGTTGTAGGCAGGGAACAAAATCAAAAGACCACCCTCACAGAATGGTTCACTTATAATCAGTTGCAATCTGACGCAAGCAACTTGCTGTATGGTGACTTGCCAGACAAGTTGGTTTGGAACAAAACCAATAAGCGGTGGACTAGAAGACAAAAGGGGAATACCATAGGTCGGATGTACAATATTTCCCCCTCAGCTGGTGAGCTCTACTTCATGCGTATGCTTCTTAATGTGTGCACGGGATGCAAGTCCTTTGATGACCTACGTACTTTTGACAGCCAAGTGTACCCTACTTTCAAGGCAGCATGCATAGCACGGGGATTGTTGGAGAGTGATGAAGAATGGTTTGTGTGTATGCAAGAGGCTGTGTTTTATCAAAATAGTGCACAACTGAGACACCTATTTGTGACAATATTGGTTTTTTGTGAGCCAACATCTCCTCGACTTTTGTGGGAAAAATTTTCCCTTGAGCTTTCGGATGATTTTTTTAATATATTGGAATCAAGTATGGGGAATTTAATTGGTCATCGTGAACTAGCAATAAAGAAGGCTGTATTGCACTTGGAGCACATTCTTCAACAACATGGGCGAAGGTTGGCTGAGTTTGACGGAATGCCTGTTGTAGATAGAACATCTTTGTTAGAAGCTGGAAATGGCTTATTGCAAGAAGAAAGAATGTTTGATTGTGTGAAAGAAGCACAGACTGCCCAGCAAATGGAAATGTCCTTGAATCACTGTCAACGTGCTGCATTCGATCGGATTTTGGCAAGGGTCTATGGAGATGGTGGTGAGGTCTTTTTTCTCGATGGTATAGGAGGGTCTGGAAAGACCTTTCTCTACAATTGCTTGCTCTCTCGATTGCGTGGGGAGGGGCTCATCGCTTTGGCATGTGCATCTTCTGGGATTGCTGCATTGCTACTAGCCAATGGACGCACGGCACACTCACGATTCAAGATACCGTTGGAGCTGGATGGTACTAGCAGTTGCAATATTAAGGTTAATAGTCAACTCGCATATGTTTTGAAGATGGCTAGGCTGATAATATGGGATGAGGCACCCATGACTCACCGGTTTGCTTTCGAGGCACTAGACAGAACTTTACGAGATATCATGTCCAATGAGCAACTTTTTGGTGGGAAGGTGGTATTGTTGGGGGGGGATTTTAGGCAAGTCTTGCCAGTTCTTCCAAAGGCAGGACGAGAGGACATTATCAATGCTACCTTATGCCACTCAAGGATTTGGGGTCACACTACAATATTGAAGTTGACGCAGAATATGCGGGTCCTTCAGAATGGTGATAATTGTGCTGAGCAAGAGTTCATGCAATGGGTTCTGGACATTGGCAATGGGATAAATAGATGTACAAAAGAAGATACTGTTGTGATTCCATCGCATATGCTTTTAGAGACAAAGTCCATGGAAGGCCTCATTGGATGGGTGTATCGAGGGCTTGCAACTGTTTTGGACTGTGCAACATACTTTCGAGAGCGCGCTATTCTTGCACCTCGAAACACCGAGGTTGATGCAATTAATGCTATGTCATTGAAGGCAATGCCCGGTGAGGAAAGGGAGTACCTAAGTGCAGACTCAGTGGACAACTTAGGGGGAGATTCCTTTTTGTTTGCAGTCGAGTATTTGAATAGTCTTGATCTTGGTGGTGGATATCCCCCGCATCGGTTGGTTTTGAAAAGGAATGCTCCTATAATTTTGTTGCGTAATTTGAATCCTCGCCAGGGTTTGTGCAATGGGACACGGTTGATATGCAAAGAGTTTCACACAAAAGTGTTAGAAGCTGAAATCATTACTGGTGATAGAACGTTTATTCCAAGGATAACATTCATTCCGAGCAACCTTAAACTTCCATTCGACATGAGGAGACGGCAATTTCCTATCCGATTGGCATTTGGCATGACAATCAATAAGTCACAGGGTCAAACATTGTCAGTTTTGGGGCTGTACTTGGCGACACCGGTATTCAGTCATGGCCAATTATATGTCGCATTTTCACGTATCCGAGCATCAAACGCTGTTAAGGTTTTCATTTCGCAGGGTGCGTCTGATGCCAGGGGTGAGGAGATGGATAATACTTCTACCACAAATGTTGTGTACAAGGAAGTTTTGCAATTGGCAACAACAAGAGCCTAGGAGTATGACATTGCTCTTTCAAGCCCTCCTCAGACTTTCTTGGGTGGAAAATCTTCATTTCGGTAATCTTTGTATAGCTTTTTTTAAGTTCTTTCAATATTCCAACTATCATAGGTCTTTGGGAATGTTGGCTATTTATACAAAGATAGAGTGAGACGTAATATTTCATGACTTTGTCCTTGATAATGTTTGGATTTCATTTTTCATTTGAGTTACGGGTTTGTAATACACTAGAGGCTATTTTCTCTTCAAAGCCTATTGTTTTTTTTCAGTATATGTAGATTGACACGTGCATTCTTTTTTTGCAATGTGATAGGATGTCTAGGCAATTCACGTTTGTCACCGAAACAAGAGCACAGGTGCAAGGTACATAGTTGCTTGACAACCACGTTTTATGTTGACACATTTAATAGTATAGTCACTCACTTTTTAGAAAATTGTAGATCCTGCGGGCTGGGGATCTCTGGAGAGCGCGCAACTGTTGTTGGATTTGCTTGAGCTGGAGAGCTACCTTGGGTAAGAACTGTGTACATTGTTTAATGCTTTATTTTTGTTAAAATAAAAGTTTTTTTGGATTATATTTGAGTGGGAAAACATGCTATTATTTGTCTTTTAGGAGTATTCCTGATTCAAGGTTTCTAATGAATCTCCACGTCCACAATCCTTTGGATGGACGAGTCCATTTGGGATATTACGCTGTCCTGGCTTGCCGGCTTCATAGGGATGATGGACCACAGACCATCACTGTTCGCTGGCTGGGATACTATGAATGTGTGCGGACACGAATTTTTTATCGAGGGCGAAATGGGGACTACACGTATACCTTTCTCAGCGTTGTTGACAGCCCTTTGCGTCTGAGTAAGTACTCTAAAGAATGAGTTGGGTTTTACCAACATACATATATAAAAGTTTTATGGCTCAATAATTATAGTTCCTAAATTATCTTTCTATGTGATGCTGGTCCAGATACTATTGTTGGTACTCCGTTGTATGTTCGTAGCCGCGGTGGACGCGGCGGACGTGGTGGACGTACAATGAATGGCCGTCGCAGGCTTTTCCCTGCAGTACATGGCCACAGACTTTTCCCTTAGGGATGTTTGTGTGTGTATTGTAGATTTTGTATGTTCAGTTTATGACTTTATTTTGCGGCTGTGTATTTGGATATATCAATCAGTTCTTTGATGTAGCTATTGCATCTTCAGACATGTGACTGCACTTTTGGATGTGATATTTTTTGAAGTACTATGTCATAGAGAAGTTTATTTTGGACGTGGTGGATGTGGAGTACATGGCCGGCACAGGCTTTTCCCTATAGTGCATGGCCACAGACTTTTCCCTTTAGGGATGTTTGTGTGTCTACTATAGATTTTGTATGCGGATGTGTATTTGGACATATCAATGAGTTCTCTGGTTTCACTTTTGGATGTAATATTTTGAAGTACTATGTCATAGATATTTTTTTTGGTTAGAATATGTTGCTGGCTTTAGACATTTTAGCATCTTAAGACCCAGCAGAGCGGGTCGCTAGCCCGTCGTAGACGGGTCAGGTTACTCGAAAGAGTTTCACACGAAAGTGTTAGAAGCTGAAATCATTATTGGTACCAATGCTGGTGATACAATGTTTATTCGAAGGATAACATTCATTCCGACCAACCTTAAACTTCCATTCGACATGAGGAGACGACAGGAGCGCAGGTGCACGGTACATAGTTGCTTGACAACCATGTTTTATGTTGACATGTTTAATGGTATAGTCACTCACTTTTAGAAAATTGCAGATCTTGCAGGCTGGGGATCTCTGGAGAGCACGCAACTGTTGTTGGATTTGCTTGAGCTCGAGAGCTACCTTGGGTAAGAATCATGTACATTGTTTGTTGCTTTATTTTTTTGTTAAAACAAAAGGTTTTTTTTCGATTATATGTGAGTGGGAAAACATGGTATTGTTTGTCTTTTAGGACTGTTCGTGATTCAAGGTTTTTAATGAATCTGCACATCCACAATCCTTTGGATGGACGAGTCGATTTGGGATATTACGCTGTCCTAGCTTGCTGGCTTCATAGGGATGATGGACCACAGACCATCACTGTTTGCTGGCTGGGATACTATGAATGTATGGGGACACGAATTTTATATCGAGGGCAAAATGGGGACTACACGTACACCTATGTGAGCATTGTTGACAGCCCTTTGCGTCTGAGTAAGTACTCTAAAGAATGAGTTGGGTTTTACCAACATACATGTATAAAAGCTTTATGGCTCAATAATTAATGTTCCTCAATTATCTTTCTATGTGATGCTGGTCCAGATACGATTGTTGGTACTCCATTGTATGTTCGTAGCCATGGTGGATGCGCCGGATGCAGTGGACGTGGAGTGAATGGCCGTCGCAGGCTTTTCCGTGCAGTACATGGCCGCAGACTTTTCCCTTAGGGATGTTTGTGTGTCTATTGTAGATTTTGTATGTTTGGTTATGACTTTATTTTGCAGCTATGTATTTGGATATATCAATCAGTTCTTTAGGCTTTTCCCTATAGTACATGGCCGCATACTTTTTCCTTTAGGGATGTTTGTGTGTCTATTGTAGATTTTGTATGTTCAGTTATGACTTTGTATACAGATGTGTATTTGGACATATCAATGAGTTGGGGGCTGTACTTGGCGACACCGGTATTTAGTCATGGCCATCAATGCGTGGCATTTTCACATATCTGAGCATCAAACACTCGGGATCTCTGGAGAGCACGCAACTGTTGTTGGTTTTGCTTGAGCTGGAGAGCTACCTTGGGTAAGAACTGTATACATTGTTTGTTGCTTTATTTTTGTTAAAACAAAAGTTTTTATTTGAGCGGGAAAACATGCTATTGTTTGTCTTTTAGGACTGTTCCTGATTCAAGGTTTCTAATGAATCTCCACGCCCATAATCGTTTGGATGGACGAGTCCATTTGGGATATTACACTGTCCTAGATTGTCGGATCAATAATTATAGTTCCCAAATTATCTTTCTGTGTGATGCTAGCCCAGATACGATTGTTGGTACCCCGTTGTATTTTCATAGCCGCGGTGGATGTGGCGAACGTCGCAGGCTTTTCCCTACAGTACATGGCCGCAGACTTTTCCCTCAGGGATGTTTGTGTGTCTGTTGTAGATTTTGTATGTTCAGTTATGACTTTATTTGCGGCTGTGTATCTGGATATATATCAATCAGTTGTTTGATGTAGCTATTGCATGTTCAGACATGTGATTGCACTTTTGGATGTGATATTTTTGAAGTACTCTGTCATAGAGAAATTTTTTTTGGACATGGCAGATGTGGAGTACATGGTCAGCGCAGGCTTTTTTCCCTATAGTACATGGCCGCAGACTTTTCCCTTTAGAGATGTTTGTGTGTCTATTGTAGATTTTGTATGTTCAGTTATGACTTTGTTTGCGGATATGTATTTGGAAAGAGTTTCACACGAAAGTGTTAGAAGCTGAAATCATTACTGGTACCAATGCTGGTGATAGAACGTTTATTCCAAGGATAACATTCATTCCGACCAACCTTAAACTCCCATTCGACATGAGGAGACAGTAATTTCCTATCCGATTGGCATTTGGCATGACAATCCATAAGCCACAGGGCCAAACATTGTTTGTTTTGGGGCTGTACTTGGTGACACCGGTATTCAATCATGGCCAACTATACGTGGCATTTTCACATATCCGAGCATCAAACGTTGTTACTTAAGGTTTTCATTTTGCAGAGTGCGTCTGATGCCAGGGGCGAGGAGATGGATAATACTTCTACCACAAATGCTGTGTACAAGGAAGTTTTGCAATTGGCAACAGCAAGAGCCTAGGAGTATGACATTGCTCTTTCAAGCCCTCTTGAGACTTTCTTGGGTGGCAATTGACATCTTGAGACCCGGCGGAGCGGGTCACTAGCCCGTCGTAGACGGGTCAGGTTACTCGTTTGAATTGGAAACTGAGAGGCGATCATACACCATATCTTTAGGCAATAATCTGTCTATCATTGCACTAGCAAGGGTAGTGCTGACAGTTGAGTCTCTTAGTATACTCACCAATTGCAAATGATAAATGGCTTGGCAAACAAACGACCAAGGACCCCGACGGACAGACGAAAAGAGATGTTGAAGATGCTTCAATAGAGTTTGATGGTGAAACAGACTAGTGAAAATAGAAATCCTGTAATGTTGAAGCCGCTCGGAGAGGCACTGTGTGAGATGTTGATAGGTTCTTTGGAGATTGTGGTATGGCTAAGTACATTTCTGTGGCAAGGGAGCTAGTCACTCACAATAATGAGTTCCCTAAACAGTAGGCTCAAGAGTCAAAGCTCCTGTTAAGTTTCACAAATTTTGGACATAGTACAATAACAAGCGAGTAGTGAGCACTGCCTTTAGAGAGACGAGTTGATTTGGGAAGAGAGGGTGAGAGAGAGAGAGAGAGAGAGGGGGGGGGAGAAGTTGATTTGGGAAGAGAGAGGAATGAGAGAGAGAGAGAGAGAATGCACTAGAATAGAAAGTGGCCGCCAACATGGCCTAAAACAAGTGGAGGGACACTTTTGAAAACAAGGTGAATGATCAAAATCATTCATGAGGCCTAGCCAGGCCCAAAATAGAAAGAACCGGGGATGAAATGGTGGAGATCACATGCCAGGAATAGAAAGAAGAGAAAAACACTGTGTGGAAAATAGCTCAAATACAACTGGGTGGACCTCTGAACTGGAAGTCTATCCTTCTAGGAGAGTCCACTAAAGTTAAATACTATGTCTTGACGCTTGTCAGAGCTCATGCACTTTGGTCTATTTGGATTTCCAAAAATGCTTTCCAATTTAGTAAAATTGTTACTAATCCTAACACTTTCTTTGTGGACTAGCTATCAGGATCATCAAAGATTGGCTCAAGCCATTAGAACCTTCAAGAAGGACCATGACCATCTGCTCAAAGAAATATAGGATCATGAAGTAGGTTATCAGCAGCAGCTGAAACACCATAGAGAATGCCAACACAAAGGATCTATCCAAAGCTGCTATTTATATATTTGTTAGATGCTGCACTGTGTTCCCTTTATCTTTGTAGAGGTTTGAATGTAATGGCTCAAAACTATGTATCTTTTGACAAACTAATATAAAAATATACATTTTTTGCTCCCAACAAAAAAAGATGGTGGGTGATTCATGTTAATACTAATGTCTCTAGTGTTACTAGTGTTTGCACTTGGGTGTAATAAGTATTTTTTGATGACACCAGTCACACTGTTAGGATTTTGACTTGTTAAGATCCATTTGCAAGCCTTCTTTAGACACAATATGCCCTAATAAGACTACTTTTGTTTGAGACAAATGACACTTGCTAGCATTTAGACACCCTTTTGCTTCATCAATCTTGGCTAAGGCTATCTTTGACTTCTCCATGTGATTTATGTGCTGAGAATAAATGCAAAAATAATCTTGTCAACTTCGAGGAGTACTTTTTGGCAGATTATCTCCAACTATTGTAAAATAGGATTGAATTAATTGTTGGAGAATATTCTTGACTCTCTTTGTATTTTGGATATTTTACTCCCACTCTGATACTCTATCTGACTCCCACTTTGACTCCGAATGTGAGTATTTATGTTAACTCCCACTTTGATACTCTATCTGAAGGGATTGACTAATAATGGATTACCCCTACTTGTGGTTTAAAAAGGGCAATGATAAATGGTTGCATTTGGTTTATTTAAACATTGAAAGTCAGTCCAGTAGTGTAATAGGCTAGATTGTTTGGTAGGGCACACACACATGCACAAGCATGCATACACGCGCGGCGTGCCTATGCGTGCACATCCACACACACACAAAGGCAGAAAAAGGAAACTTCATGGATGAATGGGCAAGAGAGAGAGAGAGAGAGAGGAGATGGGCGTGTCATGGAGGAGAGGAGAGAGGAGAGAGAGCGAGCTCACCATTTTTGTACATGCTCGCCAAAAAATCATGCCCACCACTGCTAGGACTTTCCTTTTTCTTGGGATTACCCTTCGACTCTCTTATGGAGCACAAGATTGAGTTGAAGCCAGAAAGGAAGCCAACTGTGCAACGCTTAAGGTGACTGGGGGTGATCCAAGCTGAGGCACTAAAGAAAGTGGTAACACAACTACTTGAGGTTGGATTCATCTTTCCTCTTGATGATTCAAAATGGATATCTCTTGTAGTTGTCACATCAAAGAAAGGAAATAAGTGGCGGGTTTGTGTGGACTTTCATCCTTTGAATGCATGCACTAAGAGGGATCATTTTCCTTTTCCATTCCAAGATGAAATACTAGACCAAGTAGTAGGGCATGAGATGCATGCACTAAGAGGGATCATTTTCCTTTTCCATTCCAAGATGAAATACTAGACCAAGTAATAGGGCATGAGATGTATTCCATATGTGATGGGTATTCTGGGTTTTTCAAATTCGCATTTGGGAGAAAGATCAAAAGAAGACGTCATTTGTCACATATTGGGGAGTTTTTGCTTATAGAGTGATGCCTTTTGGGTTGACCAATGCATGCCTTACTTGGGAAAGTTCATAAGGGTTCATCAAATCACACCAAATATTTTATAATGCAAATTTGATGGAGAGGTATGCCAACTCACCTGGCACCATCACAACCAAATGAAAGTTAGAACAATCCATTTCAGTTGTGGAAGCCAAGCTTCAATGCTGGCACACAGTTGTTATCCTTGTCACTCTATCTAGATTAGCATCAAATCTCGGTATTCTTATAAAACATAGGTTGGCAAAAAATGTCAAAAGTTCTAGTAAGTTGCAGTAAGCAGAAAGGTAGAATACAACAAGTGAAGTGTTCAATAAAACGAGGGTGAAGAAATACTCCTGAAGTTGGAACCGTGGGTGTCAATGCTTTCAAAAAGTGAGATGTAAAAGAAAACTCAAGGTACCAAATCATATTTAATAAATTTCCAAGGAAGTTCCTTCCTCTTTTACTCCAACTCTTGCCAATAATCCTTCTTAGTTCTAATATAATTCATAGTTATCCTTCCTTCCTTCCATAATTCTAACAAATCTTTAAAATGATAATGCTCTAGTCTCTCTACCCCACACCTAAATCGATCCTTCATAATAAAAATTCTCTAGTATCTCCATTCAACCATAAAATGTATCCCTAATGTAGATACTCCAAAGTATAGAGAGATCTCATAAACCTTTTAGAAAAGAGATTCTCTAATTAGTTCCCATACAATCTCACAACCAATAAAATCTCTCTCTTTTAACATCCCTAAGGGAATCTTCATGGGTGGTTATCCTTACCCAATCAAGGCTAGGAGGATGGCAAAAATTATCGAAGCAAGAAGAGTGAGACATTAAAGCATAAATACCATTTTCCATAAAGGAAATTTTACTATAAATAATACCAAAAATAAATCTTTCAATAATAATACCCATCCAAGATATTACTCTTTCTCCTTGTGCCTGAAATTCCCTTTTAGCAAATTAAGATACAAATTTCAAAATAATGTATTCTAATTTTCTATATTTTTGTCAAACCATTGCCCCTAGGAGTCCAAATATATAATCTCCTTGGACAATTAGCCTTATCATACTAAGCCATGGCATCATGCCAAGTCATAACCTTAACCATAGTCCCAAAGAATTCCATCCCATCTCATAAATCCGGAATAGCCTACGTAAATAGATCTGATATAAAAACCAAGAGGAAAGAATAGATCCAAATAAAAACCAAGAGGAAAGAATTCCATACAATTCCAAAAATAAAATTGCTTTTTCTTCCCTCCTCCTTTTCCTAGGGTGTTTCATTGTAATCATGGTTGGAGGACTATTCCATGTAGAGCTTTCTCCAAGGATAAGGAAATGAATATACAAATTCTATACCATGAAGATAGAAGATAGGGTTTATATTATATATCAAGGAAAGTCACCAATGGAAGGGAGTATACTATATATTCTACATGATTTAAAGCACTTGTTATAGAGGTATAATCCAAGTCCATAAGTGCATGAGCACAAGAATCTTTGCTACCTTCATTGAGCCCAGAAATCCAAATAAAAGGTTGGTGAAACCTTTAACCAACCTTGTGCCCATATAGAAGTAGCTTTTCTTCTTTATAAACATATATATATATATATATGCATGCATGCATGTATGTATGTATGTATGTTGTATGTATGTATATGAGCATTCCAATTAAATAACGGGAATGTGTATAAAATTCCAAAAAGTTAAAGAGAGCTTTCCCCATCTAAAGAAATTAAACAAACTCCAATGTAAATCTCCTCTCTATCAAGGTAAAAGAAATCTCTTTTTTTACTCAAGGTAAAAGAAATCTTCCCATATGTAAACTTTGGCAATTTTTAGACAATTTCCCCTTTTCATAAGGGGGATGGAAATCTCCCAAACTAGTGGTTTCTTCTATGAATGGGTAGCTTCCAAATGATGCCCACAAGTCTCCCAAGTGAATTCCCACATTGAGTCTCCAAAGCCTTGGTCATTCATCTAGCATATGCCCATAGAGGTATATTGCTATGTGAAACTATATGGTCTTGTCCTATGTCCAAAGTTTCAATCCCACCAAACAATTTTCAAGGGTAGATGAGCATACATCTATTGTCAATACGGTTTTTGAGCTATCAAATCTCGTATAGGATCTAGGGAAGGGAAGCAATGGGCTGCTATTTAAAGGAACAAGGGTCCCCAATCAAGGAACCCAAAACTATAATTGTGATTGGCACAACGATCTAGTAGAACAAGCATGAACTGGCAACGACCTAGCAGAGCTTGAACTGGCAATGACTCAAACTCGTTTGTGAAAGTAAGGTAAGTAGTAGACAAGGTGATTAGTGGAACTTAGAAGGTGAAAAACTCGTTTGTGAAAGTAAGGTAAGTAGTAGGCAAGGCAATCGGTGGAACTTAGAAGGTGAAAAACATCGAATTCTTGCACTCTATTGCATAGCCAAACTACAAAACAAACAGAAGAGCCATGCTCACTCCCTCATGCTACAGACTACCAACGTTTCATAAGGCAATTGGAAGTTGTAGTCACGTAAGCACTACAAACTTTTAGCATCATTTCATTTCCTATGCCTTGTTCCGTCTTGCACAATGTATAATATAATAAGATTGAGAACCTACTTTGTAGTCATTCCCACATCGATAATATAGCGTTCCCACAAGGAAAACCAATCACCCCTCTGGGTCATGACCCATTCTATGGTACATACATCTAGAAACTCTCTGTTAATATACCTAGATCAGTCTATAATGAAAGTGTAAAACCAGTAAAGACCTATAACTATAAGATGATTAACATTATCCAAGGGAGAGTGGAAGAAGAGGAACCACTTAAACCAGCTAACACAAAGGGTCCCGATCTGATGCAACAAATGTTTCATGAGGACTTAAGTGTTGCAAAACCTAAGAGAGGAGGATGAACTAACCCTCTATGGCTTTGAAGAGCCACTATTGGTTGGTCAGGAACCCTCCCAGGAACCACATGATATTGCTGGGTTAGCAACTTTGCTCCCCACAGAGGTCAAGATGCTGATTGCATCCTTGCTACAAGGGAATTTCACCCTCTAGAGAGACCTCTCAAACTGGATGAATGGGAAAATCCTAGCACAAGAGCCTACCAATCCTGAAGAAAAGTAACTGTAAGAAGAGGTCCAGAACCTACCTAAGGTTCCATCAATAAATTAGACCAAAACTTAGAAGGTGATGACACCAACGCAGCTATCCCATAACCTACTAGGATCAAAAGGTGGATGGGGGAGCAAGCGTAAGTGTATGCACCAAAGAATGTTGGGAAAAATGGGGGAAACCTTCCCTCGAGCGAACCCATCTTGTAGTGAATCTAGTCGATGACGGAATTATTGAACCCCTAGGAGGTCTCAAGGGAATTAACATCAAGGCGTTTGTCTTCACATACCCCGTCCGATTTGTGGTGATGGAATTCACTCAGTAGCTCGGATACAAAGTCATCCTAGGTAGGCCATTCCTATGAATGTTAGGATTGGTGCACGATTGGCACACAAACAACATTTATGTACACCATGAGGAGCAAGTACTTGCGCACCTACAAGGCCCACCCACTATCAAGACAACTATTTGCTATGGAATTTGACACAATGGACATGACAAAATCCTTGAAACTGTTTCAAGCTTGTGAGAGTGTGACAGGAAGGAGGTAGATGAGTTTTGGTATGCCCATCTCCCCATGCTTGAGCTCACTCAAAATTGAATACACATTCCGGTGACTATTGACGTCCCAAAAAGAATAGGGTTCTAGAAAATAACCCCCGAACGTGAAGAATTAAAAGCGGTAGTACCCCTATCTTTAACATGCTCAAACCCCACAAGGTGAGCAAGGGAAAAGTTAAAGTCAAGTTAGAACTCCATTGGCTGACATATGTAGGAGCAACCACTTCTCACCATGAGTTCTCCTCCAACAAGGGATCCTGGTTGAGTAGGGTTACTACTCCATTAGGCTCTATACTAAAGCTCCGAAGATCCAAAAGCACGAAAGCCTCCACCAAAAGCAAAGAGAAGTTAACCCCCAACATGGAGGAAGAGGAGGACTTATGATAGGTCCCTCCCCATTATAAGGCCTACATGATAGAGGACCATAAAATCCTCTACTAGTAGCAGGCCAAGAGAACCCAAGAAGAATGTTGCTTCCAAGGATACGATGGCTCGGCCAAAGTTACCGAAGTGACCATGGCTAGAAGGGGCTGGAGCCACAGCCGATATACATAGCAGACGAACTCACCCCCAATGAGGAGCAAGCCTTAATTGCTCTCCTTCAAGAGTACAAGGATTGCATGGCCTAGAAGTATATAGACATGAAGGGTGTGCCTACGTAGCACACTATATGCATGGTAGATGATATTAGGCCAGTGCGGCAATGACCCTATCCTTGAATCCCAAATATGTGCTCATAGTGAGGGAGGAAATACAAAAACTCATAGATGCGGGATTCATTTGTGAGATAGAGCGTGTGGACTAGGTGTCACCCATTGTGATAGTGCATAGTAGATTGGGTTACTATCAAAGAGGATTGGTTTTTGAATTTGTTAGATTGTTTGTTGGATTGATCCTTCCTTGTGGGTCAATCAATTGCCAAAATGTTATTCTTTGTCTCTTTGGTTTGTGCCTTCTACATTTCTCTCACTGATGCTATCCAAACCTTTTCGTGGTCCTTCCATTTCAGCCCTTTCTGCTTCACTTCTTTCTTAGCTTGTGTCTTCTCTTGAATTGGTCCTTTTGTTTTGGTGACTGTCAGAACCTATACTTGAGAGGTAACTGCTCCGGCATATTTTCAATCAGGATGTGCCCTGAGCGGTTTCATAACCCGAGATGGAATTTCAAAGGAGACTAGTAGAGCATTTGACTACCTAATAGGAGCGACCTGCGCACGAGATGAGAGACTTGACCTCACTACCCCAGGGGTAATAGTTGACTATTACTGAGAGCTTGGAATTGGAGTAGATGCGTTCTCTTTTGCAAGCCAACATAATGAAAGTGAACTAAATGAGAGATTGTCTCAGTCTCAATGTTTCTAGATAGGAATCGTTGAGCAAATCATAATCAAAGGCGGCCAGCTACTATAGGAGATGGTCAAAGAGGAATTTTGAAAGAAGACCGGTGAGCTTTGGATGGAGAAAGATGCCGAATTTCTAAAGTTGATATGGAGCAGTTGAGGCGGTTCAGTCGAGTTCCTCTACATACCGAGTGGATGGGGACTCGGGATGAGGACGAGTTGCATGATACTCTTGAGGATGTACCTATTGAACGTCCTCGGACGGCGTCCTCATGTAGTGCATCAAGATGGTGATTGTTGTGTACATTCAGGCCACAAAGTTGGTACTGACTTCATGCTAGCAAGTGGATGATCTGCTTACCCGGGGTATAGAGCAAACTGAGTAGCAAAACTACAGAGTGAGTGGGAAGGCTCAAATTTCAAAACATCAAGGTGAAGCTTCAAAATTACAAGGGTATAGATGATGAAGACTTGTACAGCCATTTACAAATCTTTTTATGAGTCTGTCATATTAATGGTGCTACTACAAAATGGATTATTTCCCTTGTACTTTGATTAAGGGTGGACGGAGGTGGTTTAATCGATTTCCCATTGGATACTTTGCTGATTGGGATGCTATGTCTGAAGCCATTTTACGAAGGCTCCGACGAGAAATCAATGAGGAAGATTTTTGAACTCGATTAAGCAAGTTAAAATAAAATAAGGGAGAATCTGTCCAAGAGTTTGTTTTACAAATGCGAGCTCTCATCAATCAGTTGTCAACTATACCTGATGATAAATATATGTAAGCATGATTGATCACTGGATGTACTCAGATTGACTTGAGGAAGCTAGAAATTGTAAATCCAACTTAAACTTATGAAGAATTTCTTGATCCAGCTGCCCTGGAGAAGTGTGAAGGTCTCAAGGGTAAATCAAAGAAAATGGATACTAATAAAAAGGATGCTGATAGTGATAATGAAGATGAAGTCATGAAGGGTGTAAAGAAATCCTTGAATGAATTGGGCATTCAAGGAAAGCCGGGTTCTGATGAGAAATGGTGTGGTAAGTATTGCAGAATTGGTCACACGAAAGATCAGTGTGAAACAAAGTACTGCAACACTTGTACCAAATATGGGCATGATGACTCTGAATGTTTGTTCAATGTAAAGAATTGCATAGTACCTGCACATCAAGTGACCACTGATGCAAAAACTACTAGTGGAAAGCCACCTTGACCTGATAACAAAGGTAAAGGGAAAGATGGAAAGGAAAAGATTGATCCTTCAAAGGTTAAATGCTATTGCTGTGGAGGAAATCATTACAAGAATGATTGACCCATATGGGCTGAGCATGTTAAATTTCTAAAAAATAACATGTGCATGTAGGGCATTGAAGTAGATTTTCCTGACACAATGGATGCTCAAGTATTTACTTGGCCAAATGGGCCTACAATTTCTTTCAAAGATGAAACAATGCCCATTGATTTGGATTGGAAGGCACAAAAAGACACTGCAACTAAAATTACTCTCGAGTTGAAGGCTAAAGCTCTAACAATTGAGTAGTCACCCCAGCAACCAATTACTATCACCGAGATAGGTGAATCTTCAAAGTCTCAGAAGCAAGTAGAGAAGATGAAAAATGATGCAGTTACTAGCACAGAGCTAGCCCGAGCATGGGAAACCTTTAGAAATATGAAGGTAACATTGAATTTTGTTGAGTTAATATGACTTGCACAATATTATTGAGAGTTTTTCATAAACAGCTCAAAGAATCTGAGAATAAACAAAAGGATGTGGATGCTTCGGTCACTATGCCTATCATTGACACATCTATGGTAGATGAAGAGGTTCCTATGATCGTTGTTAAGGTGAAAAAGCAAACCATTCCAAGTGTCATGGTAAAATGAAGGCTAAATAGTTAGCAATACAGAAGGATATGTATCCAAGTCATTTCATGGAAGATAATGTGGGTGAAAGGGAAATTACCAAAACACCCATTGCCCTCACTCGACTTGATACTAACCAATTAGTTCCTGAGTCAACACAAGAACTCAACCTCGGTATAGAGGACAATCCTTGCATGGTTGTTGTCAGTGCTAACTTAACACTAGAATAACTCAATCTCATCAAAGATTTTTTTGTGACTTATATTTGCATGGACTTATATTGATCTCCGGAGAGTACCACATGAGATTACCTGAGATTTATCAACACAGAATTTCACTTGTTTTGGATGCTAAACCCATTTGCCAATAAAGGCATCGCATGAATCCCAACTATGCGAAATAGGTCAAGGCAGAGATGGATCAACTTATTTAGGTTATGGGATTGATCGTAGTGATTGGCTGTTTTAAATTGTCATGGTACTTAAGAAGAATGGCAAGATTTGTGTTTGTGTGGATTATAAAAAATTAAATGCTCAATGGTACCAAACCCATTTCTAATACCGTTTAAAGATGGGTCAATGTTCTCTTGGGTGTAGCCAATCGTAGAACTATTTTCAGACCCATTTTGAGCCTGCGACGCGATGTGGGTGAGATTTTAAATTTTACGCGGACCTGCGCTCTCATCGGAAGTTTTTTTGGCATCATGATTGCAACACTGGCATAATAATGAGACACAATATTATCATTGTCAAAAGCGTAGAGCTCAACACATGGCACTATATGCATTTACTCATGAGCATAGAGATTGTTGCTTGGCCTCTAGCCTGACTACATCACACAACTTTTGCCTTGCCATTTGTCATTGCATAGCTTCGCCATTTGTCTCACTGTGCACTTCGCCATCTGTCTCACTACACAACACAATCTTTTGTTGCACTGACCACCGTGCTGGTTTGAGCACAACCACATTGGCTTGACTACAACACAAAACTTTTGCCTTGCCACTTGCCATTGCATAGCTTCGCCATATATCACTGTGCAACACAATCTTTTGTTGCATTGACCGCTATGCTAGTTCGGGCAATGAAGTTGGCATGGAGAGACCACCACGTTGGCATGAAGACCACTGTGGCATGTCAATCTCTAAAGGGGACCCGTCAAGGTCCATATCCGCAATCGCCGTGTTGGATGTTGGAGCTATTTTAGTTCTAAACCAAAGAAAATAGTCTTATTTTGGAGATGTTTTAGTCGTATTACTCCTTGTGCAACAACCTCTCAACCATTGCACACGTTCTTGGAGCTATTTTAGTTCCAAGCTAAGGAAAATGTAGATATTTGCAATTCATGATAGTTTCCTTGCAACCACCATGCTAGTTATTGGATTTGAACCATTGCGCTAGTTATTGGAGTTATTATAGTTCTAAACCAAGGAAAATATACTCCTATTTTGAAGTTTACTTGCAACCACCATGCTAGTTATTGGAGTTAATTATTATAGTTCTAAACCACCATGTTGGTTATTAGAGTTATTATAGTTCTAAACCAATGAAAATATACTCCTATTTTGGAGCTATTTTAGTCCTACTAGTCCTTGTGCAACAATTTCTACTAGTTCTTGGAGCTATTTTAGTGCTATTTTACTTCCAAGCTAAGGAAAATGTAGTCCTATTTTCGAGCAGTTTTAGTCCTTCTACAACAATTGCTTGTGCAACAATTACACTGGTTGCAGTAAATCCTAAGGAGGGCATTTGTGAACCATTTTCACTACAGTAACAACAAAATTTCAACAGTTTCTTGTCCAACAATCCCTATGGTTGCAGTAAAATATAAACGAGGGAAAAAATATGCCACTTGTGCTTCTCTAGAGCCACTTTCACTATTGAAGTAACAACAACAATAGTTTTGGTCATAATGGTACTACATTAAAATTGAAACAAAAGAAATGACATTTGATAGTTTTTGTGATAGTAGTATTACATCGAAATTCAAAATTACATTTGAAGCAAAAATTTAACAAAACATATGCTAGCACTTTGTCTTTGTGACACTTCTTCAAACACTTTTACACTTGAACACCACCATTGTGGCAGGACCTGGTGTCACTTTTTGCCCTTTTTAGCACTTTCTTACACTTTTGACCTGGCGCCTCATATGCAGGGGACAATATGAGCACCTTGTAGTGCTATCGTAGTTAGGAATTTCTTATAATTTTGACTTGGAACTCCTCGTATGCAAGGGACAATACTAGCAATTTATAATTGAACACAACCTTCTTCATAGTAACTTCTTTCAAGGCACAAGGAGAGAGAACTCAACTTGACGGTGAGCTCAATTGAGCATAACATTCGATAGTGGACAGGGAACTCAATCTAGTGGTGAGCTCCAACACACTGACGCATGCCCTTAGTTTGTTAGAGCTGATCACCAAGTTGACTTCTCCTTCCCTAGTGCTGAAGGTTGTGCTCAATTACGAGAGGCTCATCACCAAGTTGAGTTCTCTCCCAGTGCTTGATGGAACAATGATGACCCGTTTCCCTTGGCTCCCTATCCTACAACTCCTTTGGTCACGGCTATGGCTGGTGGAGTGTTGTGGGATGGAGAGCCAAGGCAAGAAATGGATCCCATGACTTGGGCAGCATTATGAAGGGGCATCGAGGTTGTAGCAAAAGATTCATCACATGGATGGAAGGGGGCTTGGAGAGAGCATGGAAGGGGGTAGGAGAGGGATTTTCTTAGGTGCGGTGAATTGTTTCTTTGCCATTAAGGCCTTTATATAGCTAGACTTGCCGCCATCCCACTCTTTTCCCCTTCTTTTCTTATATTAGTTTGTGCGACTCTGGGTGCCTATCGCTGCTACTAAGAGCACACAATCCAGCTATTGGATTTTTCTGGTAGCCCAGCCTTACATAGGCAATCACATACATAATCATCTAGCCATGACATGAGATTAGATGGTTGCCATGGGAGAATTTCTCGATCATCGGAGCCAAGATCATAATAATTCAATGAGATGAGGGGGGAGGAGCGGTGGCACATGCACCCAGCTTGCTGGTAGCCCAGTCTAGCGTAGGTGGTCATATACATCATCATCTAGCCACCATGACGTGCGATTAGATGGTTGCCATGGGAGAATTTCTCGGTCGTAAAAAAATTCTAACAGTTTGATATGTTCTTACAGTTTACTATCTCCAGCTTAATGCTAATCTGAGCATGCAAATTAGATGGTCCCTCATGAAAAGTCATTGTTATTACAGTCTGATTCCAACTCAATGCTAATCTGAGCCTGTGAACTAGATGGCCCCTCATGCAAAGTCATTGTTATTATAGTCAACTGAAGAAAGGCAGGATCAAAACAAGACATCAGATTAGCATCAAGTCAGTTCATCAGACTGTAATAGCCATAGTTCTTGGTCATAAGAACGAGAACTATTGTTATTACAGCTTGATGAATCAATTGAATGCTGATCTAAGCTTGTGAACTAGATGGTCCCCCATACAAAGTCATTGTTATTATAGTCTAATTCTGGCTCAATGCTAATCTGAGCCTGTGAATTAGATGATCCCTCATGCATAATCATTATTATTACAGCGTGACTCTGACAATGCTAATCTGAACCTATGAATTAGATGGTCCCTCATGCACAGTCATTGTCACTAAAACAAGCTCGATGGTTGTTTGGATTAGTATACTATTTGGAATTTACATTTTCCCTTGTTTGGGATTTATTGATTGGGATTTACTAAAACAAGCAGTTGTTTGGGATTTACTAAAGGTTATATTTTGTGGGGGCTGCAATGAATCGTAAACAATAAAAATGCATTTCCATGCCAGTGCCTACCTCCTCTAGCCTTAAGTATCATACAACTAACTTGTCATATTCATCAATGTAATGGGTGGGGAATCTATTGGTACACGGGTCCTCAAAGGTGGCAAAGATCTCACTGGATTACATCATTGAGCATGCCAAGATGGCTTGATTTGATAGATTATAATATGTGAGCAATTATAGCTTGGATAGCAAGAGAGAAAACTAGTTAAAAAACACGACAAGTCTCGAAGGAACAACGGAGGAATAGAGATGGAAAGCCACAGTAGCAATGACATTTTTTCTGTCGCTTGTCCTGAGCCATTTCGCAAGGGGTCCCTTAGCAACCCAAGATTTGTCATAGATGAGATTGATTGCTTGGAGCAGGAACATAGAGTTCCCAAGAGTGTCATTCACAAGATGGTCATATTGTAGGAGGAACTGTGGGAAGGCCTTCAATACTATAAGAACCCACAGTTTGTGAAGTATGTTGTTGCTGAAGGCTCCCACTGTGCAAAGTGTTGAGCCCTTGTCCTGGAATCCTTGCATAAATATAAAGTCCTTCAAAGATCTCATACTTGATCTCTTGGAATCTTGGATACATATATTTTTTTTTGGGTAGAAAAAAAGTTTGTATTATATTATATCATCATCATAAATATTCACAGTACATGTTCTTTAGCATAGACCCCCATGGGGAGAAGTTTCTTTAACAAAACATTTCTGACAGATACTCGTGAGCTTGAGAGCTTCTGAATTTGTCATAGCAACAGCAGCAGAGTTAAAAGAGAGGTACATATGAATCATCTGTATCATCTGTGTCATCATCATTAAAGTAGCCAGAGTAGTTGAAGTTCTCTGAATCACCAGAGCTGTTAGAGTCATATGTGGCAGTAGCCTAGGCTTCACAGGGTGACACTGGCTCCTTCTTTACAGTTGGAGGGGCCCTGTTTAAGAAAATTAGTAATATTAGAGGGGATTTCAAGGGGTGTGGTGTTGTCAAACCCAAAATAGCTTTGAGTATGGTCTTGGAGGTCAGCATTAAAGAGGGCAGCCTCAGTTCTGAATTGGTTTACCATTTCTGTAATTTTCCTCTGGTCCTATTCAGCCAGTTGATAAAAAGAAAGTCAGCATGCAATACAATTTGATTAAACTGGAAATTGTTTCTGGTTATCCAAATAAACCAAAGTGCACGTGCTTTGATAGGTGTTCATAATTCCTGTTTTGTCCTTGTAGAGTCTCCTAGTAAAATGGCCTTCCAATTTATTGGTTCCCCTGTTTTAAGTTGAACTATTTTCCACACCTTTCTAGCAACAGGATAGGCAACAAAGAGATGGAAAATATCTTCATTTGTAGAGGGGCACTTCATGCATTTGCCATTTCCCTTTCCAATCCTCAGTCCTCTATTGTTAGTCCACATAGCTTTATGCATTATTAGCCAAAGCAAGGCAGACATTTTGTCAGGGATTGAGGTTGACCAAATGGAGCAGAATCACAATTTCCATTTGCCCTTAGAGTCCTACTGTTCCTAGTATTAAGGACCATGTAGAGATCTCCAATGTCCCTGCTTGGAGTGGGGATAGGGAAGAAAGAAGTACTCTCTGCCCAATTGAACTCTCTACTGTAGACCAAGAAAGATCCACCTTTCCATTGCTGATTGCCCTCCTAGAGTTGAATTCTGTTCAAGACAAGTGTCTGGCTTTGGTTATTTAACCTGAACTCTCTCCTAATCTCACTCCAGGCTTTCCATCTTAGTTCAACTCTATTCTAAAGGTGACCCCAACATTGTAGTCCCTTTTTGAAGAGTAAAGCAGCCTTAGCAAAGTCTTCATAAAAAAGAACAGCATCCTTGAAGATAATAGAGACCCAAATTGAGTCTAATGTCATAAAAGATCCTTTTCCAGAGAAGACAATTTGGCTTTTAATTCCTTCAAAGGCTGCCCATAGTGAGATCCAAAGCTGACTGCCTTTAGCTTTGCAGGGTTCAGGGTTACATATAGCTAACAGCATAGGGTAGTTTTTCCACTTGGGAGCTCTTAGAGGTCTTAGGGAGTTGACATTCCTTAGAAGGATTTGGGCCCAATCCTCAAGAGGATGTAGGATTGCCTTAATTATCGAGGTTGAGGAGAGTTTTAGAGCAGCCTGTTCTATATCTATCATCCCTAAGCCTCCTTCCTACTTGGGTTTGATACAGAAATCCCATCTGACCTTGGCTATCTTACCCCCCCAAAGAAAAGATATGCAAATTTTTATGAACCTGTCAATTCCAGTTTTAGAAGGGGACCAAGAAGTGATGTAGAATGTGACAATAGGGTATATGTAGTGGTTGAGAACAGTTCTACTACTTCCAGCCAAACTAGCCTAGAACCCTCTCCATTTCTCAATCTTGTTTTGAAACCTCTTCAAAAACCAATCCCATCTCTGTTTGAGGGAAATGTCAAAACCCATGGGGATACCCAATAATCTGAAGACTGTGCCATGTTTGATTCTCTGGCAGCCCATCTCTTCCAAGAAAGCCTGTTCATCCCCTTTGAGAGTTGCATATGCAGTTTTGGAGTGGTTGATTTTGGAACTAGAAGCTTTACAAAAGATCTTTAAGGACTCCATAGCCTTTTTGATATCCTGAGTATGATTCCTGAGGGTTAAGTTTGTATCATCAGCAAATTGTTGGCATATAAGGTGCTTGCCAAAGGGTAACTCAATGACTTTCACCTTTCCTTCTTGACTCTAATGTTGAAGTAGCCACCCTAATGAGTCTGCAGCAATTGCAAAAAGTAGAGGAGCAATAGGGAAACCCTGTCTTATAGTCCTTTTAAGGACAAAGGGTTGACTCATGATCCCATTAACACAAATCTTGGCTGTAGCATTAGTGAGAAGGAGTTTGAAATAAGAGATGAACAGGGGGCCAAGGCCCATATTAGCCAGAGTCTGGATGATGAAGTCCCATTCAAGTCTATCATATGATTTGTCAAAGTCAACCTTTAGAAAACATATGTCCTGCTTTGTTTCTCTGGCATACTCACATCCCTCCCAGATGTTGATGATGGATTCAAGAAGATGTCTACCCTTTATGAAGCCTTTGTGTTCTAGAAGTATCCACTTGGCCATTCTATTCTTAACTCTCATGCCAATGCTTTAGCAAAAATTTTATAGCTGCAGTTAAGCATAGTGAGAGGCGTCTAGTTTCTTAGCTCATCCTTATTCCCTTCCTTAGGAATAAGTTTAATAACATCCCCATTAATATGAGTAGGCAGATTCCGATTATTGGCACTCTCTTGCCATAACAGTAGGAGATAGGGACCAACAGTGGGCCAGAATGTTTTGTAGAATTCAATTGGCAGTCCATCCTCTCTTGGTGTTTTTCCATCTGCCATCCCCTTGCTAGCCTCAAAGAGTTCATCAATAGACAGAGGTTTTTCCAGGTACTTGTTATCAAAGTTGAGTACAGTGTTGTTTCTAGCATCCTTGCATAGTTCCCTGGCATTGATCACTTCAGTGTCTACTTGTAGAGTGGAAGATAGTATGTTCTGAAAGTGGAGATGAATGAGATCAATATTCTCCTCGTAGATAGAGCAAAAGAGTTGTTAGCTTTTCTAAGAAGGGGAATCTCTTCATTAGAACTTTTCCTTCTAATAAGCTTGAAGTACTCTTTGGTAGGTCTCTCAATTTTACCAGTCCACCAATCCCTGAAGTATATGTTGGCATCATTCAAAAGAATCTGTTCTTGAATTCTAAGTTCATTTCTTTTCAAAACCAAGTCAGCTTGGGTCTGTGGATCCCCCTGTCTGGCTAAGGTCTCCAAGGAAACAATCATGTCCTGAATGCTATCCATTCACTTAGCCCTTATGTTGGCTCTGTCCTTTCTAGCTTTTCTGTGCAGTCTTTGAGTCTGTTCAACTACTGGCTGAGAAAGAATCAATGAAGGCCATCAGCCAAATTGCTTTAACACCTTCTTGGACACTTTTAAGGTCAAAGAATTTAGGATAAGCCTTAAACCATGATGTGGTTTTTTGACTTGGGCCAAAGTCACATTTGAGAAGGATTGGCTTGTGATCAGAAAGAAAAAGAGAGGAGAAGACTTGAGTCTGAAGAGAGCTAGTTTGCCTTCCTAGTTCTTGAGAAGCATAGATCCTATTCAATCTAGCCTCTCTTCTGTTGGCTCCAACTTGGCTATTGGACCAAGTGAAAGTACCTCTCATCCCCATGTCCACAAGACTTAGGTCTTCTTTCAGATCCTCCCAAAGAGTCAGTTCCCTACCTCTGATTATAGTTCCTTTACCCATCCATTTGTCAGTGGAGCTTTCCACCATGTTAAAATCTCCCACCACAAAACATTTATTTCCTGCAAGCAGTAGCCATTCTTTCTTGTGTACTGTTAGGGGAGTATCCCAATTGCTACTCCACCCTTTCCCTCCTCATGCTAAGTTCCTTCTCTTGTTAATAGCTATAACTCTCTTCTCTAGAGAGGGTCCACAGATTTTAACGTCTTGTAAAGTAAGGAAAGTAGGGGAAAGATTGTTGGTTCTAAGCCAATAAGCTAACTCTTCTCCTCTGCCAGGGTCAACGAGTCCTTTGACATTGAGGGAGAGGGTGGCTATTGGTTTACTTGACATTCTTTTTGGTTCCCTTTTTGGCCCTGGGATTGAGACTGTTGATTTGGGGGGGAGCACTTTTTCCTTGAGAGAGCTTTCTCTTACTTTGCACCTGAGTAAAAGTCTTGCCTTGATCCACAGTATCCTTTTCCATAACTGTGACCATGTCTTGATCAACTTCTAGGTCTTCCTCATCATTGATCTTGGAAGAGGTCATCTCATTCTCTCTATTGATGTCCTCTTCAAAATCCTTGGACCAGCTTGGCTCTATATGAGAATCCAGATCCATATTCTAATTTTTCTTTATCCAATCTTCAATCCATATTCCTGAATTTTCTTTATCCAATCTTCAGTTTCACTCTCTGCCAGGGAATCAAATGCATTGTTAAGTGCTAGCGAGTCATCTAGCTTCCCTTTGCCTTTGTCAAGAGAGAGTAAGGGTTTGGCATGATCTTCCTTCTGGAGAAGGATTTTTTCAGGGGTAGCTCGGACCTTGGGGATCCATCTTTCAGTTTGCTTGCTATTGATAGGTGCAGGAGGATCCTTGGGTTTAGCTTTGGCTCTCCTCTGTGGGTAACTTTTAATTGCATGACTTGACAGTCCACAAAGGAAGCAAGAGTTTGGGAGATTTTTATAGAGAAGGGGCTGCTCTCTATACACACTACCATTCCTATTCACCATTACCAAGGTGCTGGGCAGATCCTCAGACCCTCCTCTAGCTTTCTGCACTACTATCACATAAGATGCCATTGTCCCCCCTCTCCCAGCCTGGAAAGTTGACAAGGAGCGTCCATTTCTGTCCTGTGGTGCTTGAGCTTCTTTCAAATTGGAAGATGCTCTGTCTTGCCTAAGGGCCCCTGTGTCGCTTTTCAGCATCGATTGGCGATGTTCAACTTGCTGAGAAAGTTTTCTCTTTGGGAAGTTTCGAGAAAGCGTCTTTAGATGTCAAATCAGCAGACCATTTCAGATGGGATCGAAGATCCGGATGAGACATGCCGTCACTTCTGTCTGCTTCTTCCATTTCATCATCATAGTCTCTTCCAAGGTCATTTCCAATGTTAGATCTAAGTGGTGGGCAGGGTAATCTAGTATGAATACCTTCGTCCTCGTCTCCTTCACCACCCTCTATCTCCATTTTTTACCTAAATCTCCTATCTTGATCAATGTTGGATATTACTTGGGACTTTTTTAGGGGCTGACCACCCCTCTAATATAGTCGGCTTTCAATAGAACTTGAGTTAAGTAGTAAATTGTCTTTGTGTTTATCCATCCTTAGATATGATGGTGGTCTCTTTTCAAAATGTAGAAGAGTAAAACTTGGTTGTATACTACCCGAGTATATAACTTTAGGGTCTGACTATACAACATTTGGCTTTTCTATATAACTTCAATTTTAAAGTAAATACATTTTTTATATAACTTCATTTTAAAGTAAATAATTTGCCATTTATCTGCCATCCTTGGATATGACTGCTTCATTCAACTGGACTTTATAATTTGAAAATGTTGCATTTAGTTAGATTCAAAGGTTCTATTTCCTTATGACTGCTTCACTCAGTTGGACTTTATAATTTGAAAATGTTTCCCTAAGTTGGACTTTATAATTTGATGGACATTTTCCAATAATATAGTACGATTCTATAGCTTGCAATTCATTTAGGATTTGGGGTCACCAACCTGGTGGCTGAATTCTGATAATAGATAAAGAGAACCAACCTGAAGGGGACTGTTTTAGTATAGCACTTTGCAACAATACTATAAGATTTAGGATAGCAAGGCGGTAGTGCAGGATAAGTGGTCAAGATAAGCGTTTGCTAGTGCAGTGGTTGGTTGCACACTAGGACATTAATTGCCACCAACATCATGGTGGTTTGCTTCTATTATTACAAGATGAATGGCATGAAATTCATTTGTTTAGGATTTGTGCTCATCGGGGGATTTGTGGTCCCAGCCCAATGGTTGAAATTTGACAATAGTTAAAGAGAACCAGCACTCAATAAACAAATGCATTTTCTACTATTTCACTAGGTTGGTGGTTCAAATGTGACAATAGTTATAGAGAACCAGCCTGTTTGTGGGAGCTTTTTTCCTTGTGTGCAACCAAGGAAAATGTAGTTGGATTGCATGATGTGCCATTAGATGACTAAAAACAAGCATGGTGGTCATTTGGCATATACTAAACTTTCCTTAAATGTAGCTTTCCATAAAGAGAATAGAGCCCTATGGCATGGCTTAAAAAGATGGATTGAAGGGTGTCTCGAGGAGGAGCACCACAAAGTTGAACCTTAAAAGTAAATTGAATCCAATAGAGGTAGATGAGAGGGAAATCGCCTTGATTAAGACCACAGAGCTCAATGTGAGAGTGATACTCAAGATTGAAATTGAAGATACATCATTTCAAAGCAGATTGAAAGATACGATCACACGATCAAATGGTGATGTGCAAGGGATGTGCAAAACATTTCCCAATGCCTCAAAAAATGCGAAAAAAATTTCTCCTTAGCTTTAAAGGAATGTGTTTGCAACATGTGAGGTTGCATTTGTACCATATGTGGGTGTCATAAAGAGGGAAAAAAGCCCAAAATAAGTTTCTCCTACCTTTTAAAGGAACATGTGTACAACATGTCAAGTTGCATTTGTAGTATATATGTGTGTACGCAAGGTACACATGTGTGTACCCTCTGTATATATGTGTGTATAGAGGGTACACATGGCATAATGTTCATCTTTCAAAAGGACTTGTGTGCAAAGAGTCTAGGGTTAGATTTTTAATCTAGCTTTATAGACTATGCCATCCAACTATGTTGATTGGACATGTGCTAACGATTGGTGCTCAATTGTAACCCGCACAAGAAAGAGAGAGAATCAGAGGTTCTCTTTTGGACATCTTTTTAGGTGGTGGTGGGTGTTTTTGTGGAGATATGTGTCAATTGATGTGGAAGGCTAGAAAATATCATGCATGGGTGTGTTAGGTGGGACGTGGAAGGGGAAGGAGCATAACAAAACAAGCTCTTATGAGGGCCAATAAAGGAGCCCTCATGGGTGGAGGAATTCCACATCTTTATGATTCACAATAGCCTCTAAAGCTTATTTGATGACAAAATTGAAAGTGAAAAGCTTATTAAACCTTAAGATTTAATTTCATTGGAGAGCATATTATGTTTAGCCCTTTTTGGCCCATAAGAAAAGACAGAGGTCTATCTAGTAACACTCCAAATTCAATCACTTTCTTAAGGCTCACGTAATCTCCTCACTACATGCTTGGCTAATGCTAACTACTGGGTGTTAGATAAACTTTTTTAATGAATCATTAGTATGCACTCAAAAGATATGGGTTTTTAAATGAACATTTGGAAGCAAACACTCATTTTCGTTAAGTACAATTTGAGATCCATGCTATTAATCACATATTTTGCACGATTCTGGTAAGTGTTCAAAGGGTAGGGAGTAAACCCCTGTACCCATGGCACAAGGGTTATAGGTGTATGCAATGATGGGGCTAGTGAATGGAGAATCCCATCATGAGGCAAAGGAGTTAGGATAGTATGAATCAAGGACTAGTAGGTCTTTTGAGCACTCATAGACTTGTATGGAGTCCAATGAAAGAAAACACAAATATCTTTTGAGTTTGGTTTATTAAATACACCCAAAATAAAAACTTCCCAATTAGGTGCACCAATGAGCCAAATATTTAGGATGCAACATGGCGATTCGAGAAAAGTGGACACATAAATGTGGGGTAGACAACCTATATGCTTTCCAAAGAGAAGTTTACAGATTGCTGTGTCGAGGTGCTACATTCCTTCTTCTTTAGGCTATCGATCTCACTACATGTGATGACCTCATGAAAGGTTCATTGGAGGATGGGGTTATTGTGTTGTACCTCACATGGGTTAGGAAGGATACGCTACTCCGATTGGATGAAAATGTGGAGTGTTGTGTCTTACACAAGGGCAAGGGTTCTGGACTTCTGTACTACTATTGCGTGATGGGGGAGGGAAGGTGTGGAATATTGAGGCTTCTAGACGGGAGAAGGAAAAAGGCAAATGCAATATGAAGAAGTTAAGCTAAGAATGGATGGGTTTAGAGGATAAGCACATGTGAATATACTGATTAGGGGAGGATAATAATGCTTAGAGGTATAAGAAGGATTAGGGTAGAAGGGTTTTCTGCACACGTGTGTGTTAAACGTGTGAGTTGTCTCTGCCGTGCTACTGTAGAACAAAAGCCTTCCTATCACTACATATTTCCCTGCAGATTTCCGTCTAAATCGACGTTCCTCATCTTTTTCCAGAGCTCAAACTCCATCTCTCTTCTCCTTTACACGTCCAGATTTCCGTCGTCACCTTCCCATCGACCTCGGCTTCCCTTCCTCTGTACACTTCCTTCAATATATACGCACCATTTGCTTGCAGTTTGCTTCCTCTTCTCCCTCGTAGAGTTGCTCTTGTATAACATTACGACCTTGTTTTCTACCTTTCCTCCCTCGTAGATTTCCTCCCTCCTCCCTTTCCAATGAGCTTTCGTGGTTTTCTCGAAGGTGGCCTTGCCTCCGTCGTTGCCGGCTGCTCCACCCACCCCTTCGACCTCATCAAGGTCCGTATGCAGCTCGAGGGTGAGGCTGCCTTCCTTGCTTTCGCGGCCTCCGCTAGCGCTGGCTCTGCTATTCACTCTACTCCAGGACCCATCTCCATCGGCATCAAGCTCGTGCAGAACGAGGGCTTCCAGGCGCTCTTCTCGGGCGTCTCCGCTACAATCTTGAGACAGACGCTTTACTCTACAACTAGGATGGGGCTTTACGAGATCCTGAAGCAGCAGTGGAGAGATCCGGCCGTCCGGGGCGGATTGCCCATCCTCAAGAAGGTTGCCGCGGGCTTGATTGCCGGAGGCGTCGGTGCTGCGGTTGGAAATCCGGCCGATGTGGCCATGGTGCGAATGCAGGCTGATGGGCTACTCCCTCCCCACGAGAGGAGGAATTATAAAAGCGTTGTGGACGCACTGGCAAGAATGGTGAAGCAGGAGGGCATCCAATCTCTGTGGACGGGATCCTCTCTTACGATCCAAAGGGCGATGATCGTCACCGCTTGTCAGCTCGCAACCTATGATCAAGTGAAGGAAAGTCTGATCAACAATCGCCTTTTGAGAGATGGTCTTGCCGTTTACCTCATCGCAAGCTGTTGTGCCGGTTTTGTTGCCGCACTGGCCTCTAATCCCATCGACGTGATCAAGACACGGATCATGAACATGAAGATTGAGCCCGGGCTGACTCGTCCCTACAATGGAGCTCTGGATTGCGCATTGAAGACGGTTAAAGCGGAAGGCGCATTGGCTTTGTATAAAGGCTTAATTCCGACCGTAACGAGGCAGGGACCGTTCACGATGGTGCTGTTCTTGACCCTGGAGCAAATCCGCCGAGTCTTGAAGGATCTATAGTATTTTGCACATACCATATCGAGTGCAGAATTTTGAAGCAGCTGTAGTTTCCAGAACAATCCCCACCTAAATCTCTCCGAGCATACTATGACGAAGACTGAAACCGTTTCTTCGCAAAGGCAGCTCCGGTCTATCAATGTGCATAAACTTCTGTATATACTATTGAGTACGTCTTGAGGGACTCCTATAAGTTGATTTATTCATTATATGGCTAGTACAAGTTGCATGAGAATCGTTAAATGGTTGCGGTCATAAGCGGATTATGGGAGTTCTTCCTAGTCGATCCGTTGTTGGCACTCCCCTTACTCAAAACGTTTTGAATTTCCGTAGGGTCATCCTTAATTACTGACATGGTTGTACTTGGAAAAGGGCAATGCTCTGGGCACCCGTGCATAAACAAAAAGATATGTGGAACTTCGTGTATTTTTTGGTAAATGCACTCTAAGTCTGGCGATGGAGAATGTAGGTTGTGGGTGTGTGAATACAAGCTGCTACATTGTTGAATATCGCGCTAGCGCAGACCGTGAAAGCGAACAGGCTTCCGATTAGACAAGTGGTAATAGCGTCTTCTCTTATTCTCACGTCAATCCAAACATTCATGCGTTTCTTGAGGCTCCTTCCGAGCTCCAACTTGTTGCGTATCACTCGCTACGACCCGTGTCGGCAAACGTCAGATTCACGAGGAACTATTTCCGCGTCGAGGATCCACAACGACAAGATTCGCATCCACAGGAATCTACGAGAAGCAGATGCGAAGCGAGTGGGAATCTCTATAAAGCAGATCCGTTGACGCTCAAGAATATTCTGATGGAACAAATTCAATTTTGCGTTGGATATTTTTGCTTAATATCTTCTTACGCTTCCACGAATGCGCAGCTGGTGGCTAGCTTTGGGGAGCTTCACGATTTTCGAGGTCAAGTTTGAGCGCCACTCGTACTCAAATTTGCACCTCCATTTTGGAGGTCGCAAAATTCAGCATTGGTGCGCCATTCTTGCTCCAGCCAATAGGCTTTTGCCATGTGTTTCTGTGCATTGCCTTTAATGCTCCGGGAGCTGACAGACTACTCTCTCTGTCCAATGAAGCATTGCCTCCTACAAGTCTCCAACACCCTGCAGCTCTTCCTGCAGATCGTCGGACTATGCAGTAAGCTCAGCCAAAGCATTAAAGGCACCTTCATTTTGGTTCACACGCAATATATAGTTTGGGGCCTTGAAGTGGCACTAGCCTCGCATTCTTTGTGCCGTGTGCACTGACCCTTAGAGAGTCCGGACCTTTCCCACATTTGCCAGCCCTCATTATAGGTGACAATTCTCCGTCAAGCGCCAATCAAGCAAGACAGAAGACTCTCATGAGCGTAATGCCCGAGCGAGAGCGCTTTTCTTTGTCTCGACTAGAGGAAAAAATTGCTAGGACTTGGCAACGACAGATTCAACGTTTAATATGGGAACAAGGCGGCATAGCCAAAGAGCAACATATTTGAAGTTGTCTTCCCATCACGGGAACGACCTCTTGTAACTTGGCTTTTAAAAAATGTATTTCCCTCACACTAACCCAAGTCTAGGAAACTAGGGCCCTGTACACACTACCCAATCTAGCCCAATGTTTGCCCAATGTAAGGCACAAGGTGGTGATCTTCTATGGTAGGGTGTCTACACATCACCCAAGCAAGAATCTTTTAAATAGTTGGTATTCAATGCATTGTTGACAATTTTAACTCGCATACTAAAACTCTAACCCACTATGAAACTAAGGCTCAATACACACTACCCAATCTAGCTCAATGTAAGGGCACGAGGTGGCGATCTTCTATGGTAGGGTGTTTACACATTGCCCAAGCAAGAATCTTTTAAACAGTTGGTATTCAATGCATTGTTGACGATTTTAACTCGCAGACTAAAACTCTACCTGAATTTGATTGGCTGGTAATTGGGTGCCCAAGTTTGGGCCTCCAACTATGGCCACCATAAGAAATTACTTGCACGAGCCAGCTACCACTGCAATATAAGAAATTAGAAGAGGTTTGGTGATGTGTAGAGTGCTTTGCCTGCCAAAAAGGTTTCAAAAACTTTGATTGGGCCACATGGTCACCCATCGGGCTACTTTCAACGCCCTGTCTTCCAATTTGGAAGAAAGTAAAGGACACAATCTACAAATTTCTCATGTCCATCATTTTAACCCCAATTTTTAGGGCATTTATTGGCCACAATTTTTTTCATCCTCTCCTTCCTCATTCCTTGTCTCACCCTCCTTCTACCTTCACCTTTGCGTCGCCTCCTAGCAGGGCTCCAATGGCCATAGGACCTTGTTAATCAACTCCTGGGTATGTCCTATCCTTCCACATAGTGGGGAATTCCCTTTCTCCCTTGATAACTAGATAAAATCACAAGAAAAGAAATCTAGAATGGGCATTTCATGTTGAATTAGGCCTGGTTCAAACCCATCGAGTGCCCACTTCTTCAACCCTTGGCCTTCCTTTTCTACTTGAAAATGGTTAGCACATCGATGGCTGACACTATTTTAATTGGATGTAAAGAGTGGCTGGGGGTGTGTGAGGGTGCCAAGCTAGAAGCCTTTGCTCGACACGTGTCCATGAGGTGTCTATCTAGTTTAGCAAGGGCTCGAAATTGTCGCTAGATGCTATGAGCATCATTGGTCAATTGCCCCAAGATTAATGGTGGGCCTTGCATTTATCTTAGTGCCACTAAATTCATTTGAACCATGCCTTAAGAGGGAATTCTTTTTTTTTTCTGTTTGGGGGGGGGGAGAGAGAGAGAGAGAGAGAGAGAGAGAGAGAGAGAGAGAGAGAGGGAGAGGGAGAGAGAGAGAGAGAGAGAGAGAGAGAGAGAGAGAGAGAGAGAGAGAGAGAGAGAGTAAAGAAGAATAGTAACCAAGTGCAAAAGAAGGCAAATAAAAACATTTAAAGTTTTTTTTTAAAAAAGTTGACACTATGACTTCCAAGCCTCCCAAAGCACTCCTTTAGTAGCTAGGGAGTGCTAACAAAATTGCATGAATGCAAGAAACATAAACACATGGAACATCGCATCACTAATACATTTTCTTTTTTAAACGCCTATGCTTATAACAGTGTAACATCTCGAGAACTGTAACCTCCAAAAGAGAACTCTAGGGGCCTCTTTTTCATGTGAATTTTATGTTTATTTGAAAAAGATGGCCTTTTTGCGTGACGGTTTTTGAAAAAATACATAAAAACCATGCTTTTATGAAATTTTGCCGACAAAGTTTTTTTGGAAGCAAAGGAAGTGCCCTTGGAACTATGAGAAGAAGAAATTGAGATAGACGTAGTGTTGAACGAACCTCCCATGCTGAACTTTGGAAAGCTTCCTTGGTTTGATTGGTGATGCTGCAGTATCTTCTTCCCTCCTTTGTATGCTCTTCAGAATCACTATTGGAAGTTGATACCTCCATCTCCTCGATTATTTCATCAACCTCCACAATTTGATTTGTCAAGTGATAAATAAGATCCTAGACACATAAAACAAAATTGAATCTCTCATAGTATTCAAAAGAAATTACATAAACATAGAAAATTAGAAATTACTTATGGATAGTAACTAACCTTCCCTTCCTCTTTGATTTGTTTTAATTGTTCCACTACAGCGGGCGGAGTAACAGTTTTCAAATAGAACTTCTCTTCCATATTTCACACATTCCTCATTGGTGGACTCACTTCTTGCGATATCTTTAATCTCTATTATTGGCTTAAAAACTAATCTTCCAGTGGGAAGTGTCTTTGGAAGCAACAAAGTCATCTCTTCTGTATCGATGTCAATTTTGATGGTCCATTTTGAATCAATGTTATTGTGTACTTCCGCTATGTCCCATAATTTTTGAATTTGCAAACGAACCTTCATCAAACAGAGCAGGAACATCATAAATCTGTTGAAGCTGTTGCACCTCAAGACTTGGATCCTTGGCACTTTTCTTTGGTTCCTTGGTGCCTTTCTTTTCCACCCTTATCTTTTGGATCCTAGTGGAAGCATCCTCCGATGTGGGCTTTGCAAAGACACTGATTTCTCCGAAAGTTTGTTTGTTCAACATGATACCTCTACAAAAGACATAAACAATGTCAAAATATTATGATATCATGGAGAGAATATCTCAAGTTGAAAAAAACAAAAGCTAGGACAACAAGCTTGATGGTTTCTAAAAATACTTTGAGCTTCTAACATCTACATTCTTCATGGAAAAAGATGTAGACATGCTTATTACTGGAACATGATTTTGGACTAGAGAATAAAAAACAAAAAAGCATGAAAAGTAACAACACTACAATGCAAAAACAACAAAATTATGGCCAAAATGCCTCTCTCTCTCAAATTTAATTTAAAAACACTAAAAAACAACTCCATAATTCCAAGAGAAAATTCTGCTTTTCAATACAAATCGACCAAAAAATAAACAAAATTTACCGAAAAACCCTCTCCCTCTCTCCAACTATCCCTCTCTCCCTCCCCCCCCCCCCCCCCCCTCTCTCTCTCTCTCTCTCTCTCTCTCTCTCTCTCTCTCCCTCCCTCCCTCTCTCTCCCTCCCTCTCCATGTCTCTCTTGATCTCTCTCGCTCCCTCAAACGCTCTGTCTCTCCCCTCTCGCTATCTCTCTCTCTCTCTCTCTCTCTCTCTCTGTCTCTCTTTCTCTTTCTCTTTCTCCCTATTTCTCTCTCTCTCTCTCTCTCTCTCTCTCTCTTCCCTCTCTCTCTCCCTGCCTCCCTCCCTCCATCCCTCTCTCTCTGAGACTCTCTCTCTCTCTCTCTCTCTCTCTCTCTCTCCCCCCCTAACTCTCTCTCTCCTTCTCTCCTTCTCTCCCTCTCTCCCTAACTCTCTCTCCTTCTCTCCCTCTCTCCCTAACTCTCTCTCTCCTCTCCCTCGGCTAATGCCCATTGATGATATCATCGACCGAGCAAGTGCCCTATCGATGATATCATCGATGGGCTACCAGCCCTGTCAATGATATTATCGACCGAGTGAACAGCCTGTCGATAATATCATCGATCGGGCTGCGGGCATGCGCTCAAGGCGAGGCGAATCGACGGGCTACATGCATGCACTCAAGGCGAGGCTCAAGGCATGGGGAGCACGGAAAAAAAGAGGTTGGGGAGGAGAATCGAAGGGTGAATCAACGAGGGAGCTAGGGGAATAAGAAGATGGCGGGGAAGAAGAAGAAGAAGATGGCGAGGAAGAAGAAGCTCCCTTCAGTCCAAAAAAAAATAAACAAATGCATGAGGAGATGGAGAGCTTACTTGGCAAAGCTAGAGAGTTGAGAGGGGTAGACTCGTAGAGGAGATGGAGAGGTTAGAGGAACTAACAAAAAGGGATTGGGGTAGAATATAGAGTAATTTATTTCTTGCTATTTGTGTTTTCAAAAAATCAAACATAAAGTACTTTAAATCATATTCAAGCACACCACCCCCATTTTCAAAATACGGTAAATTATAGTGAAGCACGCCATAAAATTTGATTTCACGACTGAATTAAAAATAAAAAACGCTTAACCATAAGAAAATTGCACATACCTGGTGATTCTTTGAACTCTTGGGTGTATTTGGAGATAATGAGAAACAAATGTGGGAATATCATGTTTATAGATAAAATTTTCTATTTTTAGAAATTTCTCTATGCCCAAAATCCTAAACCTAACCTTGACTTTCATGGTCAGGCATATAATTTCCACCTTTCCTTGTTGCATGGCACTTTTTGGGCATCCCCGTTCTTCAAAGTCAAAAGGAAAGGGATATTCTCGTGTTGAAGTTAAAAAATTTGGCTCTAATACACAAGGATTAAGAACTCCCACGGGTTCACATGGATTGAGAGCACCTTCTCTTTCAGGCCATCATGGATTGAGTGCACCCCCAAGTGGGCATGGTTTGAGTGCCTCCCCAAGTGGGCATGGTTTGAGCGCACTGCTCTCGAAAAAACGACCTCTATTGGCTGCAAGTGCGTTTCCTCTTGAGTCTTATGAGGATGTTATCGAGGAGACTCCATCTATTACACAAGGGAAAAAACAGAGTAAACTGGGATCAAAGGCTCCAAGGAGAGTATAGCCATTGGATATCATTAAAATCCCAACCAGTGGTGAGCTGCAAGTACCAAGTGCTGACATTGGAGATGGCACCTCAGATACACAACAAGATAGAGTCCGAGCAAAGATACAATGAGATAACCTTGTGGATCGACAGACTTTCTTCTTGCACATTGATCATGTTATCAGACCTCCTATTGATCCTAGGACTAGCCTTCGGCCATTTGAGGTGCAAAAAATACATCCTTTCCATATTGAGAATTTGAAGTCACGAATGAAGGACAATCCGCATGCACAAGTTCTGAACTACATTATGCTCGTGGATCCAAAAGATTGGCTAGACAAGGCATCTTTTGATCATCGGAAAGCAAATGATTATAACTACTTTGTTCTTGGAGGCTCCCATTCAGCAGAGGCAAAAAGGCAGTTGAATATTGAGTTTCCGCACAACTCTCATTACAAGACATGTAATTGTACAGTTTATGCTGGTTTGATTGATTCGGACGCAAACTTACTGGCTTTTGATCACAATAATGACAATGAGTATAGGAAGTCCATTCTCTTTTCACAAGCACACTTGTATACTCTTCCAAAATGTCATTTACTTTTGAAATGTTATTTCATTTTCATGTGCACCTTCCTATGAGCACAATTGTCTATTTCATAGGGGGTCACTCTTCATAAACCCCATATAGTATGTGCAAGCAAGCATGTCTTAAAATTAGTACACATATTCTTGCATTTTTTCATTTTCTCATGTAATTGATTAAATCCCTCTTGCATGCATTAAATCAACATATTCTTGCATTTTTTCATTATCTCATGTAATGGATTAAATCACCTCGCCCCCCATCCCCCACCCCCCCGAGGTCTATTTACATAAGTTAATATAAACTAGAGCACTTGCTTAGTTCATGCTTGACTTGTCCCTTATTGTTGTTGGGAAGAAGTGCACTAAGGAATACAAGAAGTGTAGTAAAGAAAAATATAGTATTGGACATAGGGCAAATTTTTCTCTTTTATGCAAAAATATTATTTTAAATATTTAGGTATGTAGAGTTCGACGTGATAAAAAAAGTACAAGGCACATTGTATACAAATTAAAAGTAGAACATATACCTAAATTGATTGCTAAGGAGTTGCTTAGTTATTAGCATCTAATAGTACGTTTAAATATATATACAATTAGTATGTTGATACCATGCTTAACTCATTCAAGTTTAAAATGTTTTTTCGTTACTATAGCTCCTAGTTGTGATAACAACATTAGTGTGAGAATGACCTTACAAAGCCAATAAACCTTTTAATGAGCTTTCTCTTAGGCATTTTCTCTTGGTAAATCTTTCTCTTAAACATATTTTTTTGAAATTTAGCATGATAGTGCCACTCCACAATTTCATTAGGCTCAATCCATATGTCCTTTTTAGTCATCCTAATAAAATGAACACACTTGACAAAATGATGGGAATCTACTCTTTCAAGGAGCTATTTAATCTTATGGACCATCTTAAAATGCCCTTATACTTTGTTTGCATGCCAGTAGATGTTGCTTTTCATATGTCAAGTGGAATTATTGCCTTGCAATAGATCCACTCACAAAAACAAAGGACAAAATAATTTTAAAAACATAGTGAGGTCTCTCCATACATAAAAAGAAAGGACAACAATTTAAGCAACATAGCGCTTGGTCCCTCCATGCATGGGACATTATAATCCTCATCCTCACCTTATATATTTATAGGAAAAACCGCTCAACCACATATCTGGTCTTGCGTCCTACTAAAGCACAATAAAATTTGTATTTAGATCATGACATGTAGAGATTTCTTAGTATCTCCAAAGAGTATAAAACCCATTGAGAGATTCCCAAATCAAGAGCAAGAGGTACCCCATGCCAACATGTAGATCATGTATATTGTGAAGCATGTTCATGTGCCTTTGGTTGGGGGTTTCATAGATTCACATATGACACATGTGGTCTTTTGAAGCATTTAAAACTATTAAATTTGTTTTTTCCTCTTGATATGAATAGATTAAACAAGACCATATTAGGAAAAGTGGGAAAATCTCACCAATGTGGGATTCTCGAAATTGTTTGAGTACCAAAGCATGTTCCTTTTATATATGTTTTGTTCAATGGAGTTGCATTGAGACTCTCAATGTTGCACTTGTATCTTAGCAATGTCTTGTAAGTTTTCTTCTAATTGTACAAACTATTTCTAGCTTGATTGAGATTAAGGAATGTATGTGCTTGCAAATGTGCTATGGTGGAGTCAGTTTTCATGTTAGTTTCCTTTTCAAATCCTCTTGTGATCAATTTTCGTAATGAAGATGCTTAATACAAAGTGTGTAAGATAGGTACTTCATTGAAAAAGAATGTTTGATGGGTGTTTCATTGTAGAATGTTGCATGTATACATGTTTCATGAATTATGGGACTATTGTAAAGGGTTCTATATTTGGATTTTTGAAGGAGACACAAAGAAAGAGAAGGAAGAATGAAATAAAAGTAATAAAGACAAGTAAAACAAATGAAGGAAAGGAAGGGACACAAGGGCTTAGCCTAGACTACAAACCAAACCACACTCATGAGATTTACAATCTCCAAATTGAAGGTAGCCCATTCTAATATTCACATTAGAAATCAAGGGATTCCTATGGACGTCAGTGACCATTTCATTCCATACACAAAATGGAGCAAGGACTAGTAGTAATTATTAATCATTAGTAATTGATTTCACATCATGCATAAGTAGGCAAATTTCAAAGATTCCCACAAATCCTAGGCTCCTATCTACACTTGCAAGCTCTTGAGGTAAAAATGTATACTCCTTAGGAATTGGCAGTATAGCTGACACTCCATTTTTTTATTTAGCTTAAAAAGGGGGGAGACAAGAAATGAAATATGAATAGGACAACAAGAATAACACTCCGATGTGGACATTCAAAACATTATAAAGATGTTGGAAAAACACCACAAGCAATCATGCATCATCAAAACATTTTTGAGAATCTAATTATTCCTATATGCAAGCAAGCAATGCTACAAAGAAGAAGGAAAATAGATATCAAGCAAGAGAAATGATAGACCACTATGACCTTGAGTGAGAGACAATTGTAGAAATGCCAATAGCTAAAATGTCTCAAATGGAAGCAATTCTAAGAGTAGAATAGCTTCATTATGCGTGCCCTTGTGACACTGTAGAGAGTGTAAAGGCCTTTATTTAGCATTTGCAAGAATGGAAAAGAGAACATGATGTGGTTGCACAGTCATAGTTAGGGGTTGCAATAACCTTGCTCCAATACATTAAAGAATTTAGATGATAAGGCATGTAGTATTTTTAAAAAGGGTATGAGATATGGTCTTAGATTTGGGTTCGAGCTTTAGGGAATTGGAGGCTATTAGTGATATATGCTCCTCTTATTGTCAGTTTAGGAAACATCATTCTTGCATAGGCTTCTGTGTAGTTTACCAAAGGAATGGCCTACAAATTGCATCGAACTAAAATCTCAAAGATCATTATTTGAGTCAGACTTGGTTGAAAAAGATCTTTGCCAAAGTTCTATATAGAAGCCTACTAAGCCCCTCCCATTGCTTCCAGATCTTAATAGAAAATGGGGGTTGAGGCGTACTTCGGGATGTGGTGGAAAAGATTGAAAGAAATTTGGGTTTGGTGTAGGCTAGGTAAACTTAATTTCCTGGCTTGGAAAGTCCTTTGTCAGTGTCTCCCAAGTCGAGCTAAGCTTGCCAAGAAGTTTGCTATCAACCCAGTATGCCTTTTGTGTAATGTGTCTAATGAGTCTTCTTCTGGTGTTGTGTTGTGGCTCACATCACCTGGGATGGCCATCAAAAGCGGTAGTCTGATGTCAAAGTCCTAGTTGGGTTCTAACTGGAGAATGGGGTTGTTGAGGGATGCTGCAATGTCATCTTCAATGGTCTTTGCCTGCTGGCCTTATCTGAGCAATGGTCTTGTTTCTCAAGAACTACGTAGTGTTTGGTCATAGGGTCAAGGCCGATTATAGAGTTGATGCTCTCATAGGACCCATTAGATCGTTCATTAAGGATATTTCCAAGTTTTTGGTTACTCGTGAACCTGTAGTAGTCAGTGCTCTGTTGGCGGATATTGCCAATAGATTTTGATTATCCATATAGGATGTTCTTCTCTGCTTCTAACGTAGGTTTGGGGCTTAGTCCCATTTTTAGTCCAATTAGGGTCTTTGTTGGGACTGACCCGCCCATATAATACAAGCCGGCAATTTTCTTTTAAAGAAGTGCATATTCATTCTAAATACTACTAGTTCTTTTCTTGAACCTAAATTTTTTTTCAAATTTTAGTATGCACAATATTATGCAAATAACTAAAACTGGAAAGTAGGGGAGAGAGGCAGGCAAGCTAAATCGAACCAAGGTCAATTTAACTTCTAAAAAGTTAGTTCCAATGCTACAACCCAAATATATGGTGAATCAATTTCATCAATTTCATCAGTCTTGTCGATCTGGACGTGGGCTGTGCCGATTGCAGAATCCCAGCATTCTGCAAGCGCTAAGGGGAGGGGGGCCTGATCGAGCAAGGCAAAAGTTGAACTTGGAAGGCGGGTAGCATTGAATGAGAAAGAAACGATGAGGCAAAGAGGCAATGAGTGCAAATGTTTCTTGTGGAAAGGATGTTCCGACGAATGAACGATCGCAAGAAGTGAGCCATGGATAGCAATGACGAAGACGATAAGCAAGCAAGCTTACAAGTGACAAGGCTTATCGCAAAACACGTGTTGTGGGTCGTTTAATAGGGGAATCACGCAACTCAAATGTTCAAAGCTGAAGCAAAGGAGAAGAGGCCGACAAACGTGAAAGCGCGGCAAAGTTAGGTCCCCTAGGAAGGACAATCATACAATGCCTCCTCTGCAACCATTTCCATAGCTCCTCCTCGAATGTGTGGCTCTTATTCCTCCTCCATAGCTCCTTTGCCACCACTTTGCATCCCCTCTTCCTCTCCCATCTCTGTCTGAATATTGCATTACTCCACTCCCCTTGTGTTTGAGTCAAAAGGTAAGCTTTGTAGAGCCCCTCTCCTTGTCGCATTCCCTTCATGCTTTTCTATGTTGATCCTCACAGCTACGTTGGGTTGATGGCAGGCTTCTCAAGCGCAGAGTTGGAGCTTTCTTCCATATCCCTCCCGGTAGTGGGAGCAACGTTGCACCTCTCTAAGGAATGACATGCCGCAAGTTGTACACACAGTGTGACACTACTCAACAAAGATCATGAGAGAGAGAGAGAGAGAGAGAGAGAGAGAGTCCTAGTTGACAAGAAGGCTTTATTGAGTCTCTATGACTCCACGGCGCTCCAGGCTCCTCCGTCCACCTTCCTTGTGAGTCGAAAGTCCCTGCCTTGTTTTCCATGAACCTCTACACCTTAGCTACACCACTACTTGTGACCTGCACAAATCTAGCCACCGCCCATGCTTATCAGCGTAGGGACTTCCACAAAAGATGATATAAGCTTGCCGTAGATCTCTGTCTCTGCTCAATAGCGGCAACCTCCAACACTCGCTGACTTTCAAGCTTTCCCATGTCTTTTTTGAGTTGGGCTCTGGTCTTCGGCATCTATGCTGTAGGCCTCCTTAGTCCAGGAACTTGCATTCTTACGAACTTATGAATGCCAACAACCCCAAGATGTGCAGCCCCTGCATTCGATGGAGAGGGGGACAATTACCATTTCGAGCTTACAATTAAGCTCTTGCGTTCGATGGAGAGGGGGACCATCGCCATTTTGAGCTTACAACTGCTGGAAGAGTTGGCATCTTTGTTCAAGTAAATTCTCTTACCTAGGATGGATCCCTGGTGAAATGCAACATTACGTTATGCAACGACTAATTCTGGGAGACGGCGAATGAAATTTTTTTGGTAATCCTGCAGGAACTAAGTACTTTACCTTCCATCAGTCCACCATGTTCTTTCTTCAAAATCTCCTTCTTCAATCCAGCACCTGTAGAACACACGCAAATGAGTCAGTTTTACAAGCCTCACAAAGAAAGCATGTGGAGTCTCAAGGTGTGCATTTCTTGCTAAGTTGACTTTTTCTCAACGAATTTCACAAGGAAATCAGAGAAAATGGCCTTGATTCCTTGCTCTCTTTGCAAATCTTTCAAATGCAAATCGACCTTAGGATGATTTCAAAAATCAAAATATGATCTCATGAGCATCACGACTTCATGCACACTCGTACACATTGCGTCTTTGAAATACAAATGAACCTTGGGTCTCATTAGCATTATGCTTCATGAACACTCCTATGCATTGCATCTTTTGGAATGCAAATCGAACTTGGGTCGATTCCAAGAATCAAAACAGGTTCTTATAAGCACCATGACTTCATCCACAACTCTACACATGCCATCTTTGAAATGCAAATCGACCTTGGGTCGATTTCAAGAATCAAACATGTTCTCATCGATACCATGTCTTCATGCCCACTCATACACATTGTTATCTTTGAAATGTAAATCGTCCTTGTGTCGATTTCAAGAGTTTTCCTTAGCATAATTGCTTCATGCACGCTCCTACACATCATATCTTTAAAATGAAAATCGACCTTGGGTCGATTTCAAGAGTCAAAACGTGTTCTTATTCACACCATGGCTTCATGAACGCTCCTACACATTGTATCTTGCAAATTGAAATTGAACTGATTTCAAGATTCCAAACATGTTTTAAATGCAAACTTCCCATCTTTGAAATGCAAATCAACCTTGTGTCGATTTCAAGGATCTTTTTTTTTAAAGTTAACACCATGGCTTCATGCACACTTCTATACATCACATATTTGAAATGGAAATCGAACTTGGGTCGATTTCAAGAATCAAAACATGTTCTCATTTTAGTAGCATTATATCATGCCACTCATATGCAAATCGACATTGGGTCGATTTCAAAAATCAAAAGATGTTTTCTTTAGCACAATGGCATTATGCATACTCTTACGCATGGCATCTTTGAAATGCATATCGACCTTGGGTCGATTTAACCAATCAAAATATGTTCACAATAGCAACATGACTTCATGCACACTTGCATTTTTGAAATGCAAATCAAACTTGGGTTGAGTTCAAGAATTAAAACATGTTCTCATTAGCGCCATGGCTTCATGCCCACTCGTACATGTTACATCTTTGAAATCCGAATCGACCTTGGGTCGATTTAAGAATCAAGACATATTTTTGTTCTCACAATTCCTTCAAATACAATCCTACACATGGCATCTTTCAAATGAAAATCGACCTTGGGTTTATTTGAAGAATCAAAACATGTCCTCATACAGACCATGCTTCATGCACACTCCTACACATTGCATCTTGTAAAATCTACTTGGGTCAATTTCAAAATTCATCAATCGATCTAGGTCAATTCCAAGATTCATCAAAAGATGTTTGAAATGCAAACATTCCATCTTTGGAATGCAAACCTAGCTTGGGTCGATCTCAAGGATCAAAACTGCATGATTTCATTAGCACCATTGCTTCACACACACTCCTATACATCACATCTTTGAAATGCAAGTCGACCTTGGATCAAATTTTCAAAACATGTTCTCATTAGCACCATGGATTCATGCATACTCCTACACATTGCATCATTGAAATGGAAATCAAACTTGGGTCGATTTTAAGAATCAGAACATGTTTTCCTTAGCACAGCGGCTTCATGCATACACTTACACATCGTATCTTTGAAATGAAAGTCAACCTTGGGTTGATTTCAAGAATCAAAACATGTTCTCATACATGCCATGGCTTCATGCTGCACACTCCTACATAGTGTATCTTGCGAATCAAATTTGAATTGATTTCAAGAATCAAAACATGTTTGAGATGCTAAATTCCCATCTTTAAATTTTGAAATACAAATCGACCTTGGGTCGATTTCAAGGATCAAAAAATGTTTTCATTATCACCATGGCTTCGTGCACACTCCTATACATCACATATTTGAAATGGAAATCAAGCTTGGGTTGATTTCAAGAATCAAAACGTGTTCTCATTACCACCATGGCATCATGCCACTCATATCCAAATTAACCTTGGGTCAATTTCAAAAATCAAAACATGTTCTTATTAGCATTATGTTCACTCTCTCGCACACTTTAAGTGAAAAGTGACCTTAGGCCAATTTCAAAAGTTTAGCTTTATGTTCTTATCTTCACAATGGCTCACGCAGTCCATGATACATCATTTCTTTCAATTTCAATTTGACTTCGATTGATTTTAGAATTATGAAAACATATTCTCATCACTACCATAGCCCATGGACTTCCACACGACGTCCTCAGCTTTGAATTAAATTTGGCTTGATTTGAACACATTCAAAACATTAGTTCAATAAGGCTTCATATACACCTAAGAGCATAATTTAATTAGCACCATGGCTTTAGGTACACTCCCATAAACCACATCTCACATCTCATATTTGAAATAAAAGTCAACCTTAGGTCATTTCAAAACTCTAAAAACATGTCTTCGTCACTTCATGGTTTCATGGACACTTCTACACATAATATCATTTAAATGTAGATAAACCTTAGTGTTTGTATTGACACCATGGCTTCAACACACTCTCACACATTGCATCTTTCAAATGAAATTTGCCTTGGGTTGATTTAAAAAAAAAACAATAACGTGTTTTCATAAGTCCCATGGCTTCATACAAACTCCCATACATCACATCTTTGAATCACCACTATGCTCATAAACATGAAGTCTTTCATTTGCCACTAGGATCCCACACATGACACCTTTCAATTACTACCATCAAGCTACCATCTTTCACTCAAAACAATAAGTTATCATCACCATCAAAGCTCCATGCTCGTGCATTTTTAGTTTCCTATTTTTTAACGTATAATTTTGGATTATTTTCCAAGGCATCATTAAAGAAGTTAGAGAATGTATAGGTTTAGCTCAGGGTGGTGAAGGACAGATTAATGGAAGTGTTGGGATTTGATAGCTATAGAAGTAACATCTCCATTGTATGATAGGGAAAAACAACTATGATAAGAAGTTATGGGATGTCAATCGATTTAAGATTAGAAAGAAAAATGGTTAGAGTGGTTTGGAATAGTACTATAGATGAAAGATGATATTGTGATAGGGGAGTACCCTGTAAGTGCCATTGTGAAGAAAAGAGGCTGATCCATTGAGGTTGAGGCTCAATTTTACACTTACAATGTTAGGGTGATGCTAGCAAGGTTGGACAACAAACAAGATTCAATGGAGAATCTTAGATGGGAAATGAGCACAAGCAATACATTGCTAAGAATGGCATTTTTAGAATGGTCTAAATTTTGATTAGGTATAGAGAGCTAGATACTATGGTAATGATACTGTCCATTTGGGTGGGAAACAAGCCCCAAAATTGATGGTGGTGAAGTGTTTTCAAGTGCATAAGAGATGTTTATAGAACACAGAGCAATGATGTAGTGTTAAGGCAAGTAATGGACTTTTATAAACTACACCTTATGGACGTTCACAATCACAAAAAGAAAGATTCTATTGGCCATTCATTTGTGTAGTGGATCATTGTGTGGATATTTTGCCAATTGTTTGGAGGTTTGACACTGAAGAAAAGAAGATCTCGATAAAGGAAGAGCTTCAAAGACACCCTCAGAAGTATAGCCATCATCAAAAGGTGGCGCATTCCCAAAAAAAAAAGATTAGACCTTCTCACATTGGAAGCGGTAACAAACATTGCTTCACAATGTATTTCATAATATCTTATTACATATTCTTGTGTCTGTTAATGCATCTCATTTGATGTATTTTGGTTGATGTATCTTGTCATTTAACTATTCTTATGTATGTAATATGCACTCTCTTTGTTAAGATTGAGAACAAGGGAGTAGACGTCGATTGAGATGCAATTACATTTGAGATAAGTCTTCAAATAGTATTTTTTTAAAGTATAACTATCTTCTTTTAAGTTATATAGTGTTGGTGTACTTCAAAAACATTTCCATTTCAGCTTAACCTAGGTAATAGCTTTGGAGAGGACAATGGATTTTGGATTAGGAAGGGGACTAAAGCCAATGAAGGACATGCTATGGAGGCGAGGTTGAGATCCTCTAGGAGCGATACAGATGGAGGAGATCGACGCAAAGATCTCTTTTTTGTTATCTACAGTACAAGTTTGTAAACCCTTTTTGGGATTTCATGTCGGCCTTATAGATTCATGCCCCGATGGGGGAATGTTACACATGCCTTGAGCATTAGATGCCCCTTAGAGGGCATTTTTGTAATCCATTTGCAAAGATGTTCATGCCCCTTTTAAGGAGTTATTCATTGAGTATGATTTCAATGCATGTGCATAGTTGGTGTTTATTTGTTTTGTTTTTGTTCCTACATCCCATCAAATGCTGAGAACTTGTTGTTCTAGAGTTTTCTAAATGACCTTTTTGAATAATAAATAAAGGGAAAAAGGAGTTTATGGCCTACAGGGTAGGTAGAAGAGCTCAAGAGTGTGGAATGAGATCATTGTCAATATGGAAACAATTTATGAAATATAATAATATTGTATATGGGGACATGCAAAGAAAGAACATTCAATTCAATATCTACTAGATAAGCAAGCATAATTTAATCTTTGTATAATGAAATTGAAAATATGGGGGATGATGGAGGATTTGAAACTAATTTATCCATCTATTGGCCTTACTAATTCAATATGTACTCATGTATGTCGTATTTTTCCATAACTTTTGAGATTGGTGCTATGTAGTTTAAGAAAAATACACTTCAAAGTCTCTCCTTTTATGCACCAAAATTATGATTTCTAAAAAAAGTGGGAATTGGGATATTCCCACTTTTCCTAATATGGTCTTAAGCCCTTATGTATGTAAACTTTATGTGAAATGTGGTAAGAGAAAAAACCTCTTTCTGAACCCACATGCTAGGATTACTTATTTCTAGAGTGACCCTTCCTAAGGCACACACACATGCATGCATAGGTACATAGGTATGCATGCATGCGTGCGTGCACACATGCACACACCCTCACATGTGCATGCGCGTGCACACACACACACACACACACACACCTCTTTGTGCATACACACGCATGCATGCACACATGCATATATGTGCATGCACTCACACTCACACACAGATAGACACAAACTAAAGATGCCATGGCATGTTTTGCACATACATCAAAAGCATCACACTATTAAACATGCTTTAAACACTATTGCAGATGACGTGAGAACATTGCATGGCTTCTCAAAAAAAGATTCTGTTCAAAATCCTAGGATTACTGGCCACTTTTTAAAATTATTTTATTTTCTCATTGGTCCATCTCCAAAAACAATCAATTCTACAAAAGAGCACAAATTTATGTAGCACAACTTTTTAAGATGAACTAGATACATATAGTTAGGGTTTCATACTTAACTACACATGAATATCATCTTCAAAACACATGCTAGATTATTAATTTTATTTTAAAGGTTGCAAGAAATATTTTACATCCACAAAGTCACTCTAAGATTTCATCATCACTGATAGTATAGAAATTTGATTCAAATCAAATGAACATGAAAGATATTGTTATTTATATTATAACAAAGAAACCAAATGAAGTACATGTGAACTATGTATCAAATGGGAAATCCATATGACAAATAGAAAACCAAATCATTTAAATATCTTAAAATATGTCCATATATCAAAATCAACACAATCTATGTCTTATGAATATTGGTAGCAATGTCCCTTCGTGTACAATAGTTGAACCTATTCTCATTTCCTTAATAGCTTCATGCTCTAATCCAATAAATTCACTAGCCTCATCATGAAGGAGAGATTGAGGCTTTGATGACAATGCTTGCACCCGATCATTATTAGTCATAATTTCTACGTGGGTGAGATAAAAAATTAGGCTTAGAAGATCACAAGCAACTCTCTAAGAGAGGCTTGGAAGGTCATAGGCAGTTTTTATGTGGCTAAGATAAAAAATCAAGCTTGGAAGATCGTACACACATCTCTAAGAGAGGTGACTAGGGAAAAAACTTGCAAAAAAGCTAATTTTCAACATGGTTTTATAGTTCGCTTTTGCCCCAAAAAGTACTATAAACCCTTTTAAGAATCACAAATTATGACATAATTTGATGATATCATCAAGCCATGTCATAAATTTAACCCTACATTCGATGACATTAACTTGTAGCGAATGTTATGATGAAAGTCGATGATATCATCAAATTTTGGAATAATTGTGATAGAACTTGATGATATCATCAATTTTTGTCATAAGTTATGACAAAACTAGATGATATCATCAAATTTTGTCATAACTTATGACAAAATTTGATTACATCATCGAATTTTGTCATAGCTAATATAGAAATAGTAAAACGACGATAACTTTTGAACCAAGACTCCGTTTTGGGAGCTTTTTGGCTCAAAATTCAGAGGACAATGATGTCTTGGCAGTTTGTTCTAATTCAAAGATGAATGCACTCCAAAATTGGGTTCAAGGTAAGGGGGTCATTATCTACTGCAAAACTTCTTATAGAAGGAAATTCCATCCAACCAACTAACACATATGTTGTACAAGTACCAAGCAATAATCCTAGTATAAATATAGCTCTAATTGCCCATTTTCAAATCATATTATGGCTCATTGCTATTATGCTCTTACTTATGACATAACTTGATCACATCATCAACTTCTATCATGAGGTATGAGTCATAATAGCATCAACTTTCTCGATGGCCGCCAATAGATGCCTTTATCATAGGATGGAGATCAAATTTAAACTTTCACAAATAGAAGAGGATGCAATACATGCTAGCATTATCCATGAATTACAAAATATGCACTTGATGAGGAGAGAAAAATAGCATCTGTGTTCAACACTTGGAGAATGCACAGTATGTACTTGGTAGATCAATCTTGTGGGGGTCAGGATATCCACTGAGTATGGTTGATAACGATGATATGAGAGCTACATGGAATTGCGTTGCTAACTATGGGCGGAAATTCAAGCCGCCTTCTTACCACACATTGCGTACATCATTGTTAGATAAGGCATATGTAGAAGAGAAAGAGCAAAAGATTTGAGTGAGAACTCCAATATGTCTTGGGATTTATATGACCAATAGGAAACACTCTCTAACTTGAGAGCTGCCCTGCACAATGTGCAAGATATCGTGTTTTTCCTTGAAACAACTAAATAATGGCTTGGGTACACAACATTGAAGATGTTGTAAATCAAAAGGACCAATGTGATTCCAACGATTGGCTATAGGGAGTGGACGCATTTAGCTTGACATAAGAAGTTCAAGAGGTAGAATGAAAGGTATGCAATAACAATATATGCCGACCCCACAATAGCAACTCACTCAGAGTTATGTAGAATCAACAAGCACTAGTGAGGGTGTAGGTTGGAATGATTAGGGGGTGCTTTTTGGTGAGAAGCTTTTGGTGAGCTTGTTGAAAAATGGCAAGCTCCCATATACACATTGCCACATGAAATGAAGCTTGCTCTTTACTAACGTATCAATGTTCACTTTTTAATACATAAGTTGCTAGCTCTAGCTTCCTCTCTATCTAGCTCTACCCCACAACCTCCCACCTAAAGGTCAATGTGCCTTTAAGGGAGAACAACCAGTGGACATACTATCCAATGCACCTCAATACATGACAATACTCAAACCACTAACTAGATAGACTCTTCGTAAGCATATCTTCAAGGTTATCATCTGTATGAACCTTGACAAGTTCTATGTGCTTGTTCTCAAGTATCTCCCTGATGAAATGGTACCTGACCTCAATGTGTTTGGTCTTTGCATGAAGTACTAGTTGATTAGCACTCATGGAATCAATATACAATGTCGGTACACCTGTATGAATCCCCAAGTCTCCCACTAGCTGATCAAGCCATATAGCCTCCTTGCAACCCTCTGTGGCTGCAACATACTCGACCTTTGTGTGGTAGACAAAGCAGCTTCTATGCGTAAGACATCCACAACACAGCACCACCTGCAAAGTTGAACACATAACCAAAAGTGGATCTCCTACTATCCACATGCCCTACATAGTTTGAATCTATGTACCCAAGTACATGCATCTCTCCTCTGCCAAAGCAAATACACATCCCTTCATGTACCTCATGATGCATTAACTACCTCCCAATGCCTCTTTCCTGGATTAGCCATATATCAGCTAACAACTCCCACTGCAAATGCAATGTCCAGTCTAGTAGCTATCATAGCATACATAAGACTCCCAACTGCTAATGCATAAGAAACCCTGGCCATCATGGGCCTCTCCTCATCTGATTTAGGACTCCGCCTGACTCAATTTCACATATGGAGGCAATGATAGTACTTACTACCTTCCCCCCTCCATATTGAAATGCTGCAATACTTTTGTAACATACTCATTTTGTGAAAGCCCAAGGAGTTTCCTACTCCAGTCACGCGTGATGCACATACCAAGAATATGACCTGCAGGTCCCAAATCCTTCATGTCAAAGGCCTCATGCAACTTGTCCTTCAATGCATACAACTCATAAGTGTTCTTCCTAGAGCCAAGAGCATACCATCCACATAAACTGCCAAGAGTATTAGGCTATTATCCTTAGCCTTTTTATTATAGAGGTAGTGATCAATTTCACTCCTTCTGAAACCCTAGACCGAATGGAAGCATCAAAATTTTGCTACCATTCTCTAGGCACTTGCTTAAGGCCATAGAGACTCTTTTTCAGCTTGCAAACCAAATGCTCTTTTCCCTTTTCTTCAAAGCCTTCGGGCTATACCAGTGAATTTCCTCATGCAGATCCCCATGCAAGAAAGCTGTCTTGACATCCATTTGCATAAGCTCCATATCCTCTGCTACCACAAGTCCAAGTATGCATCTAAGTGTGGTCATCTTCACAACAGGAGAGAAGATCTCATCAAAATCCACACCTTTCTCTTGCTTGAGCCCTTTAGCAACCAAATAGGCCTTATACTTAGGCACATCATCACCTGTGACCTTCATCTTATTAACCATTTACATGGCAATGCTTTCTTTTCATGTGGCAAAGAAACCAAGTCCCAAGTCTTATTCTTCATGAGTGAACTCATATCTGATTGCATAGAATACTCCCACTTGTGCTGATCCTCACGCATCATACCCTCTCTATAGCAAGAAGGCTCCCCGCAAATCAGTTAAGCATCACATAGTCTGCCCCTAGAACAAATCTCTCAGGTGGTCTAGACACTCTGGCTGATCTTCTCAAGGGCATTTCAGCTTGCTGTTTTGCCTGCATATCAGCCACATTTGGCTCATCTTTTTCACTAATAGATGATCCATCATCTGCCCTTGATTGTGTACCTGTGGGAGTACCTGGTGGCACCATTTCTTGCACATTTGGTACATGGACAACTTGCTGTCTATCAACATATGCGGGTGGATTCACATCTTAGAAAGTGATTCTCCTCATTTCCACGTCCCTCATGGGTGTCTTATGCATCTTTTTCTCATTAAAGACCACATCATGTCTTTGTATGATATTCTTTGCTTCTGGATCCCAAAGAAGATAGTCATCTCTGCACTCTCACCATAACCCAGAAAGATGTATTCTTAGACTAAGAATCTAGCTTCTTTCGAAGCTCTTTTGGCATGTGTGCATATGCCTCACACCCAAATATATGTAAATGAGAGTAAGAGGGCTTCTTGCCACTCCATGCCTCTTCAAGAATATCACCATCCAAACTCTTACTAGGTGATCTATTGATCACATGCATTGAAGGTGCAAGAATGGAATGGAAAGACATAATGAAAATGCTAGAGCAAAGCAAAGATAACCAAAGTACTCACATGATGGAAAGCTTGATGTAGATGTAGACTCCTCTGATTTGACACAAGGAAGTACAACACTCTTATAGAGTGCACACACAAACTAAAGTACCTAGTGTATATGGGATAATTCCCAATATGACACGTGGCACTCTCACACAAATACTAGTTCCTAGTACACACTAGAACACTCAACTTGACTTCATGTTCTAACACCCCCCCATGAAGGAAAGGTGAGTGATAGCATGAGTTCATAAAAGATGCAGTTCCTTGATATTCCCAACAAATCCCCCCTCAAGGAAATGCCTCATACTGCAAGGATAAATCATAGGCTCATGGTCTCTCATGCTAGGGTCTCTAGTCAAGGATAAATCCATGGCTCTAGTCTCTCATGCAAGTTGGACATCCTTGGGTAGGTACATAATATGGGATATACCAGGATAACCACACAAACATAATAGATACTTCTGAGAGGTTCAAACAGATAAGACAAGATACCTTTGCATACTCATAGTGGTTGCAACAGGTTTACAAAATCCTTTTTGGAAACATGATCCAGGCAGGGAACCCTAGAAACAAAAATCTTTATCATCTACCATATATGCTTTTTCATCACTTGTGTCCTCCACCATATTTGCTGGATTTTTCTTTGAGAAATAATTATTTTCAGAGTGGCCATTCTTGCCACAAATCCCACATGGCTTGATGCGAAAACAATCTTTCTCATCATGATTGTTTTTGCCACAATGTCTACAAGCTTTAAAATTCATCCTTTTGAACTTGGTTGCCAAAGCTAGTTCTCCCTCATCCTTCTGTTCCTATTTCTTCCTTTCCTCTTCCTATAATGCACTTATGATTCCTTAAAATGAAGGATTAGGACCATATTTCAGCGTGGTTACCAAGTTGTCGTATTCTTTTGGCATGCTTTTGAGAAGCACTGCCATAGTATCATCTTCTGTCACCGGTGAATCAACCGAAGCCAACTAGTTCATGAGACTTCTCATTTTGTTGATGTGAGCATCAAGAGGTGCTCCAGATGTCAGCTCTAACTCAAAGAACTCAATCTTGAGTGACAGCTTAGAATGCTTGCTACTTGGACCAAATAAGTGATCAAGCATAGCCCAAGCTTCAGCAGGATCTTCAAGATTGGCAATGTGATGCAGATAATTGTCTCCAAGACCCAATGCAATGATTGCGAATGCTTGCTCGAGATGTTGAGGTTCCTTTTCCCTCTCATTTGATGAAGAAGTTCCCTTGACCAGATTCCACAAATTGTACTTCATCAAGTGGAAATTGATCTTCATTTGCCAGGTGTGGAATCCTTGGCCATTGAACTTTTCAATGGCAACGTGAGTATTCATCATGATCAAGCTAGAAAGTACCCCAAACTCGAAGTGAAGATCAGCAATATGCAACTCCCATGCACGCAGACAGTGAACTAAAAATGGCGGGCAGATTCATGGGAAGACAACGAACATAATCAACACAATTTGGAGCAGATTTTGAGCAAGACATGGCGCATAGATTTCAACAAGATGTGGTGCAGAAATTCAGCAGAGAATGGCGCAGATCTGAGGCAGTTTATGGCAGGCAGAATGAGAAGAAAATGGTGCAGATTTTGAGCATAATGTGGCGCTGTTTTTGGAGCTGAATGTGACACAGATTTGGGGCAAAACATGGCAAGAATAATGTGCAGAATGGCAGGCAGAATGCAGCTGGAAATGGCAAGGCAAAGAAGGATGAAATGGTGCACTGAATATTGGAGTAGATCGTGGGCTGCAATTAGGAGAAGAACATGGCAAGATGATGGCAGGCAACTTCAAGAAGATGGTCGGCAGAAGTAGACGGAGATGGTGGGCAACTCATGTTGAAGATCGAAGGGAAGTTCCAGCTCCACATGAAGGGGTTAAGGGAAGGGGAGCTCCATCATAGAGGAAGAGGGCAACTTCCTTTTCTGGCCACCCTCATCCTCTAGGCTGAGCTAGGAGAAGGGGAAAGGAGGAGAGAACATGGCTCTGATACCACATGAAGGTGCAAGAATGGAATGGAAAGACATAATGAAAATGCTAGAGCAAAGCAAAGATAACCAAAGTACTCACATGATGGAAAGCTTGATGTAGATGTAGACTACTCTGATTTGACACAAGGAAGTACAACACTTATAGAGTGCACACACAAACTAAAGTACCTAGTGTATATGGGATAATTCCCAATATGACACGTGGCACTGTCACACAAATACTAGTTCCTAGTACACACTAGAACACTCAACTTGACTTCATGTTCTAACATGCATTACAGTCTTCATTGCCTCAGCCCAAAAACCACCAGAAAGACTAGCATTGCAAAGCATACATTGCAACCTTTCTTGAATGGTGCAGTTCATCTATTTTGCAATTGGATTTTGCTCTAGTGTACAAGGAATCCCTCTTGATCCCACAAGTATCACAAAAATGGTGAAAGTTATGAGAGAGATACTGTCCACCATTGTCAGTCCGTAGGCATTTAAGCATTCTCTCTGACTAGTTTTCAACCAAATCCAACCATTTTTGAAATACTTGGAACACATTGCTCTTCCAAGCTATAGCATATGCCCACACTTTCCTAGTTGCATCATCAATGAATGTCACATAGTATTCAGCCCCGCCTAATGACCGTGTAGTCCTGGGACCACATATGTCTGAATGCACCGAATGAAGCTTGTCAAGCTCTTTCTTTCCCCTTCTTTTATGGGCTAATTTAGTCTGCTTCCCATAGAGACAATGCTCACAAAATTCAAAGTCAGAAAAACTCAAATGTGGTATATAACCCAAATGGCATAAGAGTTTCATTCCATTTTGGCTCATGTGCCCCAACTGGAAATGCCACAAGGAAGTACTTGGTTGCTTGGTTATTGCAACAACAACATGATCATACACCCGTGATACATGTAAGGGATACAATGTCCCACACTTGGCACCCCTTGCCAAAACTATAGAGCCCTTTTGAATTTTCCAACTCTGAAAGCCAAAGGTGGTATGAAAACCAGCATCATCTAGCTGACCCATTGAAACGAGACTCTTGGTCAGCTTAGGCACATGTCTCACATTTTTCAAAAAAATGCAAACCCATTTGCAAAAGAAAACTTTATGTTACTTGCTCCTACTGTGTCACATGCATAGTTATTTCCAAGATACACACAACCTGTCTTTCCACTGTCATAAGTGGAGAACCATCCCCTATGGGAGTAACATGGAATGAAGCACCAGAATCCAAAATCCAATCCTGGGAATATGCATCATCTGAAGTGGTAGGCAACTCTGCAGGTAGACTAGACATGAAGAGATTGTCATTGTCACTATTATCAGTGAGACTCCATTGATCTCCTCAATCTTCACTTTTCCTTTGTCCTACCTTGGACTCTCTTCCTTCTAATTTGCACCCCAATTTGCATTCTTTTTCTTATCCTTTTGCTCTCTTTTTAGCTTGTAGCAATCCTTTTTCATGTGGCCCTTGTTTCCACAATGGTAACACTCAATGTTTCATGCCTTGGATTTGCTATGAGACTTCCCCCTGAACTGTGATCTGCATCTTTGCACATTAAAGGTTGCATCCTGCTTGCTGCCATCCATAGACTTATGTCTAATCTCCTCAGCCAACAAGCTATCCACAACATCATCAAACTTCAGTGCTCCACCACGTGCATAGTTACTGGCAGCTGTACGGAAGGTATCCCATGAGGATGGCAATGAACACAAGAGGAATATTGCCTTAATCTCTGCATTAGAATTCAGCTTCTAAGCCTAAAGCTGCTGGCTGAAACTAATATTGAATTCATTCAAGTGAGAAATAATGGAGACCCCTTCCTGCATCTGCAGCTCAAACAACCTCTTCATGAGGTAAACTTTATTAGAGGTAGTTTCCTTCTCATAAGTAGCACATAATTTCTTCCATAAATCTTTCGTAGTCTGCTCATTTACTACTATGAAATAAATTGACTCTGCATGATGAAATCTAGCGGTAGACTTTGCTAATGCATCCAACTCATTCAATCATCCTCAAACATATTTGTAGGCTTAGCTTCAATCCCTGCCAAGGGTTGAATCTGCTTCTTTTTAATAAGAATATCCCTTATCTGTTCTTTCCACAAAAAAAAGTTTGTCCCATCAAGCTTTTTAATGCTAAAAAACTATTTTTCAAGCATGGAAGAGGATGCCATGATGCAAATAAAGCAATATCCCAAATGCTAGTACCTGTAAGAGAGAAATCACACCAAATACAAGGTGCACCCAAAATATGTCAGCCTTAATGGAGGATAGTGTCACCAAAACTCAAGGCTCAAAGCATCAAAATGCATTTGACTCATGTGCATATACTATGCATCATATGAGCAAATCTGACCCAAAAGAAAATGTCAACCTACAATGATAAAACAATGGCAAACCCACTGCCAACAATAAGAGCCAAATGCCTCAAGCATAAACACTGTCCATGGGCATAAGCATCAATAATGTCTCATCCAAGAGAGCATAGCACTATCCGTACATCAATTGCAATGTGTTGAAGCTGTCCCTTAGCATAAAATAGCATCTGCGTGCTGAACGTCCATCAATAAAGCATCCCATAAGGCAATCTGGGCCTATTATCGCATCCAACAAGGACTGCAATGCATCCATATGGCTAATAAAACATCCACTATAACCCAATACAAACCACGAATGAGCGCACATGGCTTAAACTGCAACTACAATGATCTACATAAGGTATATCTAAAAAATCACGGCCCCATGGCAATGACCACTAGTAAAAATAGAACCTGGGATGCCTTAAAACATGGGTGTCACTATATAATCGAACTCAGTAAGAAATTTGCAAATATCTCTCTTTTGTTAGAACTCCAAAATCCCAAACGATGAAAGGAAACCGGGGAGTCAACCCTTGCAAACAATTGACTTGTAATAAAAAAATCAAAGGTTTGAACATTTGAATGGATGTTTGATAGAGAAACAAACGATTCGACGTCTCAGAGAGTTGGAACTTCTCTAAATCTCCACGAAATTGCGCAAGAGTTGACAGGTAGGGGTTTTTGGGCCTCTAGAATGCAATGGAATAGACGATTTTGGAAATCGTGATTCTAACTCCCAATCACTGGGTCCAACACATAGGAGCAAAAACGTTTTTGCAAATAAATCTGTTTGTAAACACCACCAAAGTGCGAATGATGAGCAACACAAAAGTTTTAGGACCTCCTAAGAACACCAAAACCGATAGACCTATGAATGGGTGCTTCAAACTTAAGTTCCAACACACTGGTAGAAAAATGTTGACGTAGAGACAGTGAGTCGAAAGTCCAATAAAATGATTCCAAATCCAAGAAAGAAGGGGTTTTTGAACTCTCGAACTGCAATGGACACCAAAAGTGAGCAATGGTTGCCTTTGCAGGTCATTCTGGACTCTTAGTCGCATCAAAACGAACAGGGGAATCATTAAAAAACGTCTTTTTTGCTCCAAAACCACTCAGAGAACTTTCCAAAGGTTTCTGCAAGGTCTCTACACACTAAGATGCAGGTAAGGTCACACAATGGAGCTTCTCCTTCCTCCCACAGGGCTATAGTATAGCAAACTTTGGGCTCCGGACACACACCCGCATTTTGATATCAGCTGTGAGATCTCAACAACGGAAGCGGAACAGAAGAGGGTGAGAGAGAGGGAGAGCCAAAAGAGAGAGCCACACAAGTTTTGGTGGGTGCATAACACCCTAATCTTCTATGTCATCCATATATATATGAGTTTGAGTATTGTACATAACTGGGGTTAAGGTACAGCGGCCTTTAACCCCCACATATTCTTTCTGTCTCTTCCTCTCTTTCTTCTAATTCTCTTTTTCCATCCTTCTGCCTTCCTTTCTTTCTTATTTCTTCTACTTCTCTTCATTCTGTCTCTTTATCTCTTCCTCTTTCCTCTCTCTCTCTCTCTCTCTCTTCTCTCTTCCTTCCTTCTTTCTCTCTCTCTCTCTCTCTCTCTCTTTTCCTCTCTATCTTTCTGTCTTTCTCTTCTTTCTCTCTTCCTCTTTCGAGCTTTTTCTCTCTTTTCCTCTGTTTCTCTGTCTTGCTCTCTTTCTCTGTTTTTCTCTCTTTCTCTTTTGCTCTCTTTCTTTCTTTCGCTCTTGCTCTCTTCCTCTCCTTTCTCTCTTTCTGTTATTCTTTTCATTCTTTCTTCTTTCTTTCTCTCTTCTTTCTTCCTTTTCCTCTTTCTTATTTCTTCCTTTCTTCTCTCTTCCTCTCTTTCTCTCTTTTCCTCTCTTCCTTCTCTTTTCCTCTCTTTCTTTCTTGCTCTTCCTCTCTTCTCTCTCGCTCTTTCTCTCTTTGTCTCGTCCTCTTTACGCATTTTCACATTCTTTCTACATTTTTGCACTCTTTTCTGTATTTCAGCATTCTTTTTGCATTTCCACACTCTTTTTCGTCTTTTTGCATTCTTTCTGCATTCTCGCTTCCTTTTTGCATTATTTTTTGCATTTCCGGACACTTTGTTCTGCATTTTTGTGTTGTTTTTCTGCATTTCTGCATTTCTGCATTCTTTTCCATTCTTTTTCACATTTTTGCAATCTTTTCCATTATTTTTCTCTCTTTCTCTCTTCTCCTCTTCACTACTCTTTTTCACATTCTTTTCTTCTTCTCTCCTCTTTTCTCTTCATCTCCCCTCTCTTTCCCCTTCCTTTCTTCTTATTTTTGCAATAGTATTTGTTCATTTCCATAGTTTTATTTATTCTACTTTTTTTTTTTTTGGGTTTGTGATTTATTTATTTAGCATGGATTTGAGAGTGCATGGATTCTGCTTTAAAGAAATCTAACCATTCTAGGGGAGGTAATGCACTGATGAGTCCAGAGGCCTTCATGGCGCATATGAGCCTAGCTGACCTGGAGAGATACAAATCTCTCAGATTACCTCATCTTGCACCTCTCCTAGGGCATCGCATCTCTCTAGTGCTAGAACATCAACATTGCCTACCCGATAGGGGTCACGTGCCACAATTAGTCAGACATCATTGCCTGGGGGCCAGCGTCCTACCTCTAAGAAGAGTAAGAAAGGTAGTTGTTGTGGTGGAGGTGTAGCTGTAGATGTGGTTGAGATAATATAGCTTGCCACCACTTGCCCCTTCTCCACCCCTATCGCATGGACCCCTTGCTCCACCAGTCCTAGCTACACCCCTCGCCCTAACAAGTGTAGGAGGGGCTCTTGTTATGCTGGGAGTGTAGATGTAGATGAGTGTGCACATTCTCCTCCCCACCCATGATGAGACACAGCTTGGTACTAGCCCCATGCCCACTTGCTCCACCATCCCTAGCTCCACCGTAGGTCAACCTGCCACCCCTCACTTCACTACTACTCCCAACTCTAGCTTTCCTTTCATACTAGAGCATCTCGACCCCGAGGACCTTTCATACACGCTGAATGAGATGCGAGAGATTATTGAGGATAAGAAGGGAAAAAAATTCATCGTGCTAATATGAGGCACATGATGACCTCATATTTCCTAGGGGTATACTCATAGATTGGCACAGGTAGGATGACACAACAAAGAATGTTGTCATAGTGGTGCTCAAGGAGAGACTTCCAAACCCCCCGGGATACAAGTTTAATGATGATTACATGAAAACTTGCGTGGGCCTCGTACTTTGACATCGTAGGTCAGAGATAAGAGAGAGGCTGAAGACTAGAGAGAGTAGGCCTTCATGGGCACACAAAGAAGATTGGAACCTTCCCAAGAAAGAGATCAGAGAAACATCGGACAAGTTTGAGGATCAAAGGAGGGCAACAAGGAGATGTCTCAACACCATAGGTGCTTCGCACCTCGGGAGTGGCAGACGGGTAGGCTAAGAGGCATGGGTGGTAAGTCTATTTCTCTTATAATTAATTGTTCTATTTGTTTAATTAACCATATATGGCACTTCATATAACTCTCTTAATTTGGATCCACATGAATCTGTGATTCATCATCGTCATCCTACAGATGAGGAGTACAGATACGCACAGAGAGTAAGAGTGAGAGCATTTTTCGCAGAGCTAGAACGTTAAGGATACAACATTAATTGAGCTATGGTGGTCGCTCATATGTAAGTCTACTCCAATCATCGTTGTTCTCAAGGATGTTTGATTGTACCATTGATTTTAAAATTAGATGTAATCTCATTTTTAAAATCGTTTCAAACTTAGGGCGACCATGTGGAAACCCCGGGAGGAGGAGCTTGCAGGTGGGGACATGGGGAAGAGAGGAGGGCAAGGGATCAGGTAGAGGCGGAGAGGCCAAGGGATCAGGTAGAGGTGGGGATGAATCCAGTGGTTTGGAGGAGGATTAGTAGTAGTTTTGCCATTTTGTATTGAGCATACCTTCGGCAATTTTACGATTTTGTATCTCATCTTCAAATTTTGTACTACCCTCTTCGGAAGGAAAATTTTGTAATAAGACATGATTTGAGAATTTTAGGCAATTTTGCACATTCCTAGGTTGGAAGGCATGTTGTAACTTTTACCTTCTAATAAAACACGTACAATAGTGGGGCTGAAACAAGCACACGTTTTTTTCTAAAAGGCTTCTGGATTATGTTGGTATATATTGAGGATTTACCAATGTTGGCTGTATATCGACACAGATATTGACGGACATTTACTAACAATAATATTGATAATTTACCAAGGCTTTGCGCTTGTTTTTAAAAAAAATGTAATTTTCATAGAAAATAGACATTTAAATGCCTTGTAGTGTAGGCATGCTAGGGATGGACCCCAGCCTACAACATCTGGTGAAGAGGGCAACCAATAAAGAAATCCCATGCCCCCCCAAGTTGCACAAACGGTACATGCAGCAGTGGCAAGGACATCAAGGTAGGGGTGCTACATGGAAATAAGGAGACTATCTAATGGAAGAGAAGCAAGGCACAATGCAAACAATTCCCACAAACCCAGGTATGCATTATAGGTTTGAGAGAGAATGCCTAGAGGAATACACACGCAAAATTAGATTTGCAAATGAGGGAGAAAGAGAAGCCGTGAACAAAGAAAGCAGGCAAACCCAAGCAGCACAATACAATGGGGTGGCAGTGGTCTTGGAAAATAGAAAGGTTGATCTTAGCATCATAGAGGAGGTAGTCAATTGTTCCATGTCGGCAATACAAAGAACAACACAAAGGAGGCTATCAATTGTTCCATGTGGGCAATACAAAGAACAACACTAAATTCCAAGGTGAAGTGCTTTGGGCTAGTAGATAATAAGGCTAAGTGTGGCTGGTATATCGAACAAAGTGCCTGAGGGGGGGTGGCTGCATGTTTCTATTCATAATGATGTCACTTTGCCTAGGAGGAGCTAAAGCCCAGTGAATGTGCTTCTGTGCCGATGATTGGGAGCATACTTGGCATATTGATTGAAATGTATTATACCAACCAATGCTTCTAGAATATTGGAAGGTTGATGTGGGAATGAATTTCACATCTTTAGAGATACATCATTTGCAAAGAGCTGGGTTCAAGCTACAGAATGTGAAATCATCATGGGCTCAAGTACACTCTTTAAGAGTACCGAATACCATAATGAAGGTGTGTAGGTGAAAGATTTTGTAGTAAATTATTTTGGGAGACGCGAGTTCGAGGTACCACTATGGAGTATCTCTCTGTGTGGGGCTCTTGTAGTTTATAAAAAGGGGCTTCTAGCTTTGTTCAGATCATTGTGGCATAGTAGACTTTTCGTTGTATGAGTGAGTGGTTTTCTCAATCTTTTTCCATTGACATTGAGATGGCCGACATTGAAGGCCTTGCCTTTTGCCATGTCCTTACCTTTGCTTTCTAAACGTGTTCCATTCATTTCCTTTGCACTTGCCTTCAAAATTCCATGTTTCCATTTGGTAGATCTGGTGGCATTGGTTTGAGCACTACTATGATCTTGCTCTCCAAGGACATTTGAGGCTATCAAATTGAATGGTATGCAACAAGGTTCTGCACCAGATTGCAAGTGCATTGAGCACATCGATTTTTGAGAAACATCAACCCAATAATCGATCACATGCCCTAAGCTACTAAATTTAAGTCCTAAGGTTTTGGCTGCATCAGGCACAAGTTGGGAGTTTCGGGTACCATCTCAATGTTGGGAGAGACAACGCAACAGAGGAAGACATTTTTTTGCATTGCATAGTGGGTGTTGAAACACAGTGACTCAAAATTGTTGTCAAGATTTCTGCAGCAAAGCACTATAAGCCATGATTTTGTGGGCACTGCACATCTTATCTTACTATTCTTTAAGGAGAGGTTTAAGGAGAGGTTTCCCATCGAGGAAGTTGAGCTATGCCACATGAAGGAAATTTGAGGCTCGGGAGCTCTGTGGGAGCTTTGGGGGAAGTTCAGGGGATGTTTATTGCCTAACGCTAGCCAAAAGCTTTAAAAATAGTCTTATCACAAACGACGAACATATAGAGAGAGAGACACGCATAAGGAAAAAAACCTTTCAGGGAGCCTCCAATTGAAACTGCAAGGAGAGTACTCTGCCACCTCGCCTGAAATCCTTCAAAGCAAAACTTTTGCAGTAGCATTCGAAATGCAAAGGGAGAGCAACAAAGTCTAAAATATGAGGGAGAGTACGCAAGGGTAGCATTGTGCAAGGAGAACAACAGTCACCTTTTCATGCCCAATCCTGGCCAAGCTTGTGGGAAGGCAGAATGGGAAGGAGCAAAAAGAGACCATGAGAGGAGCGATATGCACACCACTTGGTAGGGTGTATGAGTGCCACATGGATCTTCAAATTAATGGCACATGGATCTTCAAATTATGAGTAACCTGGCTCGTCTATAACGGGCTTGAGACCCGCTCTGTTGGGTCTCAAGGTGGATCTTGGAAATTCTTTGAAAAATTTCAAGTTCCAACACACCCTTGTTAGGGGTGAAGTTATTGTTATTTATATATGTATATATATATATACATATAAACATATATATATATATATATATATAAACATATATATATATATATATATATATATATATATGTATATGTATGTATGTTTAAATAAACATAAATATAAATCTATATTTATGCCCTCTCTCTACCTCTAGCCCTAAATTGCTCTCTCCCTCTCTCTCCCTCCCTCTCTCCCTCTCTCTCTCTATCTCTGTCTCTCTGTCTCTCCCCTCATCCTCTCTGTCTCTCTCTCATCTTTGTAACTCTCTCTCTTCTCTCTCTGTCTCTCTCTCATCTCTGTCTCTTTAACTCTCTCTCTTTTCTCTCACTCTCTCTCTCCCTCTCTCCCTCTCTCTCTCTCTCTCTCTCTCTCTCACACACACACACACACACACACTACCTGTGTGTGTGTGTGTGTCTCTCTCTCTCTCTCTCTCTCTCTCTCTCTCCCTCTCTCTCTCTCTCTCTCTCTCTCTCTCTTCCCCCCTCTCTCATCCCCCCTATCCCTCCCTCCCTCCCTCCCTCCTTCCCTCCCTCCCTCCCTCCCTCTCTCTCTCTCTCTCACACACACACACACACACACACACACACACACACACACACATTCTCGCTCCTCTCTCACTCGCTCACTTGTTGAGATATCAAGCTGTACCCCTGATATATCTCCTGGATGACTATCATTTATGTCACCGCCTATGTTAGTTGTACTCGTGGTGTAGTTAGACTACCACGTATGTTTTTGGTTAAGGTTCACATATGAACCACGTATTCTAGGGTTTGACATATAGGGTATTTCCCTCTTCTATTGTATTATTGTTGTGTGCAAAAGTGAAGAAAGGCTTCACCCTCCAACTGTGTGTCCTCTCTCTTTTGTGTGTTGTGAAGAAAGCTGAACTTGAGTCTCCTATCTCTCTCCCTTATTCTTTACATGGTATCAGAGCCTTGTTCGTGGTAAGGAGCTCAAGAAAGCAAGCCAAGTTTGTGGTGTCCTGGTAAGAGGACCAGTGTTGCTTTCCTATTTCGAGTTTGGGAGCAAATCTCTGCAGGTAGCACAGCCAGAAGTGCAGGAGTGCACTGTTTCAGATTGAGAGGCCCTTCGCGGTGTGACGAGAGCGCAGTATATGCTGCGGGTGAGGGCAAAGCCCTCAGTGACTTTATTTTTTTGATTTGAGGCCGTTTCCGGGCCCGTTTTGAAGGCGGAAGTTCTTCGCAGGCACTCAGAAAAAGGCCCTGTTTTTCGCTGTGCGACCACTGCTGCGCGGCTAGTCGGTGGAAAGGTGCCACAGAAATTGCATCGTATGCCTGTGTGCAGAGATATTGGGAGTTGCAGATTCATGCCTGTTGCCTATTGATGCAAAATCGTCACTAGGAAGTGACTGTGTGGTGAAATACCACTTTCGTCAGTGTTGCAGATCTGTCCCTGTGAGGCTTTTTGCAGAAGTTTTGCTATTTGCCCTTGTGAGGCATTTGCTGTGTTTACAGGTTGCTGTTGCAATTCGTGATTTGTAAAATGTCTGAGAATCTGTCTACCATTGTCAGTGAGAAGCTTGACAAGAACAACTTCCAAGCATGGAAGTTCAGGATGACAAACTTCCTTATGGGAAAGGGAGTTTGGGAGTACATCAGTGGTGAAACTGCAGAACCAGTTTTGGGTGCTGCTCCCACTCCTGCTGAATTGAAGGCCTTTAAAGAATGGCATGAAAAAGCCAAAAAATGCCTGTATTGGCTGTCTGTTAGCATTTCAGATTCTATGATTGTGCATATACAGGATGTAGAGACGCCTAAGGAGGCATGGGATACATTGGTGAAGCTGTATAGCACAAATACCAAAGCACGAAAGATGCAGCTAAAGCAGGAGTTGCACAATGTGCAAAGGAAAAATCTGAATATAAATGAGTATTCCTTGAAGGTGAAAGGCCTTGCAGATTCTCTTGCCTCCATTGGAGCACCTGTTGATGATGAGGACTTAGTGTCCGTGACCTTCAATGGTCTTGGGAAAGATTATGCACAGTTTCGGACATCCATTGGAGTCCGTGAAACATTTCCTGATTTTCAGGAACTTATTGCTCTCTTGCTGAGTGAAGAGCAAAGGAATGGTGGTTCAGCCACCTCAACTTCTCAAGAGACTGCTTTCTACTCGAATACAGGTAGAGGCAGGGGTAGAGGAACAGGCCGTTTTGGTGGCCGTGCAGGAAATCAGAACCAACAGCAACAACAGGAAAACCAGTCCTATGGAGGAGGACGTGGTAGTTCTAGAGGCAGGGGGAGCCAAAGAGGCCGTGGTTCATGGCAAAGGAACCAGCAAGTAAATAGTAGCACAGAATGCTATTATTGTGGAAAGCCTGGACACAAGGAGAATACATGCTATAAAAAGCAGAATGACATCAAAAGTGGGAAGTTGCAGCAAAGCAACTATGCATCATCAAGTGGGCATGGTGACGACAGAAATGAGCACCTTTTTGTGATGCAGCATATGGTTAACTCCATGTCAGGAGATGCTGCAGCTTGCAATGATGTTTGGTATGTTGATTCAGGTGCCTCTAACCACATGACCAGTCATGGTGAGTGGTTTCATGATGTTAGAAATTTGGATAAGCCAGGTTATGTTGAAACAGGTGATGATACTACGCACCCAATTACGCAGGTTGGTAAAGTGCCATTGGCTATGCAGGATGGCAAAACGAAGTACTTGGTAGATGTACTTCATGTTCCAAAAATCACTAAGAACCTGGTTTCAGTTGGCCAGATGGTTGAGCAAGGTCTGCAGGTTAGATTTAATCCTGATGGATGCTTTGTTGAGGACTTGAAAAATAAGTGCCGCTTGGTTGCAAAAGGCAACAAAAATGGCAGAATGTTCACCTTGGATGTTGATATGCTTGAGGTGAAAGCTGCTATGTTTGCGCATGGGAGAGGTGTCATTGCAGATATTGAGATATGGCACAAGCGCATTGGGCACGTGAATATACAAAGGCTGAAATCTATGCAAACGAAAAACATTGTTGCAGGTTTGCCTAAATTCAGAGTTGAGGGAATGCAAAAGGTATGTGAAGCATGCCAAATGGGTAAGCAGGCCAGACATGCATTTCCCAAAAATGCTAAGGTGAGCAGAAGACCTTTGGAAGTAATCCATTCAGATGTTTGGACAACCAAAGCTGCTTCTATTGGTGGATGCCATTATTATGTGACGTTTATTGATGACTACACTAGGAAGGTGTGGATTTATTTTATGAAGCACAAAAGTGAAGTGTTCAGCCATTTCAAGGCTTTTAAGGCCATGGTTGAAAAGAGAAAGGTGTGCATATTAAAGTGCTAAGATCTGATGGAGGGGGAGAGTACTTTTCAGAAGAATTTTGTGAATATCTGAAAGAACAGGGAATTCAAAGGAAGTACTCATGCAGGTCTACCCCTCAACAGAATGGGGTTGCAGAAAGGAAGAACAGGCATATTGCAGAAGTAGGACGGGCGATCCTAAATGAGAAAAACATGCCTGATTATTTTTGGGCTGAAGCAGTAGCAACTGCTGTTTATATTATGAACAGAACCCCCACTGCAGCTGTCCATGTGGCATGATGCCTGAAGAAATGTATACAGGCCAAAAACCAGATATTTCTCACTTGAAGGTATTTGGTTGCATAGCTTATGTTCATATTCCTGATGAGAAGAGAACAAAGTTGGATCCAAAGGCAGAAAAATGCATCTTTATTGGATATGCTCTGCACCAGAAAGGGTATCGTTGTTATAACCCTTCCACCCGCAAAATGCAAGTGAGCAGAGATGTTGTTTTTGATGAAATGAGCAGCTGGTATGCACCAACTGTTATGGTAGGAGATGCAGATGCAGGAAATGGGAATGCTGCAATAAATGCAGAGCAGCAATCTCAAGCCTTGAGTGGACCCAGAGAGTCCTCTACTAGTGGATCTAATGCATGGACAGGGAGATTGAGATCTAGTGAATCGTCACATGGCAGCCCTGATAGTGTTGTGCAGGTATCACATAAGGGAAAAGAAAAAGTAGACCATGCTCCAGTGTTTGATGTGTCTGCTGGTAGCTCTCATGTTGATGGAGAGTCAAGTGGCTCTGAAATGAGCCTTGATGAGGAACTTGGGATTCCTTCTGTTGTTACACCTGGTGCAAGGAAAAGCAGGCATGATTTAAAGACTCCTGCAACTGATCCAGTTGTACGGAGGTCCACTCGTATTAAGTATCCAGTTGACAGGCTGAGATATGATGGGTATACAGCACATCACTATGCTTATATGGTCAAGGTTCTAGAGGAGCCAGAGCCCACATGTTTTGAGGATGCAGCAGGGCATAAAAATTGGGACTCAGCTATGGATGAAGAGATGGCTGCCTTGGATGCAAACCACACTTGGGATTTGATGCCTTTGCCTCATGATAAGAAGGCTATTGGCTGCAAGTGGGTTTACAAAGTAAAGCACAATGCTGATGGGTCTGTTAGCAGGTACAAGGCAAGATTGGTTGCCAAAGGTTTTGCGCAGACATATGGAATTGACTATGAGGAAACTTTTAGCCCAGTTGCAAGGATGGCAACCGTGAGAGCAGTAATTGCTATGGCTGCTGCAAAGGGATGGTCTTTGCATCAGATGGATGTGAAAAATGCCTTCTTGCATGGTGATTTGCAGGAAGAGGTTTATATGATGCAGCCAGAAGTGCAGCCAAAAGGTTATGAGGATAATTCACACCCCGATTTTGTATGCAGGTTGCGCAAAGCCTTGTATGGCTTAAAACAGGCACCGAGGGCATGGTCAGACAAGATAGGGCAATATCTTGTCACTATTGGATTTCAGATTTTCAATTCAGATTTTTCACTTTATGTGAAAAGGACAAACAGAGGGATTGTGCTTGTAGTCATCTATGTTGATGACTTGATTATTACAGGTGATAGTGATGCAGACATTAATGAAGTGAAGCTGCTGTTGAAGCAGAAATTTGAGATGAAGGATTTGGGAGAGCTGCGTTACTTCTTGGGCATTGAGGTTATTAGATCCCCGAGTGGGATATGGCTATTGCAAAGGCAATACGGTTTGGACATGCTGTCCAAATATGGGATGACAGGCTGTAAGCCTATCTCTGTTCCATTGGAGCAGAATGTGAAGCTCAATGCAGAGACAGGTGAGCTTCTTGAAGATATTACTATGTACAGGCGCATAGTAGGTAGCTTGATTTACATGACTATAACCAGACCAGATTTGAGCTATGCTGCTGTGGGGCTGGTGAGTCAGTTTATGCAGGCACCGAGGAAGCCACATTTGGATGCGGCTAGGCGCATACTGCGGTATGTGAAGTCCACATTGCATTATGGATTGTTTTATGAAGCTGGGTGTGCATTACAGGTACATGGATACACAGATGCTGACTGGGCTGGTAGTGTCTCAGACAGGAGATCTACTAGTGGTTTTATGTTTTCCCTTGGGAGTGGTGCCATCAGTTGGAGCAGCAAGAAGCAGCCAACAGTTGCCTTGTCGAGCACAGAGGCTGAGTACAGGGGTGCAGCAATGGCTGCATGTGAGGTAGCTTGGTTACGGAAGCTACTTGCAGATATGGGACAGACAATTCATGCAGCAGTTGTCATTCATTGTGACAACATTAGCAACATCATGCTTGCTAATAACCCAGTTTATCATGCTAGAACGAAGCACATTGAGGTGCATTATCACTTTGTGAGAGAGAAGGTTCTAGCTGGTGAGATTGATCTTGTCTATGTCAGCACTGAGGAGCAGGTGGCTGATATTTTTACGAAGGCATTGGGTACCGAGAAGCTTCGCAGATTTAGGAGCTTGCTTGGTGTACGTGAGATGGATTTGAGCTTGAGGGGGAGTGTTGAGATATCAAGCTCTACCCCTGATATATCTCCTGGATGACTATCATTTATGTCACCGCCTATGTTAGTTGTACTCGTGGTGTAGTTAGACTACCACGTATGTTTTTGGTTTGGGTTCACATATGAACCACGTATTCTAGGGTTTGACATATAGGGTATTTCCCTCTTCTATTGTATTATTGTTGTGTGCAAAAGTGAAGAAAGGCTTCACCCTCCAACTGTGTGTCCTCTCTCTTTTGTGTGTTGTGAAGAAAGCTGAACTTGAGTCTCCTATCTCTCTCCCTTATTCTTTACATCACTCCCCCCCCTCTCTCTCTCTCTGTCTGTCTCTCTCTCTAGCACACATTGTGGTGCCTTTGGCCCTTTGCCCATCGACGTGTTGCACCACACGCGCATTATTTGTTTGCTCGCCTTTGCCTACCACCTTTGAACTGTTGTCCAGTGTGCCATGTGGCGCTTCTTCTTCTTCAAAAGATTCTGCCCCTTACGGAGTCTGCCAGCCACATCATGCCTGATGACTATATATTAAGGATGTGTGCGAAAGCAACACGTGGTGATGCGAACCCGTCTGTACCCTTCGCAGTCTGCCCCTCTGCGATGCCACGTGGTTCTCCTCATTCTCTCTCTCCTCGGGTCCCTTAAACGTCTACAATGCTTCTCTGAACCTCCAAATCTTTGACACGTGGCACTTGGCTCCCTCCTCCCTTCTTAATATATAGTATATTTATATGATATAATGTGTTCTGAATAAATTAAATATTATATAATATTCTCTCTCTCTCTCTCTCTCTGTACATACATACATACATACATATATATATATATATATATTTCTCTCTATATTATAATTTTATATTTATTATATATTTTTATATGTATCAAATTAAAAAAAATATGTATTTATATATTCGTATGAAATAAATAGCAATATTATATATATATAATAAAATTATATATATAGTATATATATATATTTTATATGATATAATATATTATGAAATAAATTAAATATTAAAAATCATACATATATATATTTGTTTGTATATTATAATTATCTAATTATAATGTATTTTTATATTTATCAAGTAATAGAAAATTAATGTATTTATATATTCATATGTAATAAATACTTAAAAATATAAAATTTTAGTATTTCCTCAGTATTTCTCTCTCCTCGCGGTCATTGTCCAGATCTCACTGTTGCCAAAAGTTGCAGTCATCGCCAGTTGCTGACTCAACTTGCAATCTATACCGTCGCAAGTTGCACCATGTGGCGAATTGTGGGAGCCATGCAACTCTTGTGGCGAAGTTTTGTTGATAGCTGCCATGGTGCATGCCATGTGGCACTGCGGGCCTATCTGTTAGTAGCCATCTGCTTAGATGGCAGCCTGCTGTCAAGACACGTCACTTGCGGGGCCCGGGTGCCACAGTGTCAATTGCATGTGGTGGGCTGTCAAGCTCGCCGATGGTCGTGTTGCAGAGTCACAGACTCTGGCAGCCGTGTTCTAGAGTCACAGACTCTAGCCGTGTTGTAGAGTCATAGACTCTAGGCTCTAGCCTCTAGCTCCTCTTTGGTGACTTGGTTTGCATGCTCATTCATCCGTCAGTTTGCCAGCGTTGTCATCACTACTTGTAGTTGGACTGCTACCATGGTGCTAATGCCACATGGCGACTGCTCATGCGTTTAGTCAGTCCCGCATTGGTCCACAGTTTGCCTCACGTGTGTCAACATGCCACATGGCACCACGAATGTAATCGTCACATTTATTGGCCTGCCCCACATTTACTTTCTCCTGTGCCACATAGTATCCCTGCTCTAGTCCTCCTGGATCGCCATGCCATGTGGTATAACTATGGCTTACCTGCGGCCATGTGTTACCTGTGCTCGTGCATTCGGCTATGTGGCGGCCTACCTGCACCCCTCGCCATCTGGCCAGTTTGCCCCTTCACCACTCCGCGATGCCACGTGGTGCTCCAAGCTTCTACTCATGCTCTCTCTCCCCAAACCTCCCTCCTCCTCCCTCGAACCTCTAAAATTTATCCCCAAACCGCCCAATGTCTACCACGTGGCAGGTCTGGGATTAGCCGCTGTAAGTAATATGAGTAACCTAACCCGTCTACAACTGGCTAACGACCCGCTCCGCTAGGTCTCAAGATGCTAAAATGTCTTAAACCAACAAAAGAAACATTTAAATGCAAGCAACATACTTTAACCCAAAAAAATCTCTATGACATAGTATTTCAAAATATTACATCCGAAAGTGAAGCTAGAGAACTCATTGATATGTCCAAATACATACAAAATGCAATAGACACACAAACATCCCTAAAGGGAAAAGTCTGCGGCCATGTACTATAGGGAAAAGCCTACACCAGCCATGTACTCCACATCCGCCACGTCCAAAAAAAATTCTCTATGACAGAGTACTTCAAAATATCACATCCAAAAGTGCAGTCACATGTCTGAACATGCAATAGCTACATCAAAGAACTAATTGATATATCCAAATACACAGCCGCAAATAAAGTCATAACTGAGCATACAAAATCTACAATAGACACACAAACATCCCAAAGGGAAAAGTCTGCAGCCATGTACTGCAAGGAAAAGCTTGCGATGGCCATTCACTCGACGTCCACCACGTCCGCCGCATCCATCGCGGCTACAAACATACAACGGAGTATCAACAATCATATCAACCGCCGTAAGTAATATAATATATAATATATATAATATAACAGATAAGAGAAGAGATAACAGATAAGAGATAAGAGAAGAGAAGGTATTATAGATAGATAGATAGATAGATAGATAGAGGTATTATAGATATAGGGCCCTAAGGTTCCCAACAATATATTCTAGCCACCATCATTTAGTCTCGGACGTGGGAGGGTGGCATGATTAAGCCAAGGTGAGAGCCAAAAATTAATGTCTCGAAGATTGTTTAGAAGCGCCTGCGAGCCTATGGCCTACCTCTCGAGAAGCTTCGATGCACCAACCTTGGGCAATTATAAAAAGACCAACCCCCATAACTTGATGGCAAAGAGGGGGATGGGGCTAAGGGCAGGGGCCAAGGGCAGAGAGACTACAAGGACTCGCGGGCGCTATCGCGCGGGTGGAAGCAGGCTGAGATGAGGTAGTTTGCGATAACGGATGCGAAGAATAAGGCATCAAGCCAATATGGAGGAGTGAGGTAGACTAATTAATTCAATTAATTCATTTTACTGATTAATTCAAGTTCGATGAGAGTGAATAATTAATAAAGCTCCGATACATTGAATAATTATTAGAGTTGGTGAATAGGGACCCCCAATGAGGAAAAAAGGGAAATTCAATTAATTAGTGTGGCAAGGGGGAGGGGAGTGGTATAAACTTATGTGCTGGTTAATGCTGATGAAGGTTTTTAAGTATGCGCGAGACGAATTCTCTAGAAGCTGTGCGAGAGGAAGTCTGCAAAAGTCGCATCGGCTCTATAAATGCTGAGTCCAGGGAGATAGAGGGAGGGAGGGGAGGGAGAGAGAGAGAGAGGAGAGGGTGGAGAGGGAGAGGGTTGAGTGGAGGGAGAGAAGAGGGAGCGGCTGGAGAGGCGGCGGGATAGGAGAGGGGGCTGGGCAAAGGGAGAGAGGGGAGTGGAGAACGTGAGCAGAGAAGGGGGGCAGGGGAGTGGAGATCGTGAGCAAAGATGGGGAGCGGAGAGAAGGGGAGTGGAGAGGCGTGAGCAGAGAGAGGTAAGGAGAGGCAGAGAGGGAGAGGAGGAGTTACGGCCTTAGCACATGGATGGGGCTAGCACAAGGTCCCCACCTTTTAAACACATGAAATGATGCCATGTGTCCTCTTCCTCCTAAACCCATCCCTAGTTCTTTTTCTGTTAGCACATGGTGGGATGGGAATCATCCTATTTCTTCTCATGTGCTAAGCCCCTTAGCTTAGGTTAGTTAACATAGATACACACTAATTAATTGAATTTGTAGGTACTTATTACGTACTTACTAGGTGTTGAAATTATAGATATAGAAGCCTAAACTAATCACTAACAAACTAACAAAAGTAAGCCAATAATAATCAACAGTTCCAGCAGGGCCAAAAATCCCCAAACTTTCCAGAGGCCTCAAATCTCAGGTTGGTTCTGGATCTTGGCGAATCTGCTTTCTGTACTTTTGATTCATCTACAATCTCTGCCCTCCTTTGAGTTTACTGAACCTTGCAAGCTGTTCCGGACTTTACATCGATCCGGTACGAGGAGGAGAACGCTTTTTGCATATATCTCACCCTTCAGCGATTTGGCAACAGAAAGCAGCCCCTCTTTGCCCATAAACCGTCGTTTTTCTTGAGAAGGCATAAGCGGTTGGATCACTATTGCCAATGTAAGTAACGGAACGCAAGATTTTACACAGTCTTGGGACGTCTTCACAGTCCTCAGTTTGCACCACGTACCAAACCAAACAATGTCTTTTGCCCGATGGTTTTGCCTGTTTAACGTGGCCGCGAGTAGTAGGGTTGATTTGCTTATATGATGTCTGCAGATGTAACTCAAATTTGCGGCAAGATACACGCCCACCTTTATAAGTGATCAATGGACGGCAGCATTTTGGACACCGTCGGGGAGGAAGTTGTGGGTATAATATGCCCAGTTTCCATTTGCATGTTCTTAGTAGTGATCTTGGTTAGGAAATTGCAAACGGAAGTTACAAGCACGGTTTGGAGCAGCATTGCGGTTCTGGTCTACAGCGAGGACAGTACAGATTCTATGTGGACAAAATTTTTTGGTGCAGTACTCAATGCTGGACTGTTTATAGTCATCGTCACAGCAGTCACTTTTATTTTGGTGTTGCTATTTTATTTTCGATGCACAAAGTGCTTGCGGATATACATGGGTGTGGCAGCTTTTACCGTTCTTGCTTACATGGGTGGAAGTGTTGGTGTTCTTTTAATTCAGAACATGTCAATCCCAATAGACGTTATTACTGCTTCTGTTATACTTTACAACGCTGCCATCGTTGGTGTGCTCTCAGTATTTTTCTGTAAAATGCCCATCTTATTCAGTCAGGGTTACTTAGTAATAGTGGGCATGTTAGTAGCTTTCTGGTTTGCATCCCTTCCCGAATGGACCACATGGGCGCTTCTAGTTGCCATTTCATTGTATGATGTGGTTGCTGTATTGACACCAGTAGGCCCGCTGAACCTACTTATACAGCTTGCCATGACTAGGGATGAAGAGATACCTGCTCTTATCTATGAAGCTCGACCTCTTACTGCTGCTGTTCACAGCTCCATCCCAGCACTTACATCTACCGATGTCCCGTTATTGGAAAATTCGGCCAGGCCATCTGGAGGACAGAGAAGAAGGTGGAAAAAGAGAATTAATGTATCTGACGAAAGGTCTTCATTAGTCAGCGAATTTATCTCTGGTTCCAGCGTTCCTCTTCTAGCCAGGGAGGAAGGACAGGAAGGGTTATTTAGTGCAGTCCAAAGGTTACAGAATCTAGATAGATTGCAGAATCATGATTCACTAGCTATGCAGGACATACGATCATCTGCAAGTCATTCTGTTCGTGATGAAGTGTGTACAGATAGTGTAAGCTCGCCTGTTAATGGAATGGTTTCTGGGGAAGAATCGGAATCTCAAAGTGATGTGCATGGGAGGACTCTATCAATGAACGATGGAGGGGCTCTCTCAGGGGATGGTGCATATGTTTATAGTATGGTCAGCACGAATGGATCTGATACAAGATTATTAATCACGGAGGGTCAGGAAATGAATCGGGACACAGTAGATGAGCTAGCTGAAGGAGTTGGGCTAGGTGCATCTGGGGCTATAAAGTTAGGCCTGGGAGATTTTATCTTTTATAGTGTGTTAGTTGGAAGAGCAGCTCTATATGACATGATGACCGTCTATGCTTGTTACTTGGCCATCATAACTGGACTTGGGGCAACTTTAGCTCTTCTTGCAGTCTGGCGTCGTGCTCTTCCTGCATTGCCCATATCAATAGCTTTGGGAGTGGTGTTCTATTTCCTGGCAAGGTTTTTTTTGGAGCCTTTCGTGATGCAATTTGGTACAGATCTGATATTTTTCTAGGCTTTGTGCGGATCCACTACAATAATACCTTGGAATTACAACTATCCCCATCCTGCTTGACTTTAGTCTGATACAATATTTATCTTAATTGGATGGAGTTTCAGATGGCCTTTGTCAAACTGTCTTCAGAGTTCTGATCAGACTTCTGTATTGCAGTCTCAATCACCCAGTGAACGGAAAAATTGATGAACTCGTATTTAAATATCTATATTTCTATAAGTATATTGCTGAACCTGCAAACACGTTCTAGGGGCCTTAAGTCTCAATGGCTGGGCAGGGTGCTCTCCTGAGTTTGTGAATGTTTCATTGGTTAAGTCCTGTAAGTCTCAATGGCTGGGCAGGGTGCTCTCCTGAGTTTGTGAATGTTTCATTGGTGTAAACTTGTTAACTCGCTCTGAATGGTGCTTTGTTGTTGGATGTGTGAGTATACTCGTTGAACTTGCAAAACTATTTATAGGGTATATGCTGGTGTTTTAATAGATTTGTTGATCTTTTGAAAAAATTTTGGGACAAAATTGTTAGTTGTTTTAGACAAGGTCAGGCTCTGGTTTTCAGGAAACATTTGGGGATCTTGTCAGATTGTCAACCTGCCATCTGTCATGTATGCAACAAAATCACTCTCTCTACAGTAAGGCAGGAGCCAATCTGCCATAGCCATGGTTTGTCAGTTAAAGTTTGTTATGTTTTGAGTAATGACCATGGCACAAACAAGGTAGTCAGAAAACCCTCTCCCTTGCATTAAATCAGCATGTTATTTTCCTGGAGAGTTAAAGGAATCGGTTAACTGAGAATTGTTTTGATTAAGTTTCATTCTTTTGAGATAGGGTCCCTCTCCTTGGGACACCATTCCCTGAAGGATTATCTTTCGGAGTTGATTTGTGTTTGTTAAGGTGATTGCAATGTCATTCTTTCTGCACCTTTATACAACTTCAGGTTTTTGTCCTCTCCATTTGTCACCATTTCCTGAAGAAGTATCTTTGGGTGTGGTTGTTCAGGTGATTTCAGTGTTACGACCAGTGGATTCTTGCTGCTCCTTTTCAGTGCCCATCTCACAGCTGTTATGTTTATGCCATTCTCATTCACTTTACGTGCATTACATGTTTAGTTATACATTCAAGTTCCAGTGTTTTCTTAAACAAAGCACACAGTGCTTGTGAGACAAATAACCAAGAGTGATAAGATTCACTGTAAGTTGCAAGTAAACTATGCACGTCAGGTGGAGATAATGACTTGCTATGTAACAGCCTCTTTAGGGGAGAATAGTGCCCATGAATCAGGGAATGGGCACATAAAACGACTGCAGTCGATTCACTAGTCCAATGCAAACAATTTGGTCATGGAAGGATCACACTTGACTAGCTCTCCTCTCCAGTGCATCTTTTTGTCATAGCTAAGCTCACCCTTCTTGCTCCGATAATCAACTGACTATCAGCATTTGGTAGGCACACACATGAAAATATACATGTCCATGCGTTTGACCTAGATTTACTTTTGGGCAGATATGGACGTCATAGCTGTACATGGTGAGTGTATTTTTTGAATGTTTTTGAGTGGAATCTTGTGATTTATATGTAAAGCTATGAAAGAGAGACATTTCGGTAGTGATTGTTATTCTGTTCATAGGAAACTCTGATGTAATCATGATCTCTTTCGTTTTTCATGGGTATGCAAGAGAACTGCACAACAGTACGCCTTGTAGTTGGATTTATGGTAATAGTTAAACTGATAAATCCTCAAAATCAAAAAAATTGGAGCTTAGCATGGAGTGGCAGTGCTAGACAATAATGCACATGCTGTACAGGGTGAGTGTATATTTTGAATCTTTTTGAGTGGAATCTTGGTAGTTTATATGTAAAGCTATGAAAGAGAGACATTTTTGTTAGTGATGGTCATTCCGTTCATAGGAAATTCTTACAGAGCAGAATTCTTGAGCTTTTCCCACTATATGTGGGAGTGGAAGTTCGCGCTCTCCAATCGATTTGGCAATTTACGGCATATCATCAAGTCCTCCTTAGGATAATTTGTTCATCGGTCATCTATGTAGGAAGAACATAAAAAAGAGTCTCTACCATTTGGCGGACAACGGTTAGTTTCAAGTGCCACATACCCTAAGGTACTCTTTGGTCGTTAATAACCTGAACTGAAGCAACATTAAGGCTTAGGGGTACCTTTAGTGCTTCCCATACCTCGCGGGAGATGAAGTTATCGCTCCTGGATCAGTGAGTGCCTTGACGCTTGTACTTGGGCCCTACAATTGGACGCTCAACGTAGCCGGATCTACTATTAGTTCATTAATTGGGCATAGGTGTTCTACTGTAGCCTTAAACAAAGCAATTTGTATTCTCTGTCTAATTTTGGCATTATGTATCTTGGCTTCTTTGATAGCTTGGAGTTTCATCCGGGCTACCTTAACCTTGAGCTGCTTTTCTCGGTGTATGGCCTAGAAGGTGTGTAGAATGAGTGGACCATAATATCTTATCAATTTGCTACCATTGAGGTACCCATCCACCGTCTACTGTCGCTATTTGACATGCGCCTTGTGGAGTAATCTCCACTACGCGGTAGGGACCCATGTCCCTATATTTAAGTTTGCGCTTGGTGTTGCGGATGCTATAGAGAAGTGCTTCCCCTCTTCGAGGTCCTTGTTCTTGAGGTTGTAGTTGAATCATTTTGTACGCCTTGCCTTCTCCACTCGAAGGCCATACGCTACGGGCAATATTGTCTAATCTAGCCATTCAAGATCTGTTAGGTGCTCGGCTAAGGCATTTTCGGTGAGTCTTTCCTTGATTGTGATGCGAAGGCTGGGCACTACATACTCCATTGGCATAACTGCCTGTACCCCAAAGGCTAAGCTGAAGGGGGTGTAGTTTGTCGCCAATTTGTAAGATGCTCGGTAGGTCCATTGTGCTTTGCAATGAGCTTGTGCTCCTAGTCAGTTTGACTAGCTTCGACTATACAAGTTATAATCGTGTAGCATGTTTTGTTTGAGCTTTTGGCTAGGCCATTTGCTCTAGGATAGTATGGCGTAGATTTCCTATGTACGATCATGAATTCGCCAGTTAGGATCGCTATTGTTTCATTGAGGAAATGAGGCCCTCGGTCGCTAACTAGTTCTAATGGACATCCAAACCTTATGATTATTTGTTCATATAAAAACTTAGGTGTGAACCGCGCATCAACCCTCTTTGGGCTTAAATAGGACCAATGAAATATATGCCCCATTTCTCAAAAGGCCGATCGGCTAGGAGCATCTTATTCGCTTTATGGGGAATTTTCACTCTTTGGCAGGGATTGCATCGTTTGACAAACTCGGTTGCATCTGCAAAGAGGGTTGGCCACCAAAGGCTTGCCTGCAGCACCTTACGTGTTGTAATGTTGGAGGCGAAGTGGTTGCCTATTATTCTCGGATGTGCTTCCTCGAGCATGTCTACATACTCGTGTTCGCACATGCATCTGCACATAATGCCATCTTTTCCCATGCAGTAGAGTTGGTTTGAAATTAATTGGTATGGCGTTGCGTCTTAGTGAGTTTGCGGGCTCTGTCCTTTAGGACTTCATCGATCGGTAATCCGTTTGCCAGGTAGTGGCCTATTTCACCTGCCCATTATGTAATTATGTCAATAAGAAATAAGGAAGCATCTGGAAGGTCATCCGCGACTCTTGTTGGAGGCTCTCTGTTGGGAATCCTCAATAGGTGGTCGGCTAGGACGTGGGTCTTTCCTTTATGCACTGCGATTGTGAAGTCAAACTCTGGGAGGATTAACATCCACCTTGTTATGTGTCCCATCATGTAGGGCTTATTAACTAGATATAGTATTGCCTGATGATCAACAAAAAAGGCAAGTTTGTTGGCTAACAAGTAATGCCTAAACTTCTTAACTGCATAAACCATGGCTAGACCTTCCCTCTCTGTTGTAGTGTAATTAAGCTCGACATCATCATTTAATTGCTGCGGCTAGCAAAGTACACGCGGTAGTCCCAGTTGTACTCCCCTACTTGGGCTAACACGCACTCGATGGCAAAGCTTGAGGCATCTATGTGGATGTGGAATATTAAATTCTAGTCTAGGGCCCACAATACCGATGCTGTAACTAGAGCTAGCTTGAGAGCTTCAAAGGATCTCTGATGCTCCTCGGTCCATTCAAATACTATCAACAATTTATACAATGGCTGTGGGCTATGTCTGCATAGAACATGATGAATCTTTGATAGTAACCCGTATTGCTTGTAAACTGCTACACTCCCTTGGTGTTTGTGGGTGGGGGTAGCTCCAGAATGAGCTTGATCTTATTGTAATCTATGGATGTTGGACACTATGTGACCAAGAATCACTATGAGTTTGACCCAAAATTGACACCTGAGAGGATTTAGGGATATCTGATATAACCTACACTTCTCAAGGACTAACTTCAGGTATTTCAGATGATCGTCCCATTTTGAATTCATGCACAAGTCATCCAAGAAGTCTTACGAAGTCTCTTAGGTACCCCTTGAAGGCAATGATCATCAATCGTTGAAATGTGGCAGGCGCATTGGTGAGCCCAAATATCATCACCTTGGCCGCATACACACCCCATTAGATTGCAAAGGCAATTTTATGCTGATCCTTTGAGGCGATGGATACCTAATTGTACCTTGAGAACCCATCTAGGAAGTTGCTAGCTTCCTTTCCGGTTACCTTTCTAGAACATGTTTCGTGAAACGCAATGGGTAGTGGTCGCATCTTGTGTTGGCATTGACCTTTGTCAAGTCCACGTATACTCGTATTTTTCCATTCTTCTTAAGGTCTGTCACAATGGATGACACCTAGTCTGTATGCTCTATCTCATAGACGAATCCCACATCTATGAGTTTTTGGATCTCCTCCCTCACTATGAGCGCATATTTTGGATTCATAGGATAGGAACATTGTCGCAGTGGCCTGATATCATTTACCATGGGTATGATGTGCTGCACAACTTCATCAGCGGGCACACCCTTCATGTCTATACACTTTCGGGCCATGGAGTCCTTGTACTCTCGAACGAGGGCAATTAAGGTCTACTCCTCATTAGGGGTGAGGTCATCGGGTATCTATATAGGTTGTGGCTCCACCCCTTCTGGTGCCAGGTTCACTTCCTTAACCTTGGTCGAGCCGTCGTATCCTTGGAAGAAACCTTCTTCTTGGGTTCTCTTGGCATGCTAGTATATGATTTTGCGGTCTTCTATTGTGTAGGCCTTATAATGAGAAGGAACTTGTCACAGGTTCTTCCTTTCTTTATCCTCCTCCATTTTTTGGGTTTGCCCTTGCTGGAAGCCTTTGGGCTTTTGGAACTTTGGAGCTTGGATCTAAAGGGGGCTCCTCCATGGCAGTTGTAGAGCCTATTGGAGTGGTAACCCTACTCAACCTTGGAGGAAAACTTATTGTGTGTAGTAGTGGCTCCCACATATGTTAGCCAATGGAAGTCCGATTTGACTCTAGCTTCACCCTTGCTCACTTAGCGGTATTTGAGCATATTAAACATTCAGAGGGGTACCACCATATTCAATTCCTCACGCTCGAGGGTTGTTATTTGGAACCCTATTCTTTCTGGACATTAATATTTGCCAGAATGTGCATCCAATTTTGAGAGAACTCTGACTCGGGGAGAGGGACATAGCAAAACTCATCGGCCTCCTTCCCGTCGCATTCTTTCTCACAAGTTTGGAGCAGTTTTAGGGATGTTGTCTTGTCCATTGTGTCAGATTTTGTAGCAAACAGGCATCCTGATACTGGGTGGGCCTTGTAGGTGCACAGGTCCCCTTGCACGATTTGCTAAATAGATATTGTTTATGCACCAATCATGTACAAGCTCGGATATTCGTCAAAAGGGCATACCTAGGACGACTTCATATCCGCGCTGCTAGGTGAAGTCCATTACCACAAATCGAACAAGGTACTTGAAGCCAAACACCTTAATGTTAATACTTGTGAGGACTCCTAGGGGTTCAGTAGTTTTGCCATCGGCTAGCTTCACTACAAGATGGGTTCGCTTGAGGGAAGGTTTCCCCCATGTTTCCTAGCATTCTTTGGTGCATAAACTTATGTCTGCTCCCCCATCTAGGATGGCGTCAACCTTTTGGTTCTGGTAGGTTATGGGGATAGCTACATTGGTGTTATCACCTTTGAAGTTTTGGCCTAATTTATTGATGGGAACCTTAGCTAGGTTCTAGCCCTCCTCTTGTGGTTCTTATGCAAGGATTTGCTCGTTCATCCAACTTGAGAGGTCTTGCTAGAGTGTAGGATTCCCCCGCAGCAAGGATGCAATTGGCATCTTGACCTCTATGGAGAGGAAGGTCGCTAACCCGACAATATCGCGTGGTTCCTAGGAGGCCTCCCTTCCCACCGATAGTGGCTCCTCAAAGCCGTATAGGTCTTCCTCCTCTCTCAAGTTCTACAACACTAGGTCCTCTTGAAACATATGTTGCAACAAGTCCAAGGCCTTTGAGTTATCGGGAGCTAGGTGGTTCCTCTTCTTCCACTCTTTCTTGCACTCTAAGTATTGTCGCTTCCTATGAGTTGTTAGGTGGTGAGGGTGGGTGGTATCCGACTCTTTGTTGACCTAGAGTCCATGCTCAAATTTCTCTTGGCACTCTCGTACCAAATTCTGAGCGTCTATTAAGTGTTGTTTCTCTAAGATCGGGGGTTTCGATAAGCTCCCTCATGAGCATGTATGGACGTGATGCCTTGGGTCCGCATTGGTTTGTTTACCTCTAGATATGGGGGCGTACTAGGATCATCCAAGGAAGGGGCTCATTCAAATGTATAGGAGGTGGCAAGGGTGGTTGTCTCCTCATCTGAACCGTCTTGGATGAGCACTTGATTTGTTCCTTCGCCCACCCTGATGACCTTCTTGGGCTTGGTATGTGGGGATTGGTGTGCCTTGGGAATTTGAGACGTGGATGCCCTATCCTTCCTTGCTTGCTTCATCTCCTTGCATAAGGCCTTTCCCTGCATCCTTGTGATGACCTTCATGGGCACCGTTGCTACTTGACCTTGTTTGATGCTTAGCAAAATGATGCTAGCGCTCTTAAGAAGGGTGGTCGGAGTCATTGGCCTCCTCAGGGCAATCCATAAATAAATTCTCCACTCCACATCGAGCACACAAGGGTGTGGGCATAGTTGAGGAGGGTACTACTAGGGTGAGATCTCTGTTAAGGACAGTCCTTTAAAAAGTGTCCCTTGGCATTTAAAGCATGATATGAGAGGGTTCTCTGTGCTACCCTTATATGGGCATTTTCTTGCCTTGTGTGGACCTTGACATGTATAGCATTGGATTGGGGGCCTCCGTGCCAAGGAATTTCTATCTCTTGCCCTCGACACCACGGGCATTGTTTTGTATACCAGGACATGTTGATCCTCATGTAAAAGGTAGTGACTTATGATGCCACTTCCTTTCTTGTAAGGATGACAGCCATGCTCAAGCTCTTTCGAATCACTAGGTAATTCCTCCACCAATACTTGTTTGATTGGAGTTATATGAGGTGGGGGCAGTTGCAGACCTAGTATGGGTGGCGGTAATGGAGCATGTTGTGCCCTATATTGCCTTGGATTGGCTAGAGGGGCTCCTTCTGCATACATTGGATTGGGTGGGGTCGTCAAGGCTCGTTGGGGCCGCCTTGTTTGGTAAATTGGTTGGGGAAGGACCTTCGAGAATCAACACTAAGAGGTGTCATGGTTCCCCCATCTATAGAAGTGTGCACAATAGAGTGCTTGCCTTGCTTTGAGATGGGGGCACTCATTCGAGGGGTGATTGCCATTGCATACATCGTACCAAACATTGTCTCTTCTCGAGAATAAGTCGGGGTTACTCGGTGCTTCCTTGGAGGTTCCTACCTTCCACTACTAGCCTAGTTGATTTAGTAGATTAGAGGCCAACTCACCCATATCTAAACCCTTAGACTCTTTATCCTCCTTCTTAGTAGGCTCCATACTGGAATACCTTACCATCGTGATACCTTGGATGGAGTTGTAGCTTTGTCTTTGGTGTCCTTATCGATCATGTTGTCACTTATGTGGATGGCTACCTTGCTGCAAAGTTCAAAAGAAGTTGGGTTCATAACCATTAAATGATCATGAAGCTTTGGGTCCACTAATCCGATGAGGAAGCGTGGCAATAGTCGCTCGTCACTCATCCTCTCTTGTGGTTCGCAATGGGAATTTAGGTGTTTGATCCTAGCAATGTCACCTTGAAGGGACTCATTCTCATTCTGTTTCACCTCATGCAACAGATTAATCAAGAACCACTTGTGAACTACATTGGTGTTGAGAAAGATCCTTTACAAACTGTGGTATCAATGGTGACACACATGTTGTGGAGATGTTGGAAGTGTGCCTACGGAGCTCCTCACTCCCATGCCAACCCTTGTGGGAGCCTTGTGTAGTGAAAGGCTTCACTTGTGTCACTCGAGTGCCTACCGGCGGATCATTGCAATGGGATTTCGAATGAGAAGGAGGTGAGAAAGAGAGAGAGAAGGGGGAGGGAAGAAGGGAAGGGGATGGAGAAGGAGACGAAGGTAAAACATGTCAATATTATGACCAACTCTCTTTGTAGGAGGGAAAAGATATTAAGGTAAGACTAATTAATGGATAACTTTGAAACATGTAGTGTTTCTCATCTCAAAGAGAGTCTCCCTCTTAGAGTATTTATAGATTGTCTTAGTATGTAGTTCTATATTCATTTAATTGTTCATCATACTTGATAAAGTAAGTCATGAATTCTATGAAAATAGGAATTCTCAAGCAACAATCTTACCATCAATCCAAAGTCATAAATATTAATCTATAACAAATAAATATGGAGCACAAAGTGCTGATAAATTATCAATGTTTTAAAGTTACCTATTTCTTTATAGAGATTTCATTTTTAAAATGAATACTTTTTTTAATTTTAGAATTTACAAAATTATTTTTTAAAGCAAAAGTCTATATAAACTTATTATGTTTTTAAATGGATACGTTTACATTTCACCTCAATTTTAAAATTTAGTTAAAATCTGGTACTACTTTGAGAGAATTTTAAAAGCAGGTAACAAGCAATAGTTCTCACTTAATACACAATAGTGTTAAGGCAAGAAGTCATGAATGACCTTCGAGAGCACCTTTCCTACTTGGCAAACATCTAAATGGAACTAAGCCTCTTATTGAACCAACTCGGGCTTCTCCTCACTTTACATTTAGATTGAGCATCAATGCTAGCTAGCTTTGTTGCATAAAAAATATATAGCGAAAGCCTCACTCAATGGTCGTCACCCTCTAGCTTTCTACTTGTCGTAGATAGGTCATGCTACTTGTACAACAATTTCCACCTTAGGTTAAGCTTGTCTTAATTTAGTATCAAGGGTAGAGACACTAATTAAATGAAATTTGAATAAAAATTGAGGAGGGCACTAATTAATTATAATTTGAATAAAAGTTGAGTAAGGACACATATTATTAATTGGAATTTGAATTTGATATACGTAGTCTCCTTAGCCTTTGCATTTACCATTTTAAGTTGACATACAAAATTTGTGAGTTCAAAATTTACAACTAATGATATCTCTACAAAACTTAGGTTTATATTCACATCATTCTAACTCACCTTTCTCAAAACAAAAAAATTTAAAGTACAAATCTTGATATACCCATTGTGACATTTATGCATGCACAATTATATTATTTATTGAAAGGATAGCTTACACATATTATGGTCAACCCTTGACGTAGTCCCACAAGAATCTACCCTCGACCCCAACACAATGAAGAATTCTGAGAGCCCAAGGAGTACCATGGTCCCACATATAGTGCAACTCAAGGAGAAAGTTGCCAAGGTCATCGGGGGAGGAACACAAGAGCTGAACCCTAAAAGCAAGGTAGTTACACAAGAACCTTCCTCCAGGCCCATATGAACACCATTGGAATTCACCGTACCAAGGGTAGCACCTGTAGTGTCACCCATACCTACTTCTCCTATCAAGTCAAAGGCCACGGTACCATAAGAACCTACCCCCGCTTAGGTACAGCCACACAAGAACCTGCACACGTTGTTTTGAAGGAGGTCCATCAACTTGAATGTAGCAGCGCCAATCCTTACCTAACAACCACGACCATGAACAAAATTAGCACATGCTCTACTTGGATATTAACGAGGTATGCTGCTTTTCAAAATTCAACTCCACTACATTCCACAAAATTGACCCTTCATCCGATGCACGATCATCAAGTCTAGGTTTAGGTGAGTTTGTACGGTAGGCATATCACCCACATGCAGCACCAACAACTCACAAGTCCTCGGTAACCATAGCACACCCACCCAATATCATGGTTAGCAAAGGTGAATACGGTTAATACATTTTTGCATTTTTTGTATTTTTGTGCACTGACCTCACAGGTTTATGCATCATGAAATCTGTCTTCCCCGCTTCCTCCCCTAGGTAGCACCCTCGACACTCAACAGCCCCCTCAACCACTCTGACAACCATCCAAATTTCCATTTTCAAGCCATCCCACCGAATCGTTGCCATACTGCCATCCTGTTGGATTGTCGCCTTACTTCCATCTTGTTGGATCGTCACCTTACTTCCATCCCGTTGGATCATTGCTTCCATCCACCGGATTAATAGGTCTAAAGCCAGTAGCGGGATGACTGCCTTGTCACCTTGATATGAAGCTGCTCGGGGAGTTCATCACCACGTCCAATTCAAATTTGCATGCTTGCGTACTCCAAAATGCAACAGGGACCCCCCACTTCCACCACCTCAATGTGGATGTACTACGCACAGCCTTCGGCCTACTAGTGGTCTTGAAAAAGTATACACACAAGAAGAAATTAGACGAGCCCCTCAGAAAAAATTGCAACTACAATAGAAAGAAAAGTAAGGGCCACATCAACTTCTCAGAGCTCACAGTGCCAGAACTAGACAAATCGAAGAGAGTGATCTAGTTGTTGACAAAGGTCAAACATACAAACCACCACTAGTCTATAGTGCCAAACATACTTGCCAGGCTAGTAGGGCCGCAAGCCACAAATTGGGTAGATTATTTCTGCACCTAGATGAGGGAGGACCTAAAAACACATGGTGATGTCTTTGGCAACCCAATGCTCTACATGCCCGTCATCTACCATATGTTGGTACAGCAACCGCTAGCCAAATTTGGGCTCATTGACAAAGAAGCCATAGGAGAAGTTTTGGCTGAAGAACACCCAGTGGTGCCCGAACCCAAGAGGCTCAGGCCAAGTATGACCTCATCAAGATGCCCTACTCAACAACCACTTGAAAGCCAACTAAGGGAGCAATACGAAGACCACAAATGTGGGAATTCCTGGAGAGACAGAGACATCTCGAGGCCTCCAACCGTCAACCTTGGCATAAACTCTCTTCTTGGGTCCACATTATGGACATGAGAGCATCGATTCAAACTCATTTTCAAAGAGACCACATGCTGGGCACAAGTCGTTACCAACATTTGGTCAAAATAAAGGCCGTTCTGCCTTAATATCATCTTCTCGCAATTGGTAGGTCTTGCTAATTACAATAGTAGTGTGTTCCTTCCAAGAGGGCTTCCAATCAAGAAATCTTCGGAGTAGTTCCTCTTTGTATGTAATAAAAGATTTTAAGCCTTTTATTTCACCTTTGGATTTCTCACTGAATTCTTTTATAGATGCACACATGGACCATAGAGCAAGCCCTTGATCACACTTATCCCAACATACTCCCCCTCAAGGGTTTGCCTCTTGCAATGTCAAGGATACATCTAGTCTCATAGTTTCTCATGCCATCTCATGGTGGTCACACATGGCCAGCTCATGGTGGTCAAGGATAAATCTATGTCTAGGATCTCATGCTAGCAAAGGTGCCCAAGGGTCAAGGTTCACAAAAATGGGATAGACCAAACACATATCACATGGCCTACATCATATGGTGACCAGAGGTGATTTACAAAAGACAAAACATATGACATTTTTTTTGGAGTACTACTCCAAGCAGAGAACCTCAAAATGTGACCAAGTGATGATAAATAAAAAATTCAAAGACAAGTTGCTTAAAAGGCAAAGTCCTTGTCTTCTACCACAAAGTTGGATGCTTCTTTTGCCGATGGAGTTCTCTCTTCAACCATATTTGACATAATCGTCTTTTTCTCATTGCAAAATTTTTCAGAGTGATTATTCTTTCCACAATATAGCAAGGGTTGATTCTATAACAATCCTTCTCAAGGTGATTGTTTTTCCCATAGTGTTTACAAGCCTTGTACTTGCTCTTTGAAAACCTCACTACAAGTGCATCTGTATGCATTTTTCCCACTCTTGAATTGTTCTTCCTTTCCTCTTCTTGTAAGGCACTAATGATGCCTTCTAATGAGGGTTGAGGTAGATTCTTCAAAGTAGTAATCACATAGTCAAAATCCTTAGGCATGCTCTTTCAAAGCACTGCCATAGCATCATCCTCGGTGTGACAGGGGAATTAATTGAAGCTAGTTGTGTCATAATACTTCTCATACTGTTGACATGGGAAGCAACGTTATCTCCCTCCATTCTAAGTTCAAAGAACTTAATTTTTAGATTTAATTTGGAAGTATGAGAGCTAGCACCAAACAATATATCTAACTTGTGCCATGCTTCAAAAGGGGATTCCAAATCTAAGATGTGGTGTACATAGTCATCACCCAAACCTAATGCAATGATGGCATAGGCTTTCTCAATTCTCTTTGCATCTGCAGGTGTAGAAGTAGAGTCAATGGCTTTTCCTTTACCTTTTGTTATAGTTGATTCACGTTCCTAAGAGGTTTGAGTTCCTTCTTTGACTAAGTCCCGACTAAGTCCCATAGATTATCCTTCATAAGCATAAACTTTATGTGCATCTGCCAAGTATGGAATCCTTGGCCATTGAACTTGTCAATTTTATCAGTAGCCATGAGAGTGTAACACTTACCTTTTATCACAGGCAATGTCTACTCTCTTACAAAATGACTAGTCTTGTGGAACAAAGAAATCTCCCTCACCATACAAATGTAGATTGCTAGAGATAAATTCAAAGAATCCTAATTGTTTAGCATACTCATACCCTATTGGCTTCTCCTAGAGTTTCTTGGCTGGGGTCTTCTTCACTTTGAATTTTGTCCTTCTTGTTGTCTTCTTCAAGTGTTTATCATTTGAAGATCCCTCAAAGCTTGGAATTTCGACACAAGATCAGTTATAACTGAATTTCAAACTGAAAATACATTCTCAAGCATCAACATAGCATTTTACTCTAGCATCAAATTTTCAAAAAACTGTCAAAAATTTAGGATAGTGCTCCAAAGGTGAAGCTGGAAAATGATTTAGATCACTTCAAATGAGAAAGCATCTAAAAGCCCAAAGATTGCTCACATAATTATGAAAATTTCTAGCACTTAACCATGTTCAATGGTTCACAGTAGAAGGAGATATCACTATTACCCCCAAATTGAGAAGTCTAAAATTGGAGGGTGCAATTGAAGCTGAAGAGAAAAGATTTGAGAGGGATTTCAAAGGCAAACAGAAGCTCTTACTGAGGACTACTTCCAGCATAGAGGATTGTCAAAAAAACGTGCAACATTGCTCATGATAAGAGTGCCTCTCCGATTGGTATTTTGCTTGTTTCTCCTTATCCCTACAAGCATTTGAGCTCAAAATTCATGAGCAAAAAGCTCATAGTGTTGCCCAGGCGTGGCTAAGAGGAGTTGGCAAAATATTGCATCAATAGGTGGAATTGCTTGAAAGTTTGTCGAGTAGAGATCGTGTCGGCACAACCTGTAGAGGGCATCTCTCCCTAATTGCTTGGTGTCAAAGGTGCACCCTAAGTAGTGGAAACTTTAGCTCAGAGGCTCTAGGAATGGTTGCTTAATGGAGGAGAACAGAGCTAAGCAAAATTTGGAGAGAAAGAGGGCAGAAATGAAGAAGAAGATGATGACGTGGCATATTGAAGCTACAATGGGCTAGGGACTCAAGGAGGCTCTGATACCAAATGTAGAGGAGTGTGGGGTAGAAGATATGCATGGTGGCACAAAGAGTGAGAGCAAAAGTGAGGCAAAATCCATTGTTATTAGAATGAAGGAATGACCTCCATTTTATAGAAAGAGAGGATGGTGTAGGCACCTCCCCTATATTAGTGGCAATTAGCCCCTACATTAGTGGGACTAGCCTAAATCAACTCCCATGTGGGGGCCTTTGGATTACATCATCTCTTAGGTCACACACTAGACACATCATAGCACTTGATTTGCCTCTACAACACACATACACACACACATGTGACTCCCCTAGATGCACACATGCACCATAGAGCAAGCCCTTGATCACACTTATCCCAACACATTAGTCATGCTCTTTTCTCATAAGGTTTATCCATGTTGGTTTGACTGTATGCCATGGTTTATTTTTCCTTCATTAGATGGCCCATTTTTGTAGGTTGTAAGGAGGAGCAACTGTTGGGCTAGTTGTAACTTCCTTGTTGATTTGTAATGTCTACCCAGGTCCTAATGGACATTAGTCATGCTCTTTTCTCATAAGGAAGTGTTGGGCTAGTTGTAACTTCCTTATTGATTTGTAATGTCTCCCCATGTTCTAATGGACATGAGTCATGCTCTTTTCTCATAAGGTTTATCCATGATGGTTTGAGTGTATAACGTGGGCTATTTGCCCTTCATTAGATGGCCCAATTTTGTATCCAATTTTTTTGGGGTCGATATAATTTGACTAGTTTGGCGGGTGAAAATAAGATAAATTACATTCTGTGGGCCTACCCTATTGTGTGGAAGCTAGGTTGAAGTAATTTCATTGATGAAGTTAGGTTGAAGTAACTTCATAGAGTTTGTAGATGAGCAAGTGGTTAGACTAGTAAATGAAGTTAATTGTGGATTTTGGTTTTTAATTTGCTATGGTTATCCATATTTGGTCTAGAATTGACCCATGAATTATTGTGGGTGTGAAATGAGTTGTTCCATTTGATGAGTAGCCATGAATTCATCAAGTTGTCCTTTGCTTGGGCTCAATGACATGAAGTATATGTTGAAATCTCCAAGGATGAATGTTGTGGTTCTTTGTGGTATTTGATGCAATAAGACTTGGTGCAAGTTTATCAAGGTTCTTGTTGGGGTTTTTGATGACTTGTGAACATTTATTATTGTGAGATGTTGGAGTTTCAAGGTGTTGATTATGGTCAACAAACATTCACATCCTTTCTCATACAAGCAACCTTCTTTTTCAACATGCACATTATGTTGCTGGCAACACCTAGCCCTAAGTTTCGTGCAGAGGAGGAAAATCCTAGAAGTAAGAGTTAATCTCATGGCCCAACACAGAATTCTTACAGAGCACAATTGCTACGAGCATGGTTGAAGCGTTTAGTATGTCATTAGCATGTGGGTGGAATGATCGAGCATTAAAAGATTGTGATGTTCTTATTTGTTGCTGATGCATGGTAAATTTTTTGTTGGTCAATTCTCCAAGATTCTTGCAATCTCAACCTATGAATCTTCAAGGACTATTGAGTCAACCTTGATCTATTTTGGGAAGGTAATGGGCTAAGTATGAGCAGGTTTGAGTCAACTTTCTTTAAGCGATGTTGAGTTAACTTTCATCTATTCTGCAAAGGTAATGGGTTGCATATGAACAAGTTTGATGGGTGCAAAATTGATGTGTACACAAGACCATGTGATTTAATTTTTGAAGGGTCAAATGCGAGGGAGTCCTTGAGCTTGATGGATGGTTCTTCTTGTAGCTAGTTGGACTAGAAATTGGTTTTGGGACATGGAGTTTTGATCATTTTTGCCAATTTGGAATTCTCTTGTGATTTGGAGGATTGGGTCCAGGATGATGGAGTCTAAGATATGTAGAGTAATGCACTCTATGATCTTTCTTGTGTGCCAATTCTCTCGTTTGAACTCAACCCAAGCAACAAATGGTTTTGAGACAATGTTTGATATGTTTATTGATCTACAACATGCTTTATGCCTTGCATTTGCTACACGAAGAATGCGGAGAGTTGTTCCTAATAAGTTCAAGACCTCAAGGTTATGCTTGTCTTCATAGAGATGGTGTAGAAGAGGTGTGGGACATTCTATTTTTAAGGTGAAGGTTGCACAAATTTGGGATTGATAGTGGAAAAGTCTTGGCTTCTATGCTCTCCAATTTGCATCCTATTTAGAATGCTAACAAATTGTGCATGTGATTGTCTAATGGGTGTTTTGAGTTCATAGTATGATATGTTGTTTCTCCAGAAGGACAAGAGTAGTGCAAAGTTGCTTGATCTCTTCAACAATATCCTTGAATATTTTGTAGGGCTTTCCTAGCATAAGTCTCCACATGGGAGGAAAACTATAGCATTGAAAGCACTGAAGAAACATGGTGGTTGTGCTTGACCACTTGTGGGATCTTGTTAGATTGTCAACTTGCCATTTGTCATGTATGCAAGAAAATCATTCTCTATATGGCAACACAAGAGCCAACCTACCATAACTATGGTTTTTCTACTGACGTTTTGGTGATTTTTATGCTTTGAGTAATAACCATGTCCGAAACAAAGTAGCCAAAAAACCCTTTTGCTTGCATCAAATCATCATGTTATTTTATTGGAGAGTTGAAGGGATTGGTTAATTGAGAATCATTTTGATTAATTTTCTTTCTTTTGGGATAGGGACCCTCTCCTTGGGACACCATTTCTTGAAGGATTATATTTGGGAATTGATTTGTGTTTATGAAGGTGATTATAGTGTTATGATCAGGTATTTCAATCTAGTAAATAATCTAGCAAATCCTTTTTTTTTTCTATATAGAGACCGGTCAAAGTTCCTTGTGTGGGTTTCATCTCATGCTCCTCTTGGTGCCACGCTTGCCAACGCTTTTTATCGCCCATATTAAGCCCCTGCTTGCAGTGGCAAAGATTGCAAGGTTGGTTCCCTCCTCCTTTTTTAAGATATAGTAAGATAAGTAAGATAAGAAGAACCATGTCGCCAGTCACCTCCCTTCACGAACAGATTAGAGAGCCTCTCGTATCTATTGCTCAATATATTGCCGTATGAAATGCCAAAGACCAACCGCGTAACACTATCAATAGTAGATCCTTTGGGTCTGTGAAACAAGCAGGTAGTCTGCTACTTCAAATCAGCCACGCCTTCGACACATAGTTTGCATAAAGCAACCGGAAACCTTTAAACAATAGTTCCCTATCAACCTTGACTCGAACCAAAACAATGTGATCTGCTACCCAATATCCAATCAGGCAAGCAAAACTTTCCTATACTGAAATAAGTACTCTTTGTGATCACCTTTTACATCAATTTAGAGCAATCGGCTGCTCTTCCAAACTCAATTTTGTCAACTCACAAAAAGTCCACAAGCAATTAATATGAGGCCACACGTAGGCCTGTCAACAAACCAAACTTTGATCTTCTTTCAACTAGCAGAATTCTAAACAAGAATGGCCAGCCTCCTGACCTCTAAACCAAAACTAACAAAACAAAGATGGGCATCTCCCACCGTAATTGAAATGAGCCAACACCTCATGAAAACATGATTAACTACCCTCGGAGATGAGCAAGAAGATGTCCTGCTGAACCAAGGCTAGCTGCCCTTTTTATAGATGATCATTTGGTAGTTGCTTTCACACATGCTTTACTTTTCATCCCTTACTTTCCCATGCAAAAATCCTTGGCCATTGATTGGCTCCTTTCATCCACCAATGAGAGCCATCCCCTCTTTCTTTATAAGCACACAGTCTTAACTTAGTTCACCATTTGTCTCATGTGCCGTGATCCAAGATCCAAGTTCCACATCCAAACTCTGATGGCCACGCAATCATCTCATTGGTGACAATGCCTTTTTTATTATTTCGTCGGGTTCTCTATGCAAGCAACACTTATTCATAAAATATGTATACAATACAAAATTTCATCTCAAAAAAATAGAAAAGATTACTATCGTGGTATCCACTAGGTATCATCTTCTACTCTATCCGTGCAAGCTACATGTGACCTATCAGTGCTAGTTTCTCCTATGCATGAGTGCTCTTATCTATGATCTACTTGGCATTTTCATATGGCGCATTTAGACGCGGAGATAGATGCAAACCAGAGAATACAGAAAGTGAGATTTTGGTGTACATCATTGCTTTCCAAACATTGCCCATGATTACCAAAGCACATAATTTTTTGCAAGCCCACATATACAAGAATTAAGTGAGATGAGGAGAATGAGACAATATGTAAAATAGTTTTGCCAATATCAATTATGGGGCTACGGTTCAATCTCATCCTCAATGAGATCAACCCTTGCCAAACTATCTACTTCAAAATCCAAGCAAGTGTTTAGATCTACAAATACATTCAACCCACTACTACTTCCATGGAAAAGAATGAGGGCAACCGAGTAATGAGGTAATCAGTGGAACAGGAAGAGTTTGAGGACATAAATTGATTGTTGGATTGCTATGTGGAAGAGGATAGGGCGGCTGTGTGAAAATTCCGACAAAATTTTGGTCCCAGGGGGGTCACTTTATATAAACCCTCTCTATCACGTGTGTTCAAGGCCTATATTTAAAATCCCTTATCTGTAAATTTTCTCATTAATAAAATATACTCCTTTTCTATACAAATCTGTAAATTTTTTCCAAAACTATTTTAAATAGTCCCTTATGTATATTTATTTCTGTAAATTTTAGAAATAAAAAATATCCTTTTGTTGAGCTCACGTGATATGGTTACATATGATGAGTTACCCCCCCGAGATTTTGGTAGAGTCTGGGGGAAACTGTTGAGATACCACTTTTTTCAGTTTGGAGATTTGCCCTTGTGAGGCAGAAGCTATGTTTTTTGTAGTGACAGAATATTTTGCAGTGTTCTATAATGGCGTCTGATTCTCTTTCACTCAGTCGCACAAAAAGAGCCCATCACATTTTTCCTCCCCCCACCAACTGCTAGAGCATGCACATGCTCAATAGCACATGTCCTGTCCTCCTGTTGTCATCTTGGATCAGAAGGAAAAGATGCACTTGACCATTGCTTTAGCTTGATAGAATAGGTGGATCCTCCTAGATCAAAGACCTACTCACTTCCCTTAACACCCTCCTGCTTCCAACTCTTGCCTTTATGATGCCATATCCTGCTACACTTCACCTCATCTTCAATATGTTCTCTTCCCAACAACATCAAGATATTTCTCTTTATCTGCTACAGTGTCTTCCTTAATGGCATCTTATCATATTCCACTTGTTTTCCTTTGACAAATCAGGTTTCAATTGCAGCTTCATCTGTAACGGGCCTCTAAGTCTAGCAATGAATTCCTTTGCCAAATCAATAGCTTCTTGGAATTTGGATACAGCTTTCAATTCCAACTTCATCCGTAAAGGGCCTCTAAGTCTAGCAATGAATTTCTCCTTTTTCAACATGGCAGGTGGTTGTTCATTCCCTAGTGACACACACCAATGATCCCACAAAGCGGTTGAAGTCCTGAATATATGCATCAAGGGGACCTTTTTGCACAAAATTCTCTATTTCATGCCACAACTTACTCAGATCTTCTACCCTCCTGTAGTGTGTAAGAAAGCATCCCTTGCTAATTCAAATGTTACCTCTACCAGTGGATTATTCACTGCTTGAGTGGCATCGTAGGCATGCAACCACTGCCTAGCTTCATCTCGCACACAATAAGTAAAGATCCCATGACATGAAGGATGGGTCTTGTTGATTCTTAATCAAACAAGTAATTTCCCATCGCTCCATGAATTTCTCGGCATCTTTGCCCGGCATCCCATGAAACAATGGGAAGTCCTGCACCATTACTTCTAATGATCAACCACTAATGATTCCGGTCTTGTAAACTGAAGATCTAGAGTTCAATCCTTCGTGGAGGCACCAAAAACATGATGAGACTGGTAGAGCAACCTGGAAATTCCTTTATAGATGGGACAACAGTTATGTTCATGACTAGACTATGTATTATCTGCTGTGTAGATGACATTCTTTTGACCTTCTAATGGTTTCATCTCTGTGAGCCATTCTTGATGATTCGTCATATGAGATGATGCACCGCTGTTGATGTACCAAGGATCTTTATCTGCTTGGTCGACTTGATTGTTGAAATCCTCTTTTTGTATTGAAATCAATATCTAGATACACTGTATCGGTCTTTTGCATTTCCTCATTTGCAAGAAACATATTCCCATGTTCATTTGCATAATGACTGTGACTTGAATGTCCACCATGATGATTTCCCCTTCTGTGAAAATTCCCTCTGGATTGACCGCCTAGGTCATATTGCTTCTTGCAGAAATCTCTTTCATAGTGTTCAAACTTATGACAGTAGTTGCACTGGATGTTTGACACATTGGTGGATGCATTCCCTCATCCTTGGAATGTTCCTCGATTGGAATGATTTCCTCTTTGCTAATTTTGATGTTGATGAGGATGATGCTGATGCTGATGTTGATTTTGACTTTGTTGATGATTTTGTTTTGCTGATGATGACCACTTTGTTGGAATGATCTGCCTCTTCCTCTGCCTCTGCTTCTGTCTGAAGCTGTGAATGCCTGATCATTAGAATGACCTTTGCATGCATGAATGGCTTGAGTCCTGAGTTCTTTACCAAGTAGCACTGACTAAAGTTCTTCCAGTGTCAAAATTAGCCGTTGAATGGCAATACTCTGGACTAGATTCTTGTATCCCTCTCCTAGTCCATTTAGGATGACTTGAACCATTTTTGCTAGATTCATGGTCTCTCCTTCTACTGTGGGTTGATTGTTGTCGTCTTTGATCCTGAGTACGTAAGCATGACCAATTTTGCTACTGTTGTGAAAACTCTGGTTGATTTCATTTCTCAGTGTGAGAATCCTGGAAGTGTTCGTGGACTCATAGAGAGCTGCGAACATATCCCATGCTTCTTTTGATGTCTTGATGGTGTTGAGCTATCCTAGCATGGCATCTTGCACATTCTGCTTGATCAGATGATATGCATACTTATCTTTCTTATCCCATTCTTCCTGTGATCGGGCAATGGCAGGATCTGCTATAGGTGCAGAAACTATTTGTGTAGCTAGAGATCCCACTGCTGGTGCTGTGACAATAGGTGGAGTAGAGTTGTTACTGGTTGGACCATCCGATGGTCTAGGTGTAGATCCATTGACATACTCCCATTTGTTCTAAAGTACAAGAATGGTCTCCATTTGGTATTTCCATGTGCCGTAATTGGAGTTGTCTAGCTTAGCAAATGCCTCCAGATTGAGGTTGCTAGATGTAGACATGGTGCAACAAATGCACTTGAAGTGTTGTAAAGATCACTGTTTGAATCAACTACAAAACACTAACTATGGGGCAAGTGAAATCTGAACTATCGCAGTGAAGGTAGAACTGCAATATATATAATTTGATTTGAATTACAAGGCTTGTGGTAAATGATGCCAAGAATAGCCAAGAGGCTTTACAAGGCTGAAATAAAGTGCATAATGCCATGAAATAGCCAAATAGGCTTTACAATGATGGCATGTGTGTGTGAAATCAAATCATGTGATATTTTCCCACTGAACAATCGGCAATGCCTCTAAACACTCTGAATTTTGCTCACTGAATTGATGAATGTCAGGTTTCAAGTAATATGATGATGTGAAACCGTATGTGAGCGTAGGGACTAGGAACTAGTCGGGAATTTTCAGCATGGCTTAGATTGGCAACTTGGAGAAATTCGAAGTGTCTCCTCCAATCTAGTCTACTCTGATCTAGATCTATAACAATCATCAATTGATGAAAAGAATAGCAAATAATTTCTTTTCTTTGGTTCTTTTTATGTGCTGGGTCAGATGCATCGATGTAGAGGTTGATGTGCATGTAGGAAGTGGATTTGTTGATGAGTCCCAAAAGCATGTGTAACTTGCATCAAAATGTATGCATGATGTGATGAGTGTGTAGAGCACAAAAAGTAGATCATTTCACCTTTTTGTAACACCCTCAAATTCCTCTTGGATCAAGAGATATGTCTTCATCTAGGTGGAGGGGCAAAAAGGGTGAAAATGTGCTCAGTGATGTGGCAGGGTGAGTCACATGCCAAAAGGGAAAAACTGTGCCTATGGAGAGACAGTGCTTAGGAAGGATTGTGTGATATGGCAGATGTGTGTTCACATGCAAAATGCCAAGTGTGCCAATGAAGATGTAAGTGTGCCAAGTAGGGGGTAAGAGTGCCATGTGGCACTGATGAGGTGGTAGCTTGCTAATATGGACCTGATGATGTGGACTTGCAATCATGACAGCTGTGGCCTAATGATGTGGACTTGATGACGTAGACCTGATGACATGGCCGAGAGCTACAGGTCAATCGAGATTGCTATTGCAATCGAAAGTTCGGTGTACTAATTAGGCATTGCCCTATTGCTTTGTGTGGTCATTGTTGCTGGAAGGTCGATGTAGCTATGTAGCGTCGAGGATGCTAGCGTTGTGATTGCCTATGCATGCAAGGAGTCATCATTAGCTAAGGTTGTTGATGTTGGGGCGTAGAAGCTTGTAGTCATTGTTGCAGCACCCTATGGTCACGGTTGAGTTGAGCTACTCTAGAGGTCATGGGCATTGGCCAGGCTGTAGTATGGGCTTCCATTGTAGGGGATTGCCCATGAGCCGAGATGGAGTGGTGAAGCCGTGTAGTTGGTTGGTTACTTGTTGGTGGGTACTCTAGGCACTTGGTTGCTATAGGTTAAAGAAGAACCTTTAGTTGCTTTGGCCCTATGGTCTAGTCGAGAAACCATTTGCAGAGCACTCGCCTGCTTTGATCCAGCATGCTAGCTAAAGAAGAGATGTTCTATCATGAATAGAAAGGTCTCTTAGAGACTCTTTTTCTAAAGACTCTCTATCTTTTGTCATAGTATAGAAATCTCTCTCAAAGAATCTCCCTATTTCTCTATCTCTCACAAAGAATCTCTATGGATGGAAATCTCTCAAAGAATGAATACTCAACAAATGGAAATGAATGATGAAAGCTTCTCTAAAATGGATGAAAATTCTCTATCACTCTATGGAAGTGAATGGAACACTCAATCTCTCAATCTCTCAATTAATCACACTCTCACACTCTCAAGGATCACAATGCCTCAGCGGAAGGCACTGAGGAGAGAGGAGAAGAGTGGAGACAAGGAGACAGGGCATAGCTAGAGATCACACCACAAATGACTAACTGTACACTAGATTTAGTTGAAAAAGTAGAATATATACAAACCCATTCAGGGTTAGGTTAGGGTATCTAACCCTTTCCTTTATAGCACTCTATATGTGTTAGTGCTATGCACATGTAATCACATGATGTTGAGCGTGGTCTCTCAACAATGGGATTGTGTTTTCAAGGGACATGCATTATCCCTATGAACAATTTCACTGGTACGAAAGGATTGGTGAAAGATGTACTCTATGTTCCGAAGCTCAGCAAGAATCTCTTGTTAGTAGGTCAAATGACAGAACACAACTATCAAGTCATCTTTGATGCAGATGAATGCACTATTAGAGACAAATCCAGAAGATCTCAACGAGTAGGAAAAGTCCAAGGAAGGATGCTTGTACAGAATGCTAGCTACAGTACCAAATTTGCATGCCATGTCAGCTCAACCGCAACAAATGCCACTATCCGCAAAATGGCACAAAAGATATGGTCATGTCAATTTCAAGAGCTTGCCAGATATTAGGAATTAGAATATGGCCATTGGGATCCCTAAGCTATAGTTTCTTGGAAAAGTTTGCAAAGCATGTTGCTTCGGCAAACCAAGGCGAACCAACTTCAACAGAAGTACCTCTCGAGCATGAGGTATTCTTGATTTGATTCACATAGATTTATGGGGTTATGTCTAGACCTGCAGCATCAATGGTTTACTTTATTACTAGACTTTCATCGACAACTATAGCAGATATTGTTGGGTCTACTTTCTGAATGAAAAATCTGAAGTGGTTTTTCCAAATTTCAAGAATTCAAAGCCATGGTAGGAAACCAGACAGGCAGAAAGATCAAAGCCATGAGATCAGATAGAGGAGGTGAATACATGTATTCAGCATTCATTAACTTTTGCAGAAGTCATGGCATTCGAAGACAATTCACTTGTGCCAATACTCCTCAACAGAATGCAAGAGCTGAAAGGAAGAATGGTACTTTAGCAAACAATGCTAGAGCAATGCTTAGTGAGAAGCATCTTCCAAATCAATATTGGGTAGAAGCAATAGCCACTATGTATAAACTATTTGCTTAATCGACTTCTTACTAAACCGATTCACGGCATGACACCTTTTGAAGCATTCGCTGGACATAAGCCACACATTGGGCATCTCTGCATATTTGGTTGCATAGCATATGCCTAGATACATGATGATCATCGCAGAAAATTGGATGTGAAGTCACATGAATGCATCATGGTTGGCTGCAGTGAAGAAAGCAAAGCATACAAGTTGTATGATCCCATCAACCACAAGGTCATTATCTCCAGAGATGTAATCTTTGATGAGGAATCAGAATGGAAAACCTCAAATACACATGAGATAGAGTCACTGATTACTCAATCATCTACAGAAAAGGTTGATGAAGAAGAGCAAGAACTGCCAGAAACACCCCAAGCAAAGCCACAGTAGCTTAGATGGTCTACTAGAAAAGCAAACCTCCAGACAGATTAACATATGCTCAGAAAGGCAAAGCAATTCAGGTTGAAACCACCAACTATAATCTTATGACTACCATCATGGCTACAGAAGAGCCAGTGTACTTCGAAGATGCAGTAGACAAGTTAGAATGGCAAACTTCTATGAATGAAGAAATAGAAGCTTTGTATAAGAATAATACTTTGGAATTATATGACCTTCCACCAAGAAAGAAGGCCATAGCAAACAAATGGATATACAAAGTGAAGTATTCAAAGATATGAAGCTAAACTAGTTGCAAAAGGATTCACACAGCAATATGGTCAAGATTATGATGAGACCTATGCTCCAATAGCAAACATGGATTCCATACGATTCTTGATATCACTAGCGACACTCAGCAGATGGAATGTGTACCAGCTCAATGTCAAGAATGCATTTCTAAAAGATTCAGAAAAGCCTACAGTCAATGACAGGTACTACATGCAACTCATCAGATCTCTTATATATTTGACTATCACGCGGCCATATATTTGTTATGTAGTAAGTCCACTTGCACAATTAATGGCAAATCCAAAACAATCTCATTGGAATGCAACCAAAAGAGTCTTGAGATACATCAAAGGTACAAGACAGTTTAGAATAGAATAGAGAGAAAGTCATCCAAAGTTGCATGGATACTATGACAGTGACTATGGTGGAGATCATGAGACTGGAATAGTCAAGGTGCTATAGCATGGTTGTCAAACAAACAATCAACTGTTTCTTTATCTTTGATTGAAGTGGAATATAGAGCACTCACTACAAGTGCATGTGAGGCTATATGGCTCAGAAGACTATTGTTAAAAACATATTACTTTGATGAATCAAAGCCAACAACAATACACTATGATAATCAATCGGCTCAAGCATTGGCCAAGAATCCAGTATAACACACCAGGATAAAGCACATTGATGTAAGAGAGCACTTCATCAGAGAAAGAGTATTACTTGGTGACATCACGCTGCAGTGTTGTGATAGCAAAGAGAATGTTGTAGACATCGTTACCAAACCACTCGGTAAAGAGCTTTTCGAGAAACACCGACAAGCTCTTGGTTTCACACAAAGGAAGGACATTCCCATTAAAGAGGTGTGATGGAATGTAATGTTTAGTCCTTCTTCAATTCCCAAGAATCAACATCTTGAGGGAAGGCCTACTTCATCATGTTGATCTTGAGGGAAGGTGTTGAGAGACCACACTCAACATCATGTGATTACATCTGCATAGCACTAACACATATAGAGTGCTATAAAGGAAAGGGTTAGATATCCTAATCCTAACCCTAAATAGGTTTGCATATATTCTACTTTTTCAACTAAATCTAGTGTACAGTTAGTCATTTGTGATGTGCTCTCTAGCTATGCCCTCTCTCCTCATCTTCACTCTTCTCCTCTCCCCTCTTCATATTTTGTCACCCATGATCAACTCAAAGCACCACAAACTGGAAAACACTGAGGGAACACCATGCACCAATAGGTACAAATAGCTATATAAGAGCATCAAGACATATGTCAATCGCAATCCCTTGAATCTCATGAACTCATATAAAGAAACCCCTGTAAGATAAAAAAGAAGAACTTTGTTGCCGACTCGATGCCAAGAGCTTTGATGGGACTTTGGACCTTTATCTCCATCCACAGCCCATATAGTAACCTCATGAAATTCAACATACAGTGTCGTGCCTATCCCAAGAGTGATTTTCTTTGCCAAAACCTTGTTTGATACCCGTCTTAAAACACACACTACCAGGAATGATATTCTCTTAAAGCCTGTGACAGCCCTGGTCTTATGTTGCTAGCCAAGGTATTCTTCATTATGTTGCTAGCCAAGGTATTCTTCATGACCCAGAGCCTTTTATCTCCACAATTTTAGTGAGTTTGTATCACCCAAATAGATTCGCAGAGAGCTATCTGCTACCTCTGATCAGAGCCCCTTGAGCTTCTTCTATGTTGTCAAATTCATTGTAAAACAACAGCTGTAAAACAACAGCCCACAAATCATCTATCGTAAGAAAAGGCTGGCAACCTCAAATCGACCACCCACAGGGATTACTAATGCAACTAGAATAGCCCACAACTAAATCTGTCAGTAGCCACGAGCTAGCATGTGGGTGCCTTCGTGTAATCACCTCTGATCTGCTCACGTTACCCAATCAGCAAGGACCTCAGCAATCACTACCCTCTAAAGGTAATCGAGCTCTGAGAGTTAAATCCTGCTTGTCAGAAAAGTTCCAGAAAATCCACGATGAGTCACTTCTTAGTGCCTGCCTTCACACTCTCGATCGCTGCAATGTCTACAAGGCTTGGACGCCAGGGCTCCAGTGGGTTCTACGAAGCGAGCTACTATTGTGGCGCACGTTCCAAGACCCTCACGACTCTTAGTATATAAGAACCACATCATCAGTCTCCTCCCTTCACGAACAGATCAAAGAGCCTCCTGTCTCTGCTGAGTATATTGCTGTATGAAAAGCCAAAGACCAACTGTGTAACACTATCAATAGTAGATCCCCGGGGTCCTTGAAACAAGCAGGCAGTCTGCTACTTCAAATCAGCCACGCCTTTGATTCACAGTTTGCATAAAGCAACTGGAAACCTTCAAACAGTTATCAACCTTAACTCTCAACCTTGACTCGAACCAAAACAGTGCGATCTGCCACCCACTATCGACTCCGATGAGCAAAACTCTCATATGCTGAAATCAGTACTCTTTATGATCACCTTCAACATCAATTAGAGCAATCGATTGCTCTTCCCAACTCAATTTTGTCAACTTACAAAAAATCCACAAGCAATTAATACGAGCCCACACGTAGGCCTGTCAACAAACCAAAATTTGATCTTCTTTCAACTAGTAGAATTCTGAACAAGAATGGCCAGCCTCCTGACCTCCAAACCCAAAGTAACAAAACAAAGACGGGCATCTCCCACCATAATTGAAATCAGCCACCAACAGCTCATGAAAACATGATCAACTGCCCTCTTTGACCTGAAACGAGCAAGAAGATTCCTGAACTAAGGCCGGCTGCCGTTTTTACAGATGGTCATCTTGATTTCCCATGCAAAAATCCTTGGCCATTGATTGGCTTCTTTTCATCCACCAATGAGAGCCATCCTTTCTTTTCTTTTCTTTTCTTGTGGCCCACTCGCTTCACTACCCCTTTCTTTGTAAGCGCAAAGTCTTCACTTAGTTTACTAGTTGTCTGTCTCATGTGCCAATGCAGGATCCAAGTTCCACATCCAAACTCCAATGGCCACCCAATCATCTCAGCGGTGACAACGTCTTCCTCATCATTTCCTGGAATCAGGTTTCACTATACAAGCAACATTTATTCATAAAATATATATACAATACAAAATTTCATCTCAAAAAAATAGAAAAGGTTACTATCGTGCTATTCACTAGATATCATCTCCTACTCTATCTGTGCGAGCTACATGTGAGCCTATTAGTGCTAGTTTCTCCTATGATCTACATGGAATTTTCATACGATACAAAAAGATACCAGTCGCACAAAAAAATCCCATCACATTTTTCCTCCCCCCAACTACTAGAGCATGCACATGTCCTAGCTCCTATTTTCATCTTGGATCAAAAGAAAAAGATGCACTCGACCATTGCTTTAGCTTGATAGAGGAGGTAGATCCTCCCAGATCAGAGACCTACTCACTTCCCTTAACACCCTCTTGCTTCCAACTCTTTCCTTCATGATACCATATCCTGCCATGCTTCACCTCATCTTCGATATGTTCATGCATTGCGGAACCACTTGTATCTTTCTTCCCAACAACATCAAGATATTTCTCTTTACTTGCTACAATGTCTTCCTTAATGGCATTTGTTGAAAGACTATTGCATTCTTGAACATCTTGCATATACTCCACCTCTATTTCCTCCACTAGCTGCATGAAGTCAAACCATGAATCCTGCTTAGCTTCCACATGTCCCACATAATCTTCAGCTTCATCTTCACTCTCTAGCAACAACATGCCTACTTTCTCTCCACTTGTGTTTGTGATCTCACTTTCGCTTTCACTCTTTTCTTCACTCTCACTGGACCTGATCTCACTTTCTTCTTTTTCTTCTTCCTCTTCCTCAAGCAATTTCCTATCCACCATGTTAATTTTTTTCCTTAACCCTCTTTTATACAAAAGAGTGAGTGTGCCCTTCCCCCAGTCCTGTATTACTTTTATTAGTCTCAACCACAAGCTTTCCAAAATGAGGGGAAAGGCTCCCATCCAAGCTGACAAGACATGACAATCAATCTTTACATTAACACAAAAAATTCTCACATCCAAATCATTCAAAATCCTTAGACATTTTACCTTGGCATAATTTGCTAGTCAGATCTTGTACCCTGATACTCCATTTAGTTTAAAGCCTAGCCTTTCAATAAATGATTGGGTTATTATGCACACCTGGGCTCCACCATCAACATAGGCTTCTCCTATCGACTTCCCTTTATGCCAAGCATTAATTAGAAGGCATATCTCAGGCAATTCTTTGAAGGATTGAACCCTTACCGTCTTCTTCCTCTCCTGCTTAGGTGGGTTGACTAGTCTCTTCCATTCTCTCCTTAGTCATGCGCAAAGCTCCTGTGAAGAGAGTGGGAGAGAAGGAAGGAGTCTCACTTGCAGCTTTCTCACATACACAATGGGGGAATATACACAAAGGTGGAGGCTGAAAACAATTTTCCTCTTCTTAGTTGTGAAAGCTAAAAGAATTCTAAGTACAAAAGAATAGGTGAACCCTATAGGTGTGTCTCAAACCAAACTCAGCTAACTAAGGTGGCATACTAACTGAGCCACTAACTAGAGTACATAAAGATAGCTGTCATCCAGCTATTATTCATGGGCGGTGTACCAATTACATCTACAGCTAATAAGTCGGTGACATAAATGCACAACAGTCACCCTGGCATATCACGAGTGGAGCTCGATATCTCAACACTCCCCCTCGAGCTCAATCCCAATTCCTGCACACCAATCAGGTCTCTGAACTTACACAGCTTCTCTGCATCCAATGCCTTCGTGAATATGTCAGCTACCTGATCCTCTGTGCTGACATATACTAGATCAATAAAACCTACTAGAACCTTCTCCCACACATAGTGATAATGCATCTCAATGTGCTTTGTTCTAGCATGATAGACTGGGTTTTTTGCCAAGTGTATACTGCTCATGTTGTCACAATAAATGACAACTGGCCCATCTGTAGACTGATGCATATCATAAAGTAGCTTATGCAACCAAGCTGCCTCACATGCAGCCATTGTTGCACCCCTGTACTCAGCCTCTGTGCTCGACAAGGCAACTATAGGCTGTTTCTTACTGCTCCAAGTGATTGCAACACTCCCAAAAGAGAACACATATCTATTGGTAGATCATCTATCAGAAGTACTACTAGCCCGATCAGCATCAGTGTATCCATGCAACTGTATCTGAATCCCATTCTGATAAAATAGTCCATACTGCAATGTGGAGTTCACATACCTCAATATGCATCTAGCCGCATCCAAATGCGGTTTCCTTGGAGTCTGCATAAAACTGACTTACCAACCCAACAACATAGCTCAATAGTCATATAAATCAAACTTCCTACTATGCGTCTGTACATAGTAGGGTCTTCCAGAAGCTCACTTGTATTTGCACTCAACTTCACATTCTGCTCCAAAGGAATTGAAATAGGCTTACAGCATGTCATCCCATATTTGGACAGCATGCCCAATCCATATTGCCTCTGCAAGAGCCATATCCCACTTGTGGATCTAATCACCTCAATGCCCAAGAAGTAACGCAGCTCTCCCAAATCCTTCATCTCAAACTTCTACTTCAATAGCATTTTCACATGAAGGACTCTCTTCATCACTATCACCTGTGATGATCAAATCATTAACATAAATGACAAGCAACATAATGCCTTTCTCTGTTTTTCTCACATAAAGTGAGAAATCTTCCTTGGAAATCTGAAAGCCAATAGTGACAAGATACTATCTTATCTTATCAGACCATGCTCTGGGTGCTTGCTTCAAGCCATGCAAGGCTTTCTCCAACCTGCAAACAAAGTCAGAATGAACAGCATGAACATAACCTGGTGGCTACTCCATATAGACCTCTTCTTGCAAATCACCATGCATGAAAGCATTCTTTACATCCATATGATGTAAAGACCATCCCTTTGATGCAGCCATAGCAATGACTGCTCTTACGGTTGCCATCCTTGCAATCGGACTGAATGTTTCTTCATAATCAATGCCATATGTCTGTGCATACCCCTTGACAGCTAATCTTGCCTTGTATCTGTTCACAGAACCATCTGCATTGTGCTTCACCTTATAAACCCACTTGCAGCCAATTGCATTCTTGTCTTTAGGCAAAGGCACCAATTCCCATGTAGCATTTGCTTCCAAGGCATCCATTTCTTCATCCATGGCTTTCTCCCATTTTTCTTTTCCCATGGCTTGCTCAAAAGAAGTGGGTTCTGGTTCATGTATCACTTTGACCATATAGGCATAGTGAATGGCTATAAATCCATCATATTTCAGCCTATCCACAGGATACCTAGCTCTGGTAGAGCTGCACAAAATAGGCTCACTACCAGGTGCTCTCAAAACATCCCTTGTCTTCCTTACTCCAGGTGTAATAACAGAAGGAATACCCAACTCATCATCAAGGCTCTGCTCTGCTGAGCCACTAGATTCACCATCCACATAAGAGTGACCTACATTCACATTAACTATGGGCTGATCTACTTTCTCTTTTCCTTTTTGTGATACTTGCATACCACTATCTGCATTGCTTTGAGGAGATTCTCTTGATCTTAATCTGCCTATCCATGGCAAAGTATGTGAACCACTGCTAGAGGACACTATAAATCCATTGATCTAACATCTCTTTCCTACCCTGTTTAGGAAGACGGATATCTCATGCCGAGATTTTTGTAAACGGCCCCTCCAATGAAGCTCCGGCACACCTTGTTGACTAACTCGATGAGGACTAATAGTAGAAGGTTGCAAGAAAACCCAATCACCCTTGCAAAATGTCTCTCTGACCCACGCACCATCATCATCCCTTTTGTTGTGTAGCAACATCTCTACAATCTCATCTTTTGGTCTTCTTTGTGTTCTGCCCATACGTCGCGAAGTAGTGGAAGCGAAAGCTTTGGAGGAAGTTTTGGCACAGGGACGAAGTGAAGAGGCTTCCTAATGTGGACAAAAGTAATAAGTTGATACCCTTGAGAAAAAATGCATTCATGATCATAACACTACATCCTCAAGTATTGTTACAATAGTTTACAAAGCATCTTAACAAGTAGTATTATTACGTGAAGTAGATGAAGCTAGTTTAGTGTATCGTAGTCCCCATTCTTTCTAGTAAGGCATCACAAACTAACTTTTTTTAAGTAAATTTCTTCAAAAACTTGTCAAATGTGGTTGCTCCTTTCTCCCATTTATCAATTAAAAACATATACACAATGGTTTGTTGATGGGAAAAACTAGCACCTTAATTAAAATTTAGTCCCTTTATGGGTTTATTTGGATCATTAATAATTGGTTGTACTTAAATTTGAATAGAAAGTTCCACCTTCAAGTTTAATATTTTATTCCATACTCTCTTTATTTAGACTTCCACTTCCATCAATCTTTAGCTTAGAGAATTAATTTTTGAGAGCATGCGATAACATCGAGTTCGAGAACCTACTGCAATGACGTAGTCGCTTGATTAATTCAAGGTGCCCTTTTCTACTACATTCAATTCAACAGAGTTAGAGGAACATATCTCAACCCATTTTTCTCTCGTTATTATTTCAATGGTTCTTTGTTTAGCATGGTTTTCGCTAGATTTGCTTCCTCAAAATATTTGCTGGCACACGTGTTTTACATGTTGGAGAAAAGGAGGCCATTTATTATACCCATGATTTGTTTCTTGCACTTCATGCGGGAGGAAAGTAGGCCCTCTATAATGCAAGTTTCGAAGGCCTGACCTATTGGGGTAAGGTAGCAGTCATGAGTGCCCTTTTCTTAAAGCTCTTTGATTGAAGTATAGGATTGGGATCGGTCTCTATCTTGTGCCTCTTGCATAGGCTATGTGAGGTTATGGATTGAGATTTATCCCTCTACTTGTTTGTTTTGAACTAAATATGTTACTCTCTTTAGCAAAATGATTCACTGATGTAATTGGAGACTAAATGAATTAACGATTAACTTCAAATAAATCATCCCTGAATAAGGCCCGATTCACAAATACATGCACATCCTCCGATCAAGCTCAAAATATTCGAACATTTGGGCATCATTTGATTCACACATGCTCGACATGTTTAATATAAATAACGATTTCCATTGGCGGGGCTCAAGGTTTTAGCCCCGTTATTTCACATGTCTCCACCTCCTTTCTAGGCCACCCAAGATTAATTCTCAAGAGCAACCTTTTGGTTGAAGAAGGGCTCTTCAAGATTGCCATGTGCCCCTTTTCGAGCAAAGTGAGGAAGAATGTGAATCTTCCTTTCCCTCCACTTACATAAGATTGTTTGTCAAAAAGAGGCTTGAGTGTACGTTGATTCCTTTAAGATTACACGTGTCCCCTTCAATACCTTTACTACCTACTTTTGAACATCCATAGGAAGCCTTCAACCGTAGAAGCAGAGTGAACAGACTCATTGAACAACTTCCAAGCACAAGCAACTCGCCCAACCTTCCACGAGATTCACGTGCCTAACAATACCATTCTCTCGCACGCTGTCATAAATATTTTACTCACACAATGCTTACTGCCTTTCTAGCGTTTTCCTATCTATCTAGAACTTGCGAGAGAATGCACGGATGCTGCTAAAGCACAAGACAAGCTGCAGATGCCAGGTCGCTTATAACAGAGGTTAGATACTAGAACGAAGTGGCTATGAGGCAGCCAAACGAAATTCACTGGGACGACTGTGAGTGAATTCACTGATAGAAGAGTTAGAAGATTTCGCCAAGGAAACCACCCACTAGAGTTGATCACATTAGTTGCAAGCTTTCGGCCGAGTAAAACTCCGAAAAACATTCCCTGCTGCTGATCAAGCAGTCCTAGGTGCGAGCTGCGAGAAGCCTTCCAGGATGCCTCCTCCTCCTCCTCCTGGCCCTTTTGGCGGGCCGGATGGCGGACCACTGGCGTCGTGTTTATGCTTCCCTTGCATCTTCGTAGCATGGTTATTTTCGAGCTTTATGGCCTGCTTCTGGTGTCCACCACTCGCCGGTTTTGGAGCTCCGTTCCCTGGGCCTCCTGCGGGCCCTCCCGGTTTTGGCCCTGGACCAGGAGGACCTCCGGGACCTGGAGGACCCCATGGGCCAGGTGGACCTCCAGGAGGACCGCTATTTTGATTTGATGCTGTGACCTTCATCCCCATATAAAATGCAGCTCTTTCTACTTTAAGCGTTTGTGTCATGTATATATTAAAGTTTGCTTTGTAGTAGAATATATTAAATCAGAACAGCACTTCTTAGTAGTACAGACCATCTTTCTCGTTGTACTGAAACATACTTTGGCAACCCAGAGTACACTCCTCCCTCAGCAATACAGGCCATCTTCTCCTTCATTGGAGGAGTTGTGCTCATGTTAAGGCGGATCGTGCCCTCCACAGTCGTTTCATAATAGATAAATGGAGCTCTTCCTTTCTCCGAGAGATAAAAGAGTTCAGCTTTAATACATTGTATGGAAATGTTTGCATAAATACTGTTTCTCTCAAATAAGCTTCTATCATGTAGAAATCCACCTTACGCTTGATGGGAATGTGTGACCTTTTTAATGTGAGAAGCATTTTGTTCCTTATAATAGATCGAGTATTAACTCGGTTTTTATTCTTGATGAAAACCATCAATGGTTTGCTAATAGGACATGCCCTTAAGTGACCAACTTCCTTGAATTATAATAGCACATTGGTAGAGGAAAGGATAATTCTAATTGTTTGCATGTTAGGGCCCTAATGTGCTAAAAAAGCTTAGGTTTTTGTCATACAAATCCAACCTTGAGTTTAGCCAAAAGTGTAAAGGCTTAGCTACCATCCAAATTATAAGCAATGTTTTCAGCATAACAACAAAATGGACAATTTTTCGCAATGTGAGTTGTTTTCATAAGCTTTTCAAGGCCTCACATCTTTTAACGCGTGCTTAATAATAGAGCTATTTCAAAGGTAAATATTCGTTTATAATAGCAAATATATTACTTTTGAAAATGTTGATTGCGAGGCTCCAAATCATACAAAATTTCACTTAAATACTAGGCTCCAAATCATAAACCATTTCTTATTGAGCCTTTTCCATGATGTAAAGGGACGAATTCAAGTTCTAGGAGGGCTAATCATGTGTATAACACTAGTTTAAATCACTATATTAGCATGTGGCTCAGTCAAAGTGAATACAAATTTGAAGAATAGAGGCCTAAGGCTCATTATTGTCGGCATAGTCACATATCTAAACCTTAACAAAATAGTCCCCTGTAATGAATGATTAGTAACCCCAAATAACATATAATCATCCAAAGTATTAATACATTGGTTGCTCAGGAATTATCCAATTCAATTTTGTATGTGTTTTCTTACATGGACAGGTTTGCAAATTCAAACTATAACCTTTTCCACGTCCACTTGCACCTTGTGCACAAATTTCCTTAGTTGTCCTTATCCTAACATCTCCATGCTGCCATTGAGTCAACCAGTCTCAACTGTTACATTATTGTGTGGTGCTGGTTAGCTTGCTGTGTTGCACACTGTCATTTTGTCATCTCCTCGGGATACCCTTTCTTTTGGCCTTACTGCTTCATTGGTTGGTTCTTTGACCTTCTGTCTTTGTTCGTTGATTCACCCAGCACCTTCTTTCCTTTGTTTCTATCGGTTTGTCCTTTCTTTCTCTACTTTCACCCTTTGGCCTTTGTTTGTTGTCTTCCACCTTTTCCTCTAATCTTTTGGAGTTGGAGCTTCCTTATCTTGGCCCTGTCCACCTCTGCCATTGATTCTTTAGTTATCATTTCTATCTTCATCTCTTGCCATTATATTGCTAGTTTTATTATCTCTTTATCCCATGTTTAACCCCCTTTGCCTTCCATCTTTGGCCTTCATCCTTTATTATCAGTAGTCCTTTGGCATACTGACGTCCTTTGGTCTCCATCATTAATGCCAAATTTCTTCATCTTGAACAAAATTTATGCTAAGGAGTAGCAAGCTATGGTAGTTGCTTGGAGTAGCATACTATTACAAACTAGTAATGTGAATGTTAGAAGATGACTGCGGCTTCTCAAGGCCTATACAATAGTAGGCATTTGGACAAATGATTCTATCTAGGTAGTCTACAAAGTACTTAGACCTTTAGCCAATGTTTGAGACATGCTTCACCAAAGGTATGTGGCCAAAGGAGAAGAGCACTTGCACCAAGGTTAGAGAAGTTGGTAGAACTAGCTTGATTTGAGACTAAGAATGAATTCAAAGGCAAGTATAGATGGCCTACAATAAATAATTAGAGTATAGGTGGTCCTTAGCAAAATGATGAGCATGACAAGTGAGAAGGCCTAGCTTCACTCAAAGAGAGACAATGTCTCACTATTATGTTGAGACCAAGAGTGTACCAATGTTTGAATTGCAACCAAGATATCTCAAGGAGCAGGTTGTGAAGGCTCCCAAGATTATTGCACAAAGATTTCAAGAATTATTCAATAGAGAGCCTAGACACTGAGTACTTCCAAGAAGCCACTTGTGAGCTGAGCTATGACTATTGTGGGAAAGCTACAAATCCTAGAACAAGACAAATAATTAAGACTTGCATAATCAAGGGTGAGTATGCATGACCCGAGCTACTAGAGCGAGCTACAATAAGCCTCAATTCTCAATTTGCCTCCCACTGAGACATGGGAGCCACAATATCCCAAGTCCAAACAAGCATCTGGTAGTGAGAGGCACACCAAGCTTGAGGAAAAACAAGATGGGTGTTTGATTCCAAGCAAGAATCTAATAGTGAGAGGCACACCAAGCTTGAGGAATAACAAGATAGTGAGAGGTCACCAAGGCACACAAGAAATAATTCATGTATTCCTCCTAGGTCCCCAATGATGTGGCAAACCTGTAAACTTGTTCTATATGTTATTTTAAGGGTATTCATCCTTGTTCCCTTTTAAATCTTGGAATTTTTCTTTAATGAGATGATTGGATTTCATCTTCCTTGTAGGAATCTTAGGGCTTCTCAGCCTCAAGTGCTTTAACTTATCCTATTCGGAGCTCTAGACTCTATGTTTGGCTTCTTAATGGGCATTTGGTCTTTGCTCTTCACCTTACCACTAGTTGTATGTGCTTACAACCATCATGATGCACATGATTTGACCTTAGACTCTGTCTTCTTGCCTCCAATCTATCACATCACTCCATATTGGATGTGCAAGATGACTCAATGTTCCTATGTTTCATTTTTGTTAAGTCTGCTCTTGCTACTCCACAGACTGGCATTAGGGAAAAAGGGAACTCATTTTGGGGCCCTGTAAGAAATTCACTATTTTTTGATTTATTTCTCTCCTAAAAGACCTCAAAAATAGTAAAATATGGAAACGTGGCTCAGAATTGTCAGTAAGGACTACAGAACTGTCAATTCAAAAAGGAATAAGATAATCTTTTGTCTGACTAACACGATTTTGTATTAAATATCCTCTTAGATTTTTTTTTGTTTACCAAAGATTCCGCATCTCTTTGGCCGACGTGTGCAGGCCTTTCATAAAGAGTCCATCACTGAACTTAGTGACTGCAAGTTTTCAAAATATTCACATGGATACCGCCACACTTCCACGATTCATGTTACAAAACGACTATGAGATTGAAAAACAAACTTCGCAACCTGAGAAGCACAAAAAATGGCCGATACTAGTGAGTCACTATCTGAGAAGAAGCGATTACACCATCTTCACATCGACTTAGAAGAACAATATGCTCCAGCACAAAAAAGACGAAAGGATACGGTGCTGAATGCTCAACAGCGGGAAAATATGAGAAGAGAAGGGCTTCAACATATTGACTTATGGTGCGATGGAAGCATATATCCAAAATGTCAAGTAAAAAACTCTACACCTCCATTTGTCAATCCCACCACATTACTGAGGTTTGCCGGCGATGGACAAAATGGACTTCTTGGTTATATTTCAGCGCAGTCTGCATTTGCGGAAACGTATAAAATGATGTACCTACAAGAAAAGGGGGCCAAGATGGAGGAGATAGCCATTCGTGCAAAATTGGAGCAGCAGTTGTAGAATGAAATTGAGGAGCATTCAAAGAGTAAAAAAGAGTTGACAAGAGCAAGAAAGAAGAGAACCGTGCTTAGAGACAAACTACGTAGCAGGAAGATTAAAAACATTGCAAATTTGAAGGCTGGGACTGGTGGATGCAAGCGACGAATTCAGGAAGCAAGGTTAGATTGAAATTTATCATTTTGTATACTCAAAAAGGCTCTCTTCCAGACTATATCTATGTCGTTGATTGTCGCAAAATAAGAATGGAGGTGCTGAATAATATAGTCATATTGTGTTGTTACTACAGGAAATTATTGGAGCCTGCAAAAGAAAATATGGACCCGAACCTTCTTCCTGTTAAACAAATGAAAGGATTGCTTTCTTGCGGTGTAGCAAAAGGTTTGATTGAGGAAAAAAAATACAAAACAGTCAAACGCAATGTTGTAGAGGACTTTGTATCCAATAATCAAGTTGATGGCACTATAATCCAAGAGGCTCTTGATGTTAGTGGAGTTAGCAGGAAGGGATATAGTTCGATTTTCCATGCGATATCCTCAACTTTGAAAGATCAAAGGATTAAACGAGTTTTACTGCCAAATCCAGCAACCGTGTGGAGGATAAGAGATCATTTGAATGAAAGTATAGATGAATTTATTGGGCAATATATCCATATTGAAGAAATATTTCATGGTGTTAAAGGAACCACTGTGTATGATCCTTGGAACAATATATTTTTAGATCTGCAACAACTTCAAAAAAGAATGGTCGAGTTTTATGGAATAACATTTGAGGAGTGCAAAGGCATTTTGAAATTTGTTATCAAACTGGATGAGTGTGAGGTTGTAAAGGAAAAGAAAATGGAAAGAGTTACTATTACATTGATGAATGGAGCAATTGATACATCATTGACTGAAGCGAGTTCGAAGTATTTTAGTATGCAGTCAGAGAAACACATATGGTGGTTAGGCTCGTTCCAGGTATGATCATGGGTTGTTTTATACTTGATTTTGGTCATTGTTTTCAAATCTGATATAGTAATACTTTTGTTTTCTATAATCTCGCAGGTGAAGACCGAAGACCATGAAACACTAGATTGGGTGTTTCACCACACAGAAATACCAAGAATAATCAAAAGACAAGTGCAAGGCGAGAATCTCCATGTTGCAGGAAAAGGTGATTTTCAAGTAGAGTGGCACATGGCCGGGGATCTTAAAACACTTAAGTGCATGTATAACATTAGTAAAGGAGGCAACTCAAAGTCTCCTTGTCTTTACTGCAAAGAATCAGCTCAAGTAATGGATTCAAAATGGTGGAAGAGAGCACCTAATAGAGATAAAGTTGACCCTGACTTCAAGGCCATTCTGGACATTCCACTATGTAATGTTCACATCTGCACATTGCATGGTCTATGTCGAATTATTGAGAAATTGGTATTTTTATATATTGGATTTGCTTGGAAACTCCATCCCGAAAAAAATAGAAAGGATGCTCTTCAAGCATTGGAAAAAGTGTTATCCGATATAGGTCTGCATGGAGGAGATGTTCAAATCACAAAGGATTTTAAAAAGTCTACCAATGGCAAGGAGGTACCAATCAAGCCCTCTATTGGTGGTGTTAAGGCAAGAAGATTCTTGTCTCGACCCAAACACAGTAAGCAAGTAAGGCAAGGTAGAGCAGTTTCAAAGATTAATTATGGATTGTGGAAGCAAGTCCATAATGCTGTGAAAGATCATGAGGCAGATGGGGAAGCACGAAATAGGAAGGCAGAGGTGTGGAGGTCTCTTGATCAACTCTTCATGTTATGTGACAAAGTAACATGGACAAAGAGTGATTACAAGAACTTTGAGGAGGCAATTAAACATTTTGGAAAGTCAATGAAAGACGCGTGGACAGCCTGCAATATAACTCACTACATGGTAAGGTTATGTCTTTTTCTTTTACTTAAGTGTGATCCTCTTTTTTTTTATTACTTACTATGCATTCTTATGTCTTACAGCATATCATATACAACCACCTTCCCTATTTTGTCAAAAAGTATGGATGCCCAGCTATTTGGTCTACCCAAGGCATGGAGAAGTCTCACTACATGGCACGTAATGCATTTTTTAGACACACACAACACTATGGAGGGAGTCAGAAGGTGAATAGTCTGAAGGAAGTCTTCCAATGGTTTTACCGAGGCATACTACAGAGGCTGCATGCTAAAAGAAAAGTTGCTAGCTCCAAAATCAAGCTTGCTTTTCTTCTAGCCCAAAAGCAAAGACGAAGACAAGCTCTAGACAATTCAATTGCAGCAGAGAGACATAGACAATGGAGGGAATCGAAGATATTTAGAAACCATAAATGGACAAGTAAACATGAATAGGACTCATTTGTAACTTATTGGTGTTATGTCCACATGTTTTCAAACTCATTCAATAGAAATTTTTTTAGTGGAACAAGTGACTCTTGGTGTTATGCATGAAAAGTATTTCAATGTGAAACATATGATCTGAACTTGATACAATTTGTTTACAATTTCAATATATTGTTCATTTAATATTTAACGACACCACTCTATGTAAATGTACAAATCATTTCATCATCAACTTATTAATCATTTATACAAGATCATACCAGATATCAAAGACTTTATACAAATCAGTTCAAATTTAATATAATGTTTGTGCTATATTCGATGACTAAATCCTATTTCTCCCAGGGCGTGCCGATCGGAACTCTCTTTTTGATCTTGATTGGAGTCTTTTTCTTCTTTATTGGCTTGATGTCGACTGTCTCTTTATCCTTTTCTTCAGCTCTCTCCACCTGTTCCTCTTCTTGGACTGTGTGGCCTGATGCAATCATGGGTGGCTCTCGAAACCTTACGAGCTGGTGTTTTCCATAGCCCTCCAGATATTTGGGCTCCTTAACACCACATGCTAATGCATAAGAAGTGTAAGACAAAAAGTAAGCGGCCCTAGAGGCCTGCTTATTCACATAATCTCCAAATATATCTATGGCAGACAACCTCTCTATCAAAATGATCTTTTTCCTTTTGCCATGAAAGAACATGTCCACCTAAAGCCCTGGACAAACATTTTAGGAAGTAAACAATGGCTTCTCCATTGTTGCTCAACTGCCTATGGTAAATCAAGATCTTGGCACTGCCTAGATCATGAATATAATGAGCTAGGCCTGACATTTTGCGAAACCCAACCTGCCTGCTTCCACTTGATCTCTGGAGGAATGTGTCATCCTCAATTTGTAGCTGCAACATATCAAAGGATTGGAGTGAGACAATACACAACCTACAAAAACAAAGTTAAGCAGAAGTCAAAGTATATGATTTGAAGTACCTTCTCATTTTCATCAGCAACAAGCAGTTCATCTTTCCAAAGATTTATCCCTCTCCCTTCTTGTCCAGCCTCTTCTTTAGGCTTTTTTGTGTATAGTGCTGAGAGATTCATAGCTTCCTGTGTGAGCTGGAAGGCAGCTTCATCTGGCTCTTGGAACTTTTCAGCCTCTTTGAAACAAAATGAAAGGGCCTCTACAGGATCAAACATTGTTTCTAAAGCCAGTAGTGAATGGTCATCCTCTATGCCAACCTCCTTGTCAAGCCTTGAAGCCTGGGCAATAAGGGAAATGGCATAGTCCTCCCTCAAATCAAACATACACTCTATATCATGGAGGAAAACATAATCCTTTCCACCAATCAACACACTTGGAAGCATGGGCACTGCATAGTTGCTGCTCTGAACATCAAAATCTTCAACTGGCTCTGCTCCCCTCAGAGTTTTTGTCCTCAGTTGAACAAGGTCAAGAGCAGCCACTTGCAGCCCCTCATCCTGAAGGTTGATATCTTCTTCTTGCTCTGCCATTTCTGTGACCAAAGAAACATCCTCCTTTTCAGAAGCTTCAGATGTGTCTTCTTCTTCTATTTCCTGCCCTTGTTCATCCAAAGACTCCTGACTGAAGACAATGTACATAAGAAATGCCATGCTCTCCTCCAGCACTCTGCACTTTCTGGTGTGCAAAGTACAGTTGAATTTATAGTGATCAGGCAGGCTGTCAAATCTTCTGTTCACATGGTACCTCAGCCTGTCATTGGAGACAATATGATTTAGGTGCACAAAAACCTTTTCTCCTCCCACAATTCTTCCTGCCTCTGTCAGTTCTTTGAAGGCATCCCAATAGTCTGAAAGAAAATCTTTGTGCTGCTCCAGTACAGAGCTCATTGTGAACTCCATGTTGAAAATACTGTGGTATATATGGAAGTTACTCTGAGCCTTGCATTTGTGAAGAAACTCAAATAGGAGCAAATCTGGAGAATTGTCCTCTTCTGGTTCCATTTGTTTTTTGATGGATGAATCAGCACTCTGCTCCAGCCTCTTCTTTTTGCTTGTTCAAAAACTTATATACTATGAATTCTATATGCTGACATATGCAATCAGTGAATGCATTGTATATCACCAGATAATTCCTTCATGACATCTCATGACTCACCTGGTGATTGCTGTGGTCTAATAATAGCAGCAGAAAAGTCCAGCTTCCTCTTGAAAGGTGGGGCCTGGGAGCCAGCTGTTCCAAAACAAAAACATTTCTCATCATCAAGGAAGATTTCCACAGGGCTAAAGATAGCAAATTAATGAGGTAGAAGTGAGAAACAAATAATACACAGGAATTGCAGCAAAATGCGATATGGGTTGTTTAGAGAATTATAAACCACTCTCCTCGCATTTTGTTGCAAATTCTCAAATTCTGTTCATGTGCATGTCAAATCAAGCACTTGGTTCATCTCAGTGATTCCTGGACACTATGATCTCATATGCAAGAGAAATAATGGAATGAGTGAAACTATTCATGAGGAATGTGTCAACAACAGGAATTTGCAGCAAAATGCGATATGGGCTGTTTAGAGAACTATAAACCACTCTCCTCGCATTTTGTTGCAAATTCTCAAGTTCTGTTCATGTGCATGTCAAATCAAGCACTTGGTTCATCTCAGTGATTCCTAGACACTATGATCTCATATGCAAGAGAAATGATGGAATGAGTGAAACTTTTCATGAGGAAGGAGTCAACAACAGGAATTTGCAGCAAAATGCGATATGGGCTGTTTAGAGAATTATAAACCACTCTCCTCGCATTTTGTTGCGAATTTCTTGTTTCTATTCATATCAACCTACAATCTAATTTCTGGGTGATTTACCACATTCTTGAACAGTATTAATTGAAAATGTAAGAAGAAGGATGGAGCTGAGTGAAGACATTGGGACATCAAAAATCCAATGGATGGAAGAAATAAATGTTGAAAAACATTGAAACCAAACTAGAATTCTGACCTTTTTTTTCCTTTTCCATGCTGATTGAGTTGCACTGGTAAATCTCCTGCTCTTTCTCTAGCTTGAACTTTGCACTCTAGGTAACCTGGAGATCTTGCAGTACTGTCTTCAGGCAGGTTGCAATATGGATGGAGTGTGCTGGGTAGGAAAGGATCAGAGAGAAGGAAATGGAAGATGCGAGGGTCGTGGCAGGGATGAAAGATTGGAATCCAGGGGAGGGAAAAGTGGTTGTAGTATTGATGATGAAATCATGAATGGCACAAGTTCCAAGGAATAAAGTGTACTTTCACACGTGCCAAATTTCAAACTCCAAGAGATCTGGGTCCCATCCACACGTGTGAAAAATGACTACAGTCCACACGTGTGGGATTTAGCGATTCTTTAATTCTATTTGCACTTATTTGTGGTATCCTGTTTTAGACCTCTTGCCCTCCAGTCTCTGCTCTCTGGCCTCCCTATCTCCATACTCTGCAGCATCAGCATCTTGTCCAGCAGCACAGGTTCATCCTCAGCATAGATTACTCCTCAGCAGCACAGCACATCCACAGATAGATTCCAGGTCAGTAACAATGGGTTCTCCCCTTAGTCTTTGCAATCTTCTTACCTAAAATAGAAAAAATACATCCTGCATGGAAATGCATAGACTCAAACCAAGACAGAGAAATCACTGTAGGAATGCAGATCTTCAAGTGTGATATTTGCATGTGATCTTCTTGCATAAACTCCATTCATACTGTATTTGGTTGGAGAAACATAGAAATCACTGTAGGAGTGCACCAGCATGTCATTTCAAAAATTTGCAGCAAAATGCAATGTGGACCTGTTTGAAATTCCAAACTGCTCATATCGCATTTTATTGCAAATTTCTCTATTTGGCTTCTTCCACCCCTGTGATTGCCTTTTCTTTGTTAGAACATGTTCTGGTTTTGTGACTTCCATAGCTGTAATCTTCTTGCATAAACTCCATTCATACTGTATTTGGTTGGAGAGACAAAGAAATCACTGTAGGAGTGCACCAGCATTTCATTTCAAAAATTTGCAGCAAAATGAGATGTGGACCTATTTGAAATTCCAAACTGCTCATATCGCATTTTATTGCAAATTTCTCTATTTGGCTTCTTCCACCCCTGTGATTGCCTTTTCTTTGTTAGAACATGTTCTGGTTTTGTGACTTCCATAGCTGTAATCTTCTTGCATAAACTCCATTCATACTGTATTTGGTTGGAGAAACATAGAAATCACTGTAGGAGTGCACCAGCATGTCATTTCAAAAATTTGCAGCAAAATGCGATGTGGACCTGTTTGAAATTCCAAACTGCTCATATCGCATTTTATTGCAAATTTCTCTATTTGGCTTCTTCCACCCCTGTGATTGCCTTTTCTTTGTTAGAACATGTTCTCCATGTCTGTGATCTCTTTCCAATCCTTTGTATGCAGTTTTTCAGAGTGATGGCAAGAACCAAGTCAATTGCAAGGAAAGTTGGCAAAGGACCAGGTCTTGCAGCAACAGCAGCTGGGGCAGGTACCAAGAAGTTTAGTGTGCCTCCAAAGGGAAGAGCTGCACATGGCAGGAAGGGTAAGCCAATGAGCTTGCTCAAGCAAAAGGCCAAAAGATTGAATAAGGGTGCAGGTGTGCTAAGGGAGATAAGGAGGCAACAGAAAGCTATAGGCTTTGCAATACCGAAAGCACCCTTTCAAAGACTGGTGAGAGAAATTTGTGACAGTTGGAACCTTGGGTTCAGGTGGAATAGAACTGCCATTCTTTCCTTACAGGAAATGGCAGAGGATTACCTGGAGAAATATTTTGAGGATGCAATGCTTGTAGCAGCCCATGCTCACAGGGTGACTTTGATGGCCAAAGACTTCAACACTTTGTCCAGAGTGAGATGGAGGTATGACAAGCTGGTTCATCCTGTGGAATGGCAGGACATCAAAATGAGAGATATATTGCTAATTCCACCTACAAGGAAGTTGAAGGTTGATGAGGTAAAGGTTGTTGAGGTAACACACTCAAAGAACACCAGAGGGAAGGCTGCTTATGAGGACTCACTGAAGCAGCAAATAAAAGAAACAAAATCTGTTATAGATGTGGAGACTGGAAAGAAGGAGCTACACATACATAGAAGGTTGAAGGAGCTGGGCCCTGATGTAGTTGTACATATTGAGGATGAAGTTTTAGTCAATGATTTTGATTTGACAAAACAATGCTTAGCAGCATTGGCTAACAAGAATGAGTATTGCTCAGATACTATCATTCTTGCAATGCTCTAGTAAGTGTCTATAAATTTTACATTTTTTGCAAATCAATCCTCCTTGTGACTCCTTTATAACCTACCCTAATTATTTTCTGATCCTATGCAGCATGATGAGAAGCTGGCTTCACCCCTCTGTACAGCATACAGTCCATATTGTTGATCCAGCCATTTCTTCTAGATTAAGAGATGCAAAGGAGACTCCCATGAGTATTTCCAGAGCTGGTTCAAACACTGCAATTTTGAAGTAATTGATATTTTGCTACTTCCATACCATAGCAGGTATGTGGGTGACTACTTCTTTTAAGATTCTTCTTTAATATTGGGAAGTCTTGTAGCCTTTCATTTTCTTATGCTTTTTTCCTTATGCAGTGACCACTGGAGTTTTGTGTCTATTGACATCCACAGCACAAGCAATGCTTTCTATTCAACTGTCTAAAAAACACACACAGAGAGCTGAAATTGTAAGTGCTGTGTGTGCTTTTTGAACTTAAAACTTCATTATTTTGATACCATACTAACTAAATTATACATATTGCAGTTGTATTAGAAGGCTATTAGATGCATTGGATCACTGTCCTCCAAATGTCTCTCTTTTGGATTCAATAGAGCCAATAAGTCTAGAGGTAAAAAGTCTATTAAATGCTATGTCTTTGAACTTATTGAATAATTTTGTTTTGTGTTGATGCTCATAGTTTCTAACATTTTTTTCTAACTGTACAGACACCACAACAAAATGATTCAAGTAGCTGTGGATGGAGGGTGCTGATCAATGCAAAATATATACTTTCAAGCTACTTTGAGAAGGAACAGCCACACCTGGTAAGGAAAAATACTTTTCATTTAGCTTGAAGATAATTCATAATGATACAAAGTGTTCTAAATTATCCTCTGCCATTGCAGATGAAAGAGGATAGCTTCAGCCCCAACTATGTACATAATTTTAGAGCTCATACAATTTGGAGGTTTTTGAGCTATGCCTCCCCCAAACCTATTGTACCAGCTACTGTGGAGCTGGGTGAAAGATCTAAAGTACAAGAAGGTGTCATACACCTTGATCCCACAGATGAAGCACCTAATGCTGAGGACCAAAAGCCACAGGAGCAATCACAGAGTGCTGAGGAGGAGCAGACACAGGAGCAAAGACCTGCTGCTGATGTTGAGGAGAAGGTGGAGAAGCAGCAAAGAGAGGCTTCTGGGGCAGTGGAGGAGACAGGATGGAGCACGGACAGGATGGAGCAGCAGAGAGAAGATCCTCCAGAAAATGTAGAGCAGCCTCTGGATAAAACTATACATAAATAGAAAATGGATGTCAGAAATATGTTCTACAGATTCAGCTAAACAGTTCTGTACAAAATCTTACTTGATTGAATACAAAACCTTTCTTTATGGAGTCTGTGTTATCTCAATTTTAAAATTTTCTATGTCTTTGCATTTAACTGAGCTCTCTCTTCTTCTGAGTAACTGCAAAAAAGCAATATGAATTAGAGTGGTAAATTAAACTAATAGCAATGCTTAATGAGACTAGGATAAATCAGATGGTGTACCTTTCTATTGTTGTAGATAAATAAAAAGTCGTTTGAGATAGAACCTTTAGTCTCAAACAGAATGTCACTGCGCAATTGAGCTAGGGAGCAACATTCTCTTAATGAGATATTGGCTAGCACATCACCATTCTCAACAACATCAATATCAATAAGTTTATTTTCTGCACCAAAAGACTCTTCATCTTGATCCATTGGGACAAGCTTTGTGCCTAGCATTCGATTGCGCTTGTAATAAAAAGAGAAAATAAAATTTTGTGATGCAACCATGTACTTCAGTTGCATAGAAGGTTGGGCCACCTCACAAAACACTGAACTACATGTCTTCTTATCCCAACCTTTATCCAAAAATTGTGGCATGCATGCCGAATTTGTTGCTTTAACTGTGAACATTGTTTTTGAAACCTTTACTGGAAAGGTATTAAACAAGTCTACAAAAACTGTGAGAGGCATGCACAAAGAAATTTTTACTATCCTAGTGGCAATATTGGGCCTTAGAGCTTTCTGTACTTCTGTAAAAAGCTTCGCCCTATATGCCTCTGTAACACTAGAATGTGGGTGAGGCCAATCCACCGAATTCCACGCCGGAAGGTCTTGTTTTATTAATACACCATGTGTGTTAGCTTTGTCCAGCAACTGATAAAAATGATCAGTAAAAAATATACCCGATTGAGCTAGCTCTGTTGCACATCGACCTTGGTATTGTTGTTCTCCTATCGATCCATGCAGAACATCTATAAATCCCAGAATACAATCGATGTTTTGCCATGTCTCATACGATGAAGGATATAAATCTGAAATAAAACAACACAAGAATGTCAATAAGCTAAGAGAGAAAGCTTCATCTTAAAAATCCATACACCTCATGAAGAAAAAAACCACAATAGAAAAATATACAATTAGGCCTGTGTTGCGGAAGATTTTTTGGATAGTCTCGCAAGACAAGTTCTTTATGCATGTACACGTGCTGAATCAAAACTTCTTTCACGGATATCTTCCCTTTGGTGATTTTAAAATCTCGTACTCTTCCCTTCCACGATGCCAAGAAAATGTTTTTTGTCTGGGGTCTTTTTCTTTTGCTAGGTTGCATGAGCACCCATGCTCCTTTCGAAACACTAAACCTTTCCCAAGTTCCTTCCGTTTTGATTGTACTTGAATTCTCTACCGACGAAATAGAAGCAGCAGGTCGGCGGGGTAAGGATGTTTGGTATAATTCTACCTTCGTAGCATTATCATCCACAGAGCGTCTTCCACAAGAACGGCCGTGGTTTTGGTTCACCATGGAGATTTTCTGAATCTGTAACAATAGCAAAGTAATGTAACTAAGATAACAATTTGAAGTTTCAAGAAAGAGAAAGTGGGCAAACAGACAGTTGACGAGAAACATCTTACTCTACGCCAAACAGGATCAAGGGAGCAGTTTTGGAAAAGAAAGGCTGTTGCACAATGAGGCAATGGTGTAGAATGGTAGACCTTTTGCACGAAAGGCGGCACAACATTTGAAAATTCAAAGGAAGGTGGAAGCGGGAAGGATCTTGTCAGATAAAATGTCAGTTTAGATTTTATCTTCTTGTCCAAAGATCTTCTGAGAATAAAAAACCAATCTCCTCATTAATGTAGCACGCTTGTACTTACATAAAGTATTGTTTCTTTTTTCTATTTTCTCTTATTTTAGTGAATTTTCAACGTTACGTTGGCCTTCTATTGATTGGTTGAGAGCTTATTTTTCCAAACCGTAAAAGGCCCCAAAATGAGCTCCCTTTTTTCCTAATGTAGTACATGTCTAGATCTTTTCTTATGAGATTCAAGAGGGAGATCAATGAGGAGGATGTTTGAACTAAGAGAATTGTCTGAATTAGATGAAATTCTAGCCCACATAGGATTTTGTGCTATGAATGCAAGCCCTAAAAAATGAATTGAGTACACCATTCAATGATAAATCAATATAGACCTGGTTGATTATTGGCTCACATACAAACTTGTGTTTGCTTGAAATTATGAATCAAACCATGACATATGACAAGCTCTTGAACCAAGTAGCAAAGCATGAGTAGAAGAGAAAGATAAGGGAAGTGATGACGATGACAGTTCAACATCAATAAAAAGAGATAAATTTTATTTTAAACTCAAGAATGCCTTGCAAGAACTATTAGGATGGATCTTGGTCTTGAAGATGTGGCTCCTTTGGAAGTTCTAGTACCAAGTCTTTGAGCACTAGAGTCAAGCATCAACTTGGAGAGCTAGAAGATATCAACAAGTTTCTATACACACTAGTGGAACTTGATGAATTTTGAGCCTGATAATTTTGGTCTCAACAAGTAATCCACCTATGTGGAAAATCTTAGCATGATGGGCACATTGTAAAGAAGAATATGAAGAAGCGGATGCTTGTCCTTTTATACAATTCCAAGCTAGGACCTCTCAATGTTGGGAATCAAGCTCTCAGTTATTGTTCCTGTTGTGTGAGTAGGTGAATAAGGTGAGTCACATTGACTCAACCATAGTTAGTTCTTATCTACTATGTATGGGTGTGAGCTTAGTAGTGTTCAATTGTATTGTGTGGGGTGAATATGAGCCGATTGTGGAGTAGACTGTTGCTCCCTCTTGGTTGCTTCCTCTATCTCTCTTCTTGTTTTTCTTAATATGGTATTAGAGCCACCGTTCCTTACCTTCTGGTTGCCCACACTGCTTGTGGAAGCTTGCGGGAGTGCTTCTCCTACTCTAAAGCTTCGAAGTGATGAGAAGAGATCTCGTTTTTTGGACTGAAGTAGCAATTTCCAGCTTCTGTTTGGCTTGAGAGTTGTCCAATTGATGTCTTCTTGCTAAGGGGAGATCACTATTACTCATACGTTGCTCGTGGGAGATGTATTTTGACAAAACACAACTCGTTTTTACTGTTTGGGTGTGATAGAACGGAGCTGATCTCTTTTTCTGGACAACTACTACTTGGTTTGAGACAAAGCAAGAGGTATATACAACAGTAAGAAATAAAAACATCTCTCCAAACCTCATCACCTAGCTCTCTGGAGGTTATTTGTGGCTGAAAAAAACTCTCCTACATCTCCTATCAAGTGAGGAGAACCTTCAGCTTGTAGATCTCGTTTTTTTGCTCCTGGACAGCTTTTGGAGACTTCAAAAGTGATATACGACTTGCTTTCTTCCTTTTTCCATCACCCCAAAGGTTTGCTACATCCTCCTACATCATTTTTGTGGAGTCTTAGTCTCTCTGTGAGCTACCAGGACTCCCGCGTTCCTCCAAACACAAAAAGTGATGCTGCTGTTTTTTTGTTCAAAAGTGATCAAATTGTCATTTTTCGGACTATTTATTTCTCAAACTGTGTGGATTTGGATGCTGGTCTGAACTGACAAGTTGGAGACAGTATACAAGCTTTGACTTTGCTTTTGGAAGCAAGTTCATTTGGATTTACTGTCAAAATTTATGAGCTTGGGAAAATAAGAAAAAGTCACAGTTTACAACTTACTGTCAAATTGTCAGATGCAGTTGCAGGCATGATATTGCAATGTTCATGGATATATGTGATGGTATTTGGATGCCCAATGGTTGGATGTTAATGTCAAGTAGCTTGACAGATGCTATGCCTTGCTAGTGATAGTAGCAAAGTGGCATTTTGAGTCCGGTTGATCCATTGAATTAGTAAATAATAGTGAAACCTTATGGAATTTGAGTCGGAGCTTGTATACTGTGTAATGTTGCCTGTTCTTAGCAGCAAATAATAGTGAAACCTTATGGAATTTGGACCTGCACTAAATTGGAAAGTTGTAGACCCGTGGATTGGCTAGAATTGGTTTGTTGATAGTTTTTACATCTGAGGAAACATGCGAAAGTTATTGACTGTGCAAAACAGCAAAAAGTTGTAGAAATCTAATGTTGGAAACCATGGCTAATGCTAGTGGCAATGACAACATTACACAAATTGTTGGAGAGAAGTTGGATCAAAATAATTATGCCATTTAGAAGTTTCGGATGGAAAATTTCCTGATTGGAAAAGGGTATTGGGATCTCATTGCTGGTGATGAGGCAACATGCCTGTCAAGAATCCTACTATGGTCATGCAGGTTATGAGTTGCACATCCCCCAAGAATGCCTGGGATATCTTGATGAGGTATTATGGCACCACAACAAGTTCCAGAAAGATACAGTTGAGATAGAAATTTAACAATATGTCAAGAAGGGAGAGAACGATATAGGAATATGTGACTGATATCAAAACTATAGCTGATCAATTGGCCTCTATTGATGCTCCTATGGATGATGATGACATGGTTGCAGTCACTCTGAATGGACTTCGTCCCGAATATAAGTCATTTGACACTTCTATTTCTGTGAGACAGAATATGCTGGATTTCAATGAGCTGGTTGCTCTTTTGATCCATGAGGAAGTGAAGCTTGGGCTGAATACCAATGGCAGTAGCTTAAGCAAAAGTGATGCAGTGTTCTACTCTGATAAGAGAGGTCGTGGTGGACGACACGGAGGTTCATTCCATGGTAGAGGTGATGGCAGGCATGTCCCTAAAACCCCTAGTCAGTTACCTCAGAGAGGATGTGGAGCCTTTAGAGGTAGGGGGAGAGGTGCTTCTCATGGTAGAGGTACTTGGTAGCAACCGCAACAAATAGTGCATAATCCTAATAGTGATAAGACATGTCATTACTGTGGCAAGGTTGGCCATATTTCCAGAGACTGTTTCAAGAAGTAAGCAAATCAAATAGGAAAGGCAAATCAGCATGGTCATTTTGCCTCTTCTAGTCATGCGCATGAGACATCCTCAGATCAGCTATTTGCTATGATGCATGTGCAGGATCATAAGCCTACTGATGGTGGCTTGGATGATATATGGTATATTGATTTAGGAGCATCTAATCACATGACACCACATGGAGAGTGGTTTGATGAGATGACTCCTGGTGTGCATGGTTATGTTTGCACAGGAGATGATACCATTAGGAAAAAAGGGAGCTCATTTTGGGGCCTTTTACGGTTTGGAAAAATAAGCTCTCAACCAATCAATAGAAGGCCAACGTAACGTTGAAAATTCACGAAAATAAGAGAAAATAGAAAAAAGAAACAATACTTTATGTAAGTACAAGCGTGCTACATTAATGAGGAGATTGGTTTTTTATTCTCAGAAGATCTTTGGACAAGAAGATAGAATCTAAACTGACATTTTATCTGACAAGATCCTTCCCGCTTCCACCTTCCTTTGAATTTTCAAATGTTGTGCCGCCTTTCGTGCGAAAGGTCTACCATTCTACACCATTGCCTCATTGTGCAATAGCCTTTCTTTTCCAAAACTGCTCCCTTGATCCTGTTAGGCGTAGAGTAAGATGTTTCTCGTCAACTATTTGTTTGCCCACTTTCTCTTTCTTGAAACTTCAAATTGTTATCTTAGTTACATTACTTTGCTATTGTTACAGATTCAGAAAATCTCCATGGTGAACCAAAACCACGGCCGTTCTTGTGGAAGACGCTCTGTGGATGATAATGCTACGAAGGCAGAATTATACCAAACATCCTTACCCCGCCGACCTGCTTCTTCTATTTCGTCGGTAGAGAATTCAAGTACAGTCAAAACGGAAGGAACTTGGGAAAGGTTTAGTGTTTCGAAAGGAGCATGGGTGCTCATGCAACCTAGCAAAAGAAAAAGACCCCAGACAAAAAACATTTTCTTGGCATCGTGGAAGGGAAGAGTACGAGATTTTAAAATCACCAAAGGGAAGATATCCGTGAAAGAAGTTTTGATTCAGCACGTGTACATGCATAAAGAACTTGTCTTGCGAGACTATTCAAAAAATCTTCCGCAACACAGGCCTAATTGTATATTTTTCTATTGTGGTTTTTTTCTTCATGAGGTGTATGGATTTTTAAGATGAAACTTTCTCTCTTAGCTTATTGACATTCTTGTGTTGTTTTATTTCAGATTTATATCCTTCATTGTATGAGACATGGCAAAACATTGATTGTATTCTGGGATTTATAGATGTTCTGCATGGATCGATAGGAGAACAACAATACCAAGGTCGATGTGCAATAGAGCTAGCTCAATCGGGTATATTTTTTACTGATCATTTTTATTAGTTGCTGGACAAAGCTAACACACATGGTGTATTAATAAAACAAGACCTTCCGGCGTGGAATTCGGTGGATTGGCCTCACCCACATTCTAGTGTTACAGAGGCATATAGGGCGAAGCTTTTTACAGAAGTACAGAAAGCTCTAAGGCCCAATATTGCCACTAGGATAGTAAAAATTTCTTTGTGCATGCCTCTCACAGTTTTTGTAGACTTGTTTAATACCTTTCCAGTAAAGGTTTCAAAAACAATGTTCACAGTTAAAGCAACAAATTCGGCATGCATGCCACAATTTTTGGATAAAGGTTGGGATAAGAAGACATGTAGTTCAGTGTTTTGTGAGGTGGCCCAACCTTCTATGCAACTGAAGTACATGGTTGCATCACAAAATTTTATTTTCTCTTTTTATTACAAGCGCAGTCGAATGCTAGGCACAAAGCTTGTCCCAATGGATCAAGATGAAGAGTCTTTTGGTGCAGAAAATAAACTTATTGATATTAATGTTGTTGAGAATGGTGATGTGCTAGCCAATATCTCATTAAGAGAATGTTGCTCCCTAGCTCAATTGCGCAGTGACATTCTGTTTGAGACTAAAGGTTCTATCTCAAACGACTTTTTATTTATCTACAACAATAGAAAGGTACACCATCTGATTTATCCTAGTCTCATTAAGCATTGCTATTAGTTTAATTTACCACTCTGATTCATATTGCTTTTTTGCAGTTACTCAGAAGAAGAGAGAGCTCAGTTAAATGCAAAGACATAGAAAATTTTAAAATTGAGATAACACAGACTCCATAAAGAAAGGTTTTGTATTCAATCAAGTAAGATTTTGTACAGAACTGTTTAGCTGAATCTGTAGAACATATTTCTGACATCCATTTTCTATTTATGTATAGTTTCATCCAGAGGCTGCTCTACATTTTCTGGAGGATCTTCTCTCTGCTGCTCCATCCTGTCCGTGCTCCATCCTGTCTCCTCCACTGCCCCAGAAGCCTCTCTTTGCTGCTTCTCCACCTTCTCCTCAACATCAGCAGCAGGTCTTTGCTCCTGTGTCTGCTCCTCCTCAGCACTCTGTGATTGCTCCTGTGGCTTTTGGTCCTCAGCATTAGGTGCTTCATCTGTGGGATCAAGGTGTATGACACCTTCTTGTACTTTAGAGCTTTCACCCAGCTCCACAGTAGCTGGTACAATAGGTTTGGGGGAGGCATAGCTCAAAAACCTCCAAATTGTATGAGCTCTAAAATTATGTACATAGTTGGGGCTGAAGCTATCCTCTTTCATCTGCAATGGCAGAGGACAATTTAGAACACTTTGTATCATTATGAATTATCTTCAAGCTAAATGAAAAGTATTTTTCCTTACCAGGTCTGGCTGTTCCTTCTCAAAGTAGCTTGAAAGTATATATTTTGCATTGATCAGCACCCTCCATCCACAGCTACTTGAATCATTTTGTTGTGGTGTCTGTACAGTTAGAAAAAAATGTTAGAAACTGTGAGCATCAGCACAAAACAAAATTATTCAATAAGTTCAAAGACATAGCATTTAATAGACTTTTTACCTCTAGACTTATGGCTCTATTGAATCCAAAAGAGAGACATTTGGAGGACAGTGATCCAATGCATCTAATAGCCTTCTAATACAACTGCAATATGTATAATTTAGTTAGTATGGTATCAAAATAATGAAGTTTTAAGTTCAAAAAGCACACACAGCACTTACAATTTCAGCTCTCTGTGTGTGTTTTTTAGAGAGTTGAATAGAAAGCATTGCTTCTGCTGGATGTCAATAGACACAAAACTCCAGTGGTCACTGCATAAGGAAAAAAGCATAAGAAAATGAAAGGCTACAAGACTTCCCAATATTAAAGAAGAATCTTAAAAGAAGTAGTCACCCACATACCTGCTATGGTATGGAAGTAGCAAAATATCAATTACTTCAAAATTGCAGTGTTTGAACCAGCTGGAAATACTCATGGGAGTCTCCTTTGCATCTCTTAATCTATCTGAAGAAATGGTTGGATCAACAATATGGACTGTATGCTGTACAGAGGGGTGAAGCCAGCTTCTCATCATGCTGCATAGGATCAGAAAATAATTAGGGTAGGTTATAAAGGAGTTACAAGGAGGATTGATTTGCAAAAAATGTAAAATTTATAGACACTTACTAGAGCATTGCAAGAATGATAGTATTTGAGCAATACTCATTCTTGTTAGCCAATGCTGCTAAGCATTGTTTTGTCAAATCAAAATCATTGACTGAAACTTCATCCTCAATATGTACAACTACATCAGGGCCCAGCTCCTTCAACCTTCTATGTATGTGTAGCTCCTTCTTTCCAGTCTCCACATCTATAACAGATTTTGTTTCTTTTATTTGCTGCTTCAGTGAGTCCTCATAAGCAGCCTTCCCTCTGGTGTTCTTTGAGTGTGTTACCTCAACAACCTTTACCTCATCAACCTTCAACTTCCTTGTAGGTGGAATTAGCAATATATCTCTCATTTTGATGTCCTGCCATTCCACAGGATGAACCAACTTGTCATACCTCCATCTCACTCTGGACAAAGTGTTGAAGTCTTTGGCCATCAAAGTCACCCTGTGAGCATGGGCTGCTACAAGCATTGCATCCTCAAAATATTTCTCCAGGTAATCCTCTGCCATTTCCTATAAGGAAAGAATGGCAGTTCTATTCCACCTGAACCCAAGGTTCCAACTGTCACAAATTTCTCTCACCAGTCTTTGAAAGGGTGCTTTGGGTATTGCAAAGCCTATAGCTTTCTGTTGCCTCCTTATCTCCCTTAGCACACCTGCACCCTTATTCAATCTTTTGGCCTATTGCTTGAGCAAGCTCATTGGCTTACCCTTCCTACCATGTGCAGCTCTTCCCTTTGGAGGCACACTAAACTTCTTGGTACCTGCCCCAGCTGCCGTTGCTGCAAGACCTAGTCCTTTGCCAACTTTCCTTGCAGTTGACTTGGTTCTTGCCATCACTCTGAAAAACTGCATACAAAGGATTGGAAAGAGATCACAGACATGGAGAACATGTTCTAACAAAGAAAAGGCAATCACAGGGGTGGCAGAAGCCAAATAGAGAAATTTGCAATAAAATGCGATATGAGCAGTTTGGAATTTCAAACAGGTCCACATCGCATTTTGCTGCAAATTTTTGAAATGACATGCTGGTGCACTCCTACAGTGATTTCTATGTTTCTCCAACCAAATACAGTATGAATGGAGTTTATGCACGAAGATTACAGCTATGGAAGTCACAAAACCAGAACATGTTCTAACAAAGAAAAGGCAATCACAGGGGTGGAAGAAGCCAAATAGAGAAATTTGCAATAAAATGCGATATGAGCAGTTTGGAATTTCAAACAGGTCCACATCGCATTTTGCTACAAATTTTTGAAATGACATGCTGGTGCACTCCTACAGTGATTTCTTTGTCTCTCCAACCAAATACAGTATGAATGGAGTTTATGCAAGAAGATTACAGCTATGGAAGTCACAAAACCAGAACATGTTCTAACAAAGAAAAGGCAATCACAGGGGTGGAAGAAGCCAAATAGAGAAATTTGCAATAAAATGCGATATGAGCAGTTTGGAATTTCAAACAGGTCCACATCGCATTTTGCTGCAAATTTTTGAAATGACATGCTGGTGCACTCCTACAGTGATTTCTATGTTTCTCCAACCAAATACAGTATGAATGGAGTTTATGCAAGAAGATCACATGCAAATATCACACTTGAAGATCTGCATTCCTACAGTGATTTCTCTGTCTTGGTTTGCGTCTATGCATTTCCATGCAGGATGTATTTTTTCTATTTTAGGCAAGAAGATTGCAGAGACTAAGGGGAGAACCCATTGTTATTGACCTGGAATCTATCTGTGGATGTGCTGTGCTGCTGAGGAGTAATCTGTGCTGAGGATGAACCTGTGCTGCTGGACAAGATGCTGATGCTGCAGAGTATGGAGGTAGGGAGGCAAGAGAGCAGAGACTGGAGGGCAAGAGGTCTAAAACAGGATACCACAAATAAGTGCAAATAGAATTAAAGAATCACTAAATCCCACATGTGTGGAATGTAGTCGTTTTTCACACGTGTGGATGGGACCTAGATCTCTTGGAGTTTGAAATTTGGCACGTGTGAAAGTAGACTTTATTCCTTGGAACTTGTGCCATTCATGATTTCATCATCAATACCACAACCACTTTTCCCTCCCCTGGATCCCAATCTTTCATCCCTGCCACGACCCTCGCATCTTCCATTTCCTTCTCTCTGATCCTTTCCTACCCAGCACACTCCATCCAGACTGCAACCTGCCTGAAGACAGTACTGCCAGATCTCTAGGTTACCTAGAGTGCAAAGTTCAAGCTAGAGAAAGAGCAAGAGATTTACCAGTGCAACTCAATCAGCATGGAAAAGGAAAAAAAAGGTCAGAATTCTAGTTTGGTTTCAATGTTTTTCAACATTTATTTCTTCCATCCATTGGATTTTTGATGTCCCAATGTCTTCACTCAGCTCCATCCTTCTTCTTACATTTTCAATTAATACTGTTCAAGAATGTGGTAAATCACCCAGAAATTAGATTGTAGGTTGATATGAATAGAAACAAGAAATTTGCAACAAAATGCGAGGAGAGTGGTTTATAATTCTCTAAACAGCCCATATCGCATTTTGCTGCAAATTCCTGTTGTTGACTCCTTCCTCATGAAAAGTTTCACTCATTCCATTATTTCTCTTGCATATGAGATCATAGTGTCCAGGAATCACTGAGATGAACCAAGTGCTTGATTTGACATGGACATGAACAGAACTTGAGAATTTGCAACAAAATGCGAGGAGAGTGGTTTATAGTTCTCTAAACAGCCCATATCGCATTTTGCTGCAAATTCCTATTGTTGACACATTCCTCATGAATAGTTTCACTCATTCCATTATTTCTCTTGCATATGAGATCATAGTGTCCAGGAATCACTGAGATGAACCAAGTGCTTGATTTGACATGCACATGAACAGAATTTGAGAATTTGCAACAAAATGCGAGGAGAGTGGTTTATAATTCTCTAAACAGCCCATATCGCATTTTGCTGCAAATTCCTGTGTATTATTTGTTTCTCACTTCTACCTCATTAATTTGCTATCTTTAGCCCTGTGGAAATCTTCCTTGATGATGAGAAATGTTTTTGTTTTGGAACAGCTGGCCCCACCTTTCAAGAGGAAGCTGGACTTTTCTGCTGCTATTATTAGACCACAGCAATCACCAGGTGAGTCATGAGATGTCATGAAGGAATTATCTGGTGATATACAATGCATTCACTAATTGCATATGTCAGCATATAGAATTCATAGTATATAAGTTTTTGAACAAGCAAAAAGAAGAGGCTGGAGCAGAGTGCTGATTCTTCCATCAAAAAACAAATGGAACCAGAAGAGGACAATTCTCCAGATTTGCTCCTATTTGAGTTTCTTCACAAATGCAAGGCTCAGAGTAACTTCCATATATACCACAGTATTTTCAACATGGAGTTCACAATGAGCTCTGTACTGGAGCAGCACAAAGATTTTCTTTCAGACTATTGGGATGCCTTCAAAGAACTGATAGAGGCAGGAAGAATTGTGGGAGGAAAAAAGGTTTTTGTGCACCTAAATCATATTGTCTCCAATGACAGGCTGAGGTACCATGTGAACAAAAGATTTGACAGCCTGCCTGATCACTATAAATTCAACTGTACTTTGCACACCAGAAAGTGCAGAGTGCTGGAGGAGAGATGGCATTTCTTATGTACACTGTCTTCAGTCAGGAGTCTTTGGATGAACAAGGGCAGGAAATAGAAGAAGAAGACACATCTGAAGCTTCTGAAAAGGAGGATGTTTCTTTGGTCACAGAAATGGCAGAGCAAGAAGAAGATATCAACCTTCAGGATGAGGGGCTGCAAGTGGCTGCTCTTGACCTTGTTCAACTGAGGACAAAAACTCTGAGGGGAGCAGAGCCAGTTGAAGATTTTGATGTTCAAAGCAGCAACTATGCAGTGCCCATGCTTCCAGGTGTGTTGATTGGTGGAAAGGATTATGTTTTCCTCCATGATATAGAGTGTATGTTTGATTTGAGGGAGGACTATGCCATTTCCCTTATTGCGGCTTCAAGGCTTGACAAGGAGGTTGGCATAGAGGATGACCATTTTGGAAACAATGTTTGATCCTGTAGAGGCCCTTTCATTTTGTTTCAAAGAGGCTGAAAAGTTCCAAGAGCCAGATGAAGCTGCCTTCCAGCTCACACAGGAAGCTATGAATCTCTCAGCACTATACATAGAAAAGCCTAAAGAAGAGGCTGGACAAGAAGGGAGAGGGATAAATCTTTGGAAAGATGAACTGCTTGTTGCTGATGAAAATGAGAAGATACTTCAAATCATATACTTTGACTTCTGCTTAACTTTGTTTTTGTAGGTTGTGTATTGTCTCACTCCAATCCTTTGATATGTTGCAGCTACAAATTGAGGATGACACATTCCTCCAGAGATCAAGTGGAAGCAGGCAGGTTGGGTTTCGCAAAATGTCAGGCCTAGCTCATTATATTCATGATCTAGGCAGTGCCAAGATCTTGATTTACCATAGGAAGTTGAGCAACAATGGAGAAGCCATTGTTTACTTCCTAAAATGTTTGTCCAGGGCTTTAGGTGGACATGTTCTTTCATGGCAAAAGGAAAAGATCATTTTGATAGAGAGGTTGTCTGCCATAGATATATTTGGAGATTATGTGAATAAGCAGGCCTCTAGGGCCGCTTACTTTTTGTCTTACACTTCTTATGCATTAGCATGTGGTGTTAAGGAGCCCAAATATCTGGAGGGCTATGGAAAACACCAGCTCGTAAGGTTTCGAGAGCCACCCATGATTGCATCAGGCCACACAGTCCAAGAAGAGGAACAGGTGGAGAGAGCTGAAGAAAAGGATAAAGAGACAGTCGACATCAAGCCAATAAAGAAGAAAAAGACTCCAATCAAGATCAAAAAGAGAGTTTCGATCGGCACGCCCTGGGAGAAATAGGATTTAGTCATCGAATATAGCACAAACATTATATTAAATTTGAACTGATTTGTATAAAGTCTTTGATATCTGGTATGATCTTGTATAAATGATTAATAAGTTGATGATGAAATGATTTGTACATTTACATAGAGTGGTGTCGTTAAATATTAAATGAACAATATATTGAAATTGTAAACAAATTGTATTAAGTTCAGATCATATGTTTCACATTGAAATACTTTTCATGCATAACACCAAGAGTCACTTGTTCCACTAAAAAAATTTCTATTGAATGAGTTTGAAAACATGTGGACATAACACCAATAGGTTACAAATGAGTCCTATTCATGTTTACTTGTCCATTTATGGTTTCTAAATATCTTCGATTCCCTCCATTGTCTATGTCTCTCTGCTGCAATTGAATTGTCTAGAGCTTGTCTTCGTCTTTGCTTTTGGGCTAGAAGAAAACCAAGCTTGATTTTGGAGCTAGCAACTTTTCTTTTAGCATGCAGCCTCTGCACTATGCCTCGGTAAAACCATTGGAAGACTTCCTTCAGACTATTCGCCTTCTGACTCCCTCCATAGTGTTGTGTGTGTCTAAAAAATGCATTACGTGCCATGTAGTGAGACTTCTCCATGCCTTGGGTAGACCAAATAGCTGGGCATCCATACTTTTTGACAAAATAGGGAAGGTGGTTGTATATGATATGCTGTAAGACATAAGAATGCATAGTAAGTAATAAAAAAAAAGAGGATCACACTTAAGTAAAAGAAAAAGACATAACCTTACCATGTAGTGAGTTATATTGCAGGCTGTCCACGCGTCTTTCATTGACTTTCCAAAATGTTTAATTGCCTCCTCAAAGTTCTTGTAATCACTCTTTGTCCATGTTACTTTGTCACAGAACATGAAGAGTTGATCAAGAGACCTCCACACCTCTGCCTTCCTATTTCGTGCTTCCCCATCTGCCTCATGATCTTTCACAGCATTATGGACTTGCTTCCACAATCCATAATTAATCTTTGAAACTGCTCTACCTTGCCTTACTTGCTTACTGTGTTTGGGTCGAGACAAGAATCTTCTTGCCTTAACACCACCAATAGAGGGCTTGATTGGTACCTCCTTGCCATTGGTAGACTTTTTAAAATCCTTTGTGATTTGAACATCTCCTCCATGCAGACCTATATCGGATAACACTTTTTCCAATGCTTGAAGACCATCCTTTCTAATTTTTTTGGGACGGAGTTTCCAAGCAAATCCAATATATAAAAATACCAATTTCTCAATAACTCGACATAGACCATGCAATGTGCAGATGTGAACATTACATAGTGGAATGTCCAGAATGGCCTTGAAGTCAGGGTCAACTTTATCTCTATTAGGTGCTCTCTTCCACCATTTTGAATCCATTACTTGAGTTGATTCTTTGCAGTAAAGACAAGGAGACTTTGAGTTGCCTCCTTTACTAATGTTATACATGCACTTAAGTGTTTTAAGATCCCCGGCCATGTGCCACTCTACTTGAAAATCACCTTTTAAGATCCCCGGCCATGTGCCACTCTACTTGAAAATCACCTTTTCCTGCAACATGGAGATTCTCGCCTTGCACTTGTCTTTTGATTATTCTTGGTATTTCCGTGTGGTGAAACACCCAATCTAGTGTTTAATGGTCTTCGGTTTTCACCTGCGAGATTATAGAAAACAAAAGTATTACTATATCAGATTTGAAAACAATGACCAAAATCAAGTATAAAACAACCCATGATCATACGTGGAACGAGCCTAACCACCATATGTGTTTCTCTGACTGCACACTAAAATACTTCAAACTCGCTTCAATCAATGATGTATCAATTGCTCCATTCATCAATGTAATAGTAACTCTTTCCATTTTCTTTTCCTTTACAACCTCACACTCATCCAGTTTGATAACAAATTTCAAAATGCCTTTGCACTCCTCAAATGTTATTCCATAAAACTCGACCATTCTTTTTTGAAGTTGTTGCAGATCTAAAAATATATTGTTCCAAGGATCATACACAGTGGTTCCTTTAACACCATGAAATATTTCTTCAATATGGATATATTGCCCAATAAATTCATCTATACTTTCATTCAAATGACCTCTTATCCTCCACATGGTTGCTGGATTTGGCAGTAAAACTCGTTTAATCCTTTGATCTTTCAAAGTTGAGGACATCGCATGGAAAATCGAACTATATCCCTTCCTGCTAACTCCACTAACATCAAGAGCCTCTTGGATTATAGTGCCATCAACTTGATTATTGGATACAAAGTCCTCTACAACATTGCGTTTGACTGTTTTGTATTTTTTTTCCTCAATCAAACCTTTTGCTACACCGCAAGAAAGCAATCCTTTCATTTGTTTAACAGGAAGAAGGTTCGGGTCCATATTTTCTTTTGTAGGCTCCAATAATTTCCTGTAGTAACAACACAATATGACTATATTATTCAGCACCTCCATTCTTATTTTGCGACAATCAACGAAATAGATATAGTCTGGAAGAGAGCCATTTTGAGTATACAAAATGATAAATTTCAATCTAACCTTGCTTCTTGAATTCATCGCTTACATCCACCAGTCCCAGCCTTCAAATTTGCAATTTTTTTAATCTTCCTACTACGTAGTCTATCTCCAAGCACGGTTCTCTTCTTTCTTGCTCTTATCAACTCTTTTTTACTCTTTGAATGCTCCTCAATTTCATTCTGCAACTGCTGCTCCAATTTTGCACGAATGGCTATCTCCTCCATCTTGGCCCCCTTTTCTTGTAGGTACATCATTTTATATGTTTTCGCAAATGTAGACTGCGCTGAAATATAACCAAGAAGTCCATTTTGTCCATCGCCGGCAAACCTCAGTAATGTGGTGGGATTGACAAATGGAGGTGTAGAGTTTTTTACTTGACATTTTGGATATATGCTTCCATCGCACCATAAGTCAATATGTTGAAGCCCTTCTCTTCTCATATTTTCCTGCTGTTGAGCATTCAGCACCGTATCCTTTCATCTTTTTTGTGCTGGAGCATATTGTTCTTCTAAGTCGATGTGAAGATGGTGTAATCGCTTCTTCTCAGATAGTGACTCACTAGTATCGGCCATTTTTTGTGCTTCTCAGGTTGCGAAGTTTGTTTTTCAATCTCATAGTCATTTTGTAACATGAATCGTGGAAGTGTGGCGGTATCCATGTGAATATTTTGAAAACTTGCAATCACTAAGTTTAGTGATGGACTCTTTATGAAAGGCCTGCACACGTCGGCCAAAGAGATGCGGAATCTTTGGTAAACAAAAAAAAATCTAAGAGGATATTTAATACAAAATCGTGTTAGTCAGAAAAAAGATTATCTTATTCCTTTTTGAATTGACAGTTCTGTAGTCCTTATTGACAATTCTGAGCCACGTTTCCGTATTTTACTATTTTTGAGGTCTTTTAGGAGAGAAATAAATCAAAAAATAGTGAATTTCTTATAGGGCCCCAAAATGAGTTCCCTTTTTCCCTAATGACAGCATGACATTACACACAAGGGTGTTGTGCCTCTGGTGATGCATGATGGTCAGACCAAGAAGCTACGTGAAGTGTTGCATGTGCCTTCGATCACCAAGAACATGTTGTCTGTTGGACAAATGGCTGAGCAGAACTTGCAAGTCCGGTTTAATAAGGATGGATGCTTCATTGAGGAGTTTGGTAATGGCTGCAAGTTGATTGTGAAAGGGAAAAGGCAAGGAAGAATGTTTACTTTAGATGCAAGCATGCTGGAACTAAAGGCTACCATGTTTACCCATGGTACATGTGTTGTCTCTGATTTGGAAATTTGGCACAAACGCATTGGTCATATTAATATTCAGAAGCTGAAAAATATGCAGCATAAAGGCATTGTTGTTGGCCTACCAAAGTTTAAGTATAATGCTTTGGAGCATGTTTGTCCTGCATGCCAGTTTGGAAAACAATCAAGGTTGCCATTCACTAAGCATCTGCAGGAGAGTAGTAGACCTTTGCAATTGATTCACTCTAATGTTTGGGGTCCAGCTCAGACTACCTGGATGGGAGGTTCATCATATTATGTCACATTTATTGATGATTTCAACTGGTATACATGGCTGTATTTTTTGAAACATAAGGATGAGGTCCTGCCTGCCTTCAAGCATTTCAAGCAACATGTTGAAAAGGAGTTTGGATCATATATCACATGCTTGAGATCAGATAATGGAGGTGAATATCTGTCAAATGAATTAGATAACTTCTTGGCCTATCATGGGATTAGACAGGAGCTTACATGCCCATATACACCACAGCAGAATGGAGTGGTTGAATGTAAGAATGGGGTGATTGGTTTGTCTAGTAGAGCCATGTTGAATGAAAAGAACTTACCTGATTATTATTGGGCAGAAGCACTTGCAACTGCAGTGTATGTGCCGAATCGCACTCCTACTGTTGGCATTCATATGCTCACACCATATGAGAAATTGTATCGATAGAGGCCTGATGTTAGTCATTTAAAAGTGTTTGGCAGCTTGGCATATGTGCATATACCATATGAAAATGAGACGAAAGTTGGATCCCAAAGCTGAAAGATGTGTGTTTATTGGCTATGCACAAAACTAGAAGGGTTACAAATGCTACAACCCATCGACCAAGAAGACTATGGTGAGTCGGGATGTTGTTTTTGATGAGTTGGAATCTTGGTATGGCAAGCTGAAAGTGGCTATTCCAAATGATGCATCTCCAGGTCATGCATATGATAAAAATAAACAAATTAGTACATCCATATCTGGGCCTACATCTACTGGTTCTACTACAATGAATCCTTGGTCTAGAAGGTACGCAATTCCACTGACACTGCTATGTCAGTGAGGGGGAGAGATAAAGGGAAAGCCAAGGTTGTTGAGGTGCTTTCACAAGCTAAAAATGATGTCCCTGGGCCATCAAATTGTGGCTATTATTCGTCATGTAGTGACAATTTGGATAGTGAGTTGGGTATACCATTTGTGTCTACACTTGGAGTCAAGGGAAGTAGGTACATAGCTCCTCATGAACGAGGAAACTTAGGCACTCCACTGAGAAGGTCACAAAGAGTCAGGTATCCTGTTGATAGGTTAACTTATAGTGGTTATGCTACTCAGCATTATGCATATATGACAAAAGTTATGGGACATACTGAGCCAACTATCTTTGGTGAGGCTGTGCAACATGGTCATTGGTGAAATGCCATGGATGAGGAGATGGATGCTCTTGCCACTAATCAGAGTTGGGATTTGGTGGAGTTGCTTGAAGGCAAGAATCCTATTGGTTGCAAATGGGTTTACAAAGTAAAAAATGCAAGTCTGAGGGATCAGTGGAAAGGTATAAAGCAAGGCTGGTTGCCAAAGGGTATGCACAGCAGCATGGGCTAGATTATGAGGAAACTTTCAGTCCTGTTGCCAAGATGGCAACTGTGAGAATTGTCATTGCATTGGCTACTGCAAATGGCTAGAAATTGTAGCAAATGGATGTTAAGAATGCTTTCCTAAATGGTGACTTGTTGGAGTAAGTCTATATGGTCAGCCCAAGGGTTATGTGCACCCTAACTATCCCAACTATGTTTGCAAGTTGAAGAAAGCTCTCTATGGGCTGAAGCAAGCACCTAGAGCATGGAATGAAAGGATCAATACATACCTACAAAAGCTTGGTTTTGCAGTTGGGAAGGCTGATCATTCACTATTCACAAAGAAGACAATTGCTGGATATGTTGTGATTGTGTTGATATGAAGGATCTAGGGGACTTGAAGTTCTTTCTTGGCATAGAGGTGTTGAGAACACCTATTGGCATTTGGCTTATGTAGAGGCAGTATGCCTTGAATATGCTAGAGAGGTTTGGCATGAAGGATTGCAAACCAATGGATATTCCCTTGGATCAAAACTTGAAGATGATGGTTGATTCTGGAGCTGAGATTGATGACATTACCATGTATAGGCAGATGGTTGGAAGCTTGATTTATCTGACTATTACCAGGCTTGATTTAATATATGCTGTGGGACTCATTAGTCAGTTTATGCAGAAACCACGGAAGCCACACTTGGATGCAGTGAGAAGAATTATGCGCTATGTCAAGGCAACATATCAGTATGGAATATTTTATGAGTATGGAAAGGATATAGAATTGGTTGGATACACAGATGCAGATTGGGCAGGATGTGCCTATGACAGGAGATCCACCAGTGGTTATGCATTCAGCCTTGGAAGTGCTATGGTTAGCTAGAGTAGCAAAAAGCAACCCATAGTGGCATTGTCTAGTACAAAAGTAGAGTACAGAGGTGCAGCATTGGCTGCATGTGAGATTGCTTGGCTTCAGAAGCTTTTGCAGGATTTGGGATTGCATGTGGAAAAACCATTCAGACTTTATTGTGATAACATGAGTAGTGTGCAGTTGGCAAGTAATCCAGTTTATCATGCTAGAACTAAGCATATTGAGATACACTACCATTTCATCAGAGAGATGGTGTTATCAAAGAAGATTGATCTCATACATGTGAAGACTGAAGATCAGGTTGCCGATATCTTTACCAAGTAATTGGGTAGAGATAAGTTTACATACTTTAGAGAGCTACTTGGTGTTATGCTCCCTACTTGAGCTTGAGGGGGAGTGTTGGGAATCAAGCTCTCGGTTATTGTTCCTGTTGTGTGAGTAGGTGAATAAGTTGAGTCACACTGACTCAACCATAGTTAGTTCTTATCTACTATGTATGGGTGTGACCTTAGTAGTGTTCAATTGTATTATGTGGGGTGAATATGAGCTGATTGTGGAGGAGACTATTGATCCCTCCTAGTTGCTTCCTATATCTCTCTTCTTGTTTTTCTTAATACTCAAAACCAATTCCAAATGAGGAGGAAAATTCCAAGCTCAATAGTGTAGCTTGAATGGCAATGTTCATCAAACGACTAAGTAACACTCAAGATAAAACACCATTAGGTTGGTTACTGAGTAGCATCACCAATGGTGCAAAATTTTATGACTTGGGAATCATGGATTTCACAAGAATGTTTTATGGATTTCTTAAAAAGGCAATTAGGATCAAGAAGGAATTTACAAGGCATATTTTTGGATTTTCTTGGTGCATATGACAACAAACAAAATTGAAAAAGAAAAGGGCTAAAGAGACTAGAGGGGGTATGTACAAGATATATCATTTTGGATTTCCTTGGTGCATATGACAACGAACAAAAATGAAATAGAAGAAACTTGAAAGATTAGAGTAGTATGTGCTAGGAATAGTGACTATACAATGGAAGCCTTGATAGTGAGTACATGTTATACAACCTTTCCTTCACTTTCCTCTCCTAGGTTATGATTGGTGAAGACCAAGCTAATCTTGAAAGGGTGCAAGCTTGTCAAGGGAAAGCAGCTTGGAGAAGCTATGCTCCTCACTAAGGATTTTTTCACAAATGGAGTGATTGTGAACTTCCGAATGTGTTTGGTCCTAGTGTGAAACATAGTGTTCATTTCTAGTTGAATGCTTCTCATAATAGAGCACTAAAGGGTCTCAAGAAGGACTGAACCCCAATTGCTTAACATGCAGCATTGGTGAATCCCCTATACTTTGTACATAGAATCTCAATCTTTAATAGAAGCATTTTATACCAAATTCCTCCACATGAAGCATTGGTTGATATTTTTTAATCTACTTCAATGTAAGAAAAGGCCACTTTTGCTAAATTTGTCACTGCCATGGCAAAGAGACCAATCCAAGATTAAAGTTATATACAATGATGATCTTCTATCCTCTACACTTCCTACCCAACATGCATTGGTGTACCCATGGAAGAGTAAGTCAATGACTTGGCATAATGCAATTCATAATCTCATGTACCATGGGAGTATTGGAGCACTCTCTTTGTGCAATGAGGTAGTTTTCTTGGTATTCTACATGAACTAAGTGAGCATACCAACAAAGAGATGTTAGGCATAGTGCTTGCCAGATAGATCAAACTACTAATGAGTTTTTGTTGATAGATTTCTCCCCTAACGCCTCGATTGACTAGTGACAGCTTGGTTCCTGGTGAGTGCTTTTTTTCTTGGTGCTCATAGTGGTGTTCACAGAGTGAAGATGCCCTCTCTTGCACTCCTTAGGTAGCTTGGCAATCAAAATCCTACCAATGCTTGGTCATGGGAAGTTGAATGCCTATTAATGGTGTGTGATTCCTATTTGGTCAACTGGATCATGATCATGGCTAGTCATTATAGGGCATGTCTTCATGGATGACTTTTCCTCTTGCTTCATTAAGAAGAAATGAGAGGACAGGTAAAGAAGATGAGAGAGGGCCTAAATAGCAACATCATGACAATGATTAGCAAATTTCATAACTAAGTAGGCATGTTTATTATGTTGCAAATCGACGCTCGGTACATGAGCGCAATTCTTGTTAGGATGTCGCATACTATGGTAGTTATAAGCATTGGGTTTCTTTTTGTATGTTGGTGCAAGCATAAGTGGTTGAGTGACTTGTACTATCCCATAATACAGTGGGGATACATTGGCAATAATAGTATATTGTATAGGTAATCTTATGCAAGATTGAACTACTTAACGTTCAAAACAATTTATTTTTGTTTGTGCATTTTTACTTAAGTATATAGATCCAACAAAATTATCAATTTTTACATTTAGTATATTGGCAGAAGCATTGAAAAAATCTATTAAGTACATAGAACTTTGGAAAGTTTTCATGGGATTTATTTATAATATTTATATATTGTTGAAGGCTAAATTTAGGCTTTTAAAAAAACCTAGTTTGAAATCCTAACAAATGTACCTAAATTTTGCTTCTAAAGGAGCATGCAAACTTTTACGATCCTTACAAAACTTTTTCTTATACAAAGTGGTTGAGTGACTTGTACTATCCTATAATACAGTGGGGATACATTGGCAATAATAGTATATTGTATAGGTAATCTTATGCAAGATTGAACTACTTAACATTCAAAACAATTTATTTTTGTTTAATGTGCATTTTTTTGTACTTAAGTATATAAATCTAGCAAAATTATCAAATTTTATATTTAGTATATTGGCAGAAGCATTGAAAAAATCTATTAAGTACATAGAACTTTGGAAAGTTTTCAATGGATTTATTTATAATATTTATATATTGTTGAAGGCTAAATTTAGGCTTTTAAAAAAACCTAGTTTGAAATCCTAACAAATGTACCTAAATTTTACTTCTAAAGGAGCATGCAAACTTTCACGAGACTTACAAAACTTTTTCTTATACAAAGTGGTTGAGTGACTTGTACTATCCGATAATACAGTGGGGATACATTGGCAATAATAGTATATTATATAGGTAATCTTATGCAAGATTAAACTACTTAACGTTCAAAATAGTTTATTTTTGTTTGCGCATTTTTTTGCACTTAAGTATATAAATCTGGCAAAATTATCAATTTTTATATTTAGTATATTGGCAGAAGCATTGAAAAAATCTATTAAATACATATAACTTTGGAAAGTTTTTATGGGATTTATTTATAATATTTATAGATTGTTGAAGGATAGATTTAGGCTTTTAAAAAAACCTAGTTTGAAATCCTAACAAATGTACCTAAGTTTTACTTCTAAAGGAGCATGCAAACTTTCACGAGCCTTACAAAACTTTTTCTTATATAAAGTGGTTGAGTGACTTGTACTGTCCCATAATATAGTGGGGATACATTGGCAATAATAGTATATTGTATAGGTAATCTTATGCAAGCTTGAATTACTTAACGTTCAAAACAGTTTATTTTTGTTTGTGCATTTTTTTGCACTTAAGTATATAAATCTAGAAAAATTATCAAATTTTATATTTAGTATATTGGCAGAAGCATTGAAAAAATCTATTAAGTACATAGAACTTTGGAAAGTTTTCATGGGATTTATTTTATAATATTTTATATATTGTTGAAGGCTAAATTTAGGCTTTTAAAAAAACCTACTTTGAAATCCTAACAAATGTACCTAAATTTTACTTCTAAAGGAGCCTTCACGAGCCTTACAAAACTTTTTCTTATACAAAAAACTAAGCCAAGTAAAATCAGCCCTAATACAATTTCCTAGGATAAGATCACTAATGTTTCATACTTCATTCCAAAATTATTCAACAACATTGATATTTTGTTGTCATATTCAATCTATCTCCTATAATTGTAATCTCATTAGTTGCTCAAGTATGTTCATTCTATTGTATCTCTTAATAATTTTTCTTCACCTTCATGCAAGTTATCTATATCTTTAGCTAGTGTTTTTTGACAACAGATTTGTCTTTGAAGATTTCCATCAATTTGGTCATATTTGGCATGTGAATTTGCAAGAGCATATTTTTCTTCTTTCATAATACTCTCATGTGCAACTAATGCTGAACATACTTTGTCATGCCTTTCCAATTGTTGAGCCTCCTCTTTGCTGAGTTTCCTCATCATCTCTATTGCCTTGGAATTTTGTCATTGATTTCACTTGTATCATTATTACTTCCAAAACCTTTGAACACGTTAGCATCAGTCAAGCCCTTTGAAAAACTTCGTGTATTTATGCTCTACTAGTATTATGATGATCATTGGGGATAGTTTCACCATTGGACCTCAACATTGTTGAAGGTAAAAATAAGAACATAGTATGTAGAATCTAGCAACCATAGTTTTATACCATAAAGAAGAAAACACCATTAGGTAATATGAACATAGCATAAAAAGTAAAAAGAAACCACCATTACTAAATACAAATCATGTAGAATGGAAAGGAAAGGAAAATTATGTATATTTGCAATGGTACCTAGGTGAATAAATTGGAATTCAAGGGCTACAAGGTCTAATCAACATGCTAAGGATGGTGTAAATTGCACCATCTAGATAGGGCATAGGGGAAAACCCTAACTGTAACCCTAAGGGGTTCTCATGTATATATTCATGTTTATGCTCAATACAACATACTATATAGGTGGCTATATCTGTGCAGAGCTCTCTCTCTCTCTCTCTCTCTCTCTCTCTCTCTCTCTCTCTCCACTTTATCATGGTATTAGGGCCGATGGTGCTACCACTCCCTTCATGAGTGCCAAGGCCTCCTTCCATGAGACATCCTCCATTGAGACACTTTTCTTGAGAGAGAGTGCAAGCCGTGGTTCCATCAAGGCACACAATTCCTTGCTCCATCGAGGTAACAAGCCCTCTCTTTGAGCATCTTTATTCCTTCTCTAGCTCCCATTGTAGAGATCTTCTCCATCTCCAATTGGGCTCGGGGGGGTCACTATGTACAAACCCTCTATATCACGTGCGTTCAAGGCCTATATTTAAAATCCCTTATCTGTAAAATTTTTCATTAATAAAATATACCCCTTTTCTATACAAATCTGTAATTTTTTTCCAAAACTATTTAAAATAGTCCCTTATGTATATTTATTTCTGTAAATTTTAGAAATAAAAAATATCCTTTTGTTGAACTCACGTGATAGAGTTACATATGATGAGTGACCCCCCCGAGCAATTGGGTTCAGAAAGCTAGTAATTTAGAGCTATGGGTAGTGAAATACGTTTAAATCCGTCCTTGAGACTAGAAAGTTCCCTTCATCTCTTCTGAGTCTTTTGTGAAAGATCTCCATGTCCATTTGGGATTTCATTGAGATAGGAATCCATTGCTTGTGAAAGAGATTTGGAGAGGAAATCTATTTGGGTTTTAGAGTTTGTGAAAGCCACAGAATGAGGGAGAGTTCCTGAGATTTAGGTTTGAGAGCTCTATTGTGAATAGATTCATTTCTTGTCACAAAGAGGTTCTGTTTACTCCAAAAGCATATTCAACAAAGGCAAGAGACCTATGTATTTCTATTCATAGCACAGCCGAGAGAGCCCTCCAAAGCTCCAACAAGTGCAAAATACCTCTAACTCCAGCCAGTCTACTTCAACACTAGCATTTACGACTCTCCACCAAAGCAATAGCTAGCATTTACGACTCTCCACCAAAGCAAAAGCTACAGTGAGACAAGAGGCTCCAGTGCAACTCGACTCTAACCATGACCTCAATGTCTCCATGCAACGGAGCAGCAAAGGTCTCAGTCAATACGCCCCAAGAATCAGACCTAGAGATGATCTTTCTAATCAACAATGCCTTAAGCAGCTCCATTCACATCTCCAACTGAGCGCATCAGCTCATCCTCAGCCGACTGCAACGACGCCCGACTTCCAAAACGAGCCGACCAACAACAATCTAGACAGCCACAGTTCCCATGCAAAGCAAGGATCTCCACCCAGGAACAGATGACAGAAATGAAGCTCCATCATCGACTCCAACGTGAAGACCCACAATCTCATGGACGTGCGACCTCTCCATAACGGACTGTAGTGCCAAACAGCTGCAACGCATCTCTACCAGCCTTCAACGAATCTTGCGAGCAACCTACAGGCCCTATAGCAGCAACGAAGAATCTAATCCTTCAACTCAGCACCTCCATGGCCACCAGGAAGCAAGCACGATGAGCCACACAACCAAAGCGACCACGTAGACTCCTCAGCAACAGAGATGACGCAATGGTAACTCCAACCACTACTCCAACGGCAGAGCAATCCTCCATCACACGGGACCTTGACAATGCCAACAAATGGCTGAATTCCACCCTCTACCTCATCACGCAGAGCTTCACCATCGCCATTGTCACTTTGGAAATATTATAATATTGCATATAAATACATATACATATATTATTATATGTATGTGTGTGTATATATACGTCGTCGGCGCCATAGAGTTCTTCTTCAATCCAAGGTCACAGACCTTCTGCCACGTGGAAGATAAGAGTAGTTAAGCTTTAACTGTGGTTTGGTTAGTGTGGTCCTTGGTCAATAAAGTGCCATGTGGTAGATAGGCCTATCTGCAGCCACCGAGCTCACTTGTGTCATGTGGTCAATGATTGGCCACATCATCAGTCTACCATGTCTTCATGACATGTGGCAGTGCTTGCCACATCAGCATGATACCTTAGTAGTGCTATCTAAGCACGCAGTAAAGCACAGGAACCCTTTTGCAAATAGCATGTGAACACTAGTGCCACATCACCCTCCATGCCACCTATCTTGGGATCAAAGTTTAGCCATTCTTTGGGGAGCCATAACTTTTGATCCAGGTGGAATTTCCCAGTGCTTTAAGAAGCAAAATTGTTCAACAGCTTGCACTCTATGCACTTGTCACCTTAGATTTTGCATGTGATATTCCCAGTTTTTATTATTTGCCAATCCACATCATTGGAACCACCTCCTGATCCATTGCAGCCATCCACCGCATAATATGAATGAACAAAAATGAGACAGCATTCACCACATCCTATGGCAAGTGCTATCTTTTGTAAAACCTTGGAATACATTCTTGAGATTCCCCACCACATTGACCACCATCGACCAATCCAAATGGCAAGATTGATGCTTTAGCTAAAGAAGACTCTATTAAACTCGGGGGGGTCACTCATCATATGTAACCCTATCACGTGAGTTCAACAGAAGGATATTTTTTATTTCTAAAATTTATAAAAATAAATATACATAAGGGACTATTTAAAATAGTTTTGGAAAAAATTTACAGATTTGTATAGAAAAGGGGTACATTTTATTAATGAAAAAATTCAAGATAAGGGATTTTAATAAATAGTCCTTGAACGCACGTGATATAGAGGATTTATACATAGTGACCCCCCCGAGCTATTAAAGAGTCCTTTTTTTAGAAGCATGCCACATATCTCTTTTTGAATAGATCCCCCTCTCCTCCCTTTGCCTCTCTCTCTCACAACCCCTTTTCTCTTACACCTTTTTTCTCACCCATTCCTATGCTTCCTTTAAACCCCTACCCTCTTAGACTAGTTTCTCAACCCTTGTCCTCCAAGATCTATGTGTGAGGTCAGTTCTCCACCATGTACTCTATTCTGAACCCTGGAGCCATCTTCTAACCTTTAATCTCCTTTTGGACCATCGATCCTCATTCTAAACCCTCAAACTCCTAAACCTTAAACCCTTAATAAAGGCAAAAGCCTTCAATACCCCGACCCTATTGCTAAGTGATTGTGAGGATGACCTTCGTAATTTAGAAAATCTCCCATGCCTTTGCCATTTTGACTCATGTTTCCCTCAAAACTTGGTTCATATTGTGATTTGCTTGTGGAAGCCTCACCCAGGCTGTCAGGTAGTTGCCTAACACTCAAATCGGGCCGTATTCAATAGTTGGTGCTTTTCCCTTCAAGTCTTCATATGACTAAGATGCAAATTGTCTCTGTTCTTTTTAATTAACATCTCCTAATGAAGGTAGAGGATTCTATCCATGAGACATTGTGACCGAGTTACTACATTAGCATCTATTGAGTTTGGGAGTTATTTCAATATAACTTGGTAATTGAGACCTAAGTCCCACACATTACTTCTCAAAAATTCTAGATCCTCTTGCCACAATGGACACCCAGCCTTGGTGTGGTTACCACTGCAAAAGTATGTTGAATTTTTAAAGGACCTTGATTCTTGTCCTTACCATTCTTGCCTTTACTTGTGTCTTGCTCAAGTTTAAGTCATCATCCTTCTTAAGGCCTGGGCTTAATTTCTACTCAAGTCATCTATATAGTCCTTTTCTTTGCATACCAACACCTAGAGTCATCATGACCATATTTGGTGAAGGTTTCATAATACCTTCCTTTTGAATTCATTCTCTATATTTCCTTTTGTAGAATACTTATTACTATTAAATTACACGGTGCAACGGAATAGAAACTGAATAAAGAATAGAGAGTACACAGCAAACTAGAGACCGAAACTAGACATCGAACAAAATTTTCCTTCAATACTTCTATAGTACAGATGATGACTCTATCCACCCGTGCACTCCCACAATGGAGCTTAGATGGCGATCTAGACAAATATTAGGTGAAGAGCTACTAGCTGGAAGATCTAATCTGATTTGATCTAATACAATGGACTGGGGAGGTCGCCTCTTTATAGCTATGAGGGTGGTAGTCAGATCAATGCAGTCGATTGAACCGACCAGTCAACCTAGTCGGTGAAGCCGACCAGTCAACCTAGTCGGTGGAACCAACTAGTCGTCCATGGAATATTCAGGGAATATTCCCTATACCATCACCTTGTGGGCTCTCGCCCCCGAACCCCCACCAAGGGAGTCACTTGCCCCCCTAGGACCCCCTAGTTGGGGGCCAATTGGCCCCCAGGCCCTAGTAAGAATAACGGGCTCCCACACAATCACCTTTTTTACCATCGACGGTCTCATTGATAGACCTCATATGACATGCAAGTCAGGATCCATCTAGTGTCCCGGGCTCACACGGGGGCCTTACAACTTCAGCACCTTGGACCCCTGGTAAATACCAAGAGGGTGGGGCATTGAGCATATCTAACACCCCCCCTCAATGTCCACCCGTAGGTGAACTACATTCTCAGCCCAATGCCGAGTCTCTGAAGATGACCCTGAAGCTGATCCTTCTTGAGTGCCTTGGTGAAGATATCTGCTCCATTTTGCTCTGTTGGATAGTAGACCAATTCCACTATCCCATCCTCGATCAAATCACGCACATAGTGATACTGAATCTCTATATGTTTTGTGCATGCATGAAACACTAGATTTTTAGCAATGGCCTCATCCGCTTGCACTCCCATGTGCCATAAGATCCTCCTCAGCCACACTGCTTCACAAGTAGCAAAACATGCTACCTTTTGTACTCAGCCTCGGTAGAAGACATTGTTGGGATATCTCAAGGTGTATGCCTCAGGCACACCTTATGTTTCTATGTGTGAGTGCTAGAGGCACAGTTAGGTGCCCACAAGCACAGTTAGGTGGTGGAAAAGCCACATAGGATGATTGAGTGAATCTAGGAGCAGATTGAGGAGATGATTGTGGAGCTTTGAGGTCATCAGTGATGTCAGTGACCTTGTATGAGGTGCCTACTTAAGGACCTCTTTCTTCTTCATTCTATATGCAAGTACTGTGATTTTGTGTCAACTCTACTCTTTCCTTTTAGTGTTCCAACATGGTATCAGAGCCATTTGATCCTCCTTGAGCCCTAGTTAGGTGCCACATCATCATCTTCTTCTTCACCTTCATCTTCCACCTTCCCTTCCAAAGTCGATTTTGGAAGTGCAAGTTCTCTTCAAACCTGCATTCTCAGCATCTCATCCTTCAGGAGAGTCTTCCCAAGGGCAGGGCGAACCTGCAGAACAAGCTACACGACTTACCTCGCCATCTTCTGGGCGGCATTGTCTCAGGAAGCCACGACGATCTTTTTCCTGGTTCTCACTGTAGAGAGCTACATTGTCGATTTCCTCTCAGAGGGAGCTGGGCGACATCACGACCTCCCTGCTCATCAAGTTTGAGCTCTTTTGGAGCAGTATTCGGGTAGTTTTCGACGAAAAACCAGTCCAAATATCCTCTACAATGCTGGGCGACATGGCCGTTTTCTGCGCAATTCCTTCCTGAGGGAGAAGCTCTACCTATTTACCTTTCTCTTCAGTACAAAAGCCCTCTGAATTCTGATCTTTGCATAACGATTTGGAGCAGATTTCTGAGTTGCCTCTTTGGCCATGAAAGCTTGACTATGCAAGTCTAAGTTTGACCTTGGACAGTCAAAGTTTGACTGATAGTTTGACCAAGATTTATTTTCAGTCTGCTATGCTCATTTTTCTAACATCTACTTGGTCATTTCTTGCTTAGACATCTTGCATTTCAAGATTGTTACTCTTTGAAAAGATTACCTTTTATTGCTCATATATCACTTGTAAGAGAGACACTGCCCATATCTGGGTTAGACCCTCTCATGGCTACCTTATATAATCTTGAGAAGTTCAATGGAAAGGGCTTCCATACATGGCAAATGAAGGTAAAATTTACATTGATGCGGGAGAACTTATGGGGACTTGTCAAACCTACTCCTACCGCTTCTTCTATGGCCTCAAATGCTGGAGAATCTTCGGCTCCGACACGACCGGCAAGGGATCCAGCAAGAGAAGAAAAATCATATGGTATAATTGCTTTAGCTTTGGGTGATGATTACATACATCATATATCTGACTTGGAGTCTCCATCGGAAGCATGGCAGAAGCTAGATTTGATTTTTGGTGCAAGCTCTCACATATCTAAACTATCACTTAAAATCTCTTTCTTTGAATTAAAGATGGCAAGTGATACTACTTTAGCTGCTCATGTCAACTATATGCGGAGTCTTATGACTCAATTAGCTTCTATCAACTCTCCTATCACCCCTGATGATGCTATGGCAGTGCTACTTAAGAGTATGCCTGAAAGTTTTGATCACATTGTTAGCACTTTGAAGAATCTTCCCAATCCAAACCTTGAAGGCATTATCTCAGCTCTCCAAGAAGAAGAAAGACACATGGAGCTAAGGAAAGGCAATGACACTGCTTATGTTATGAAATTCCAGAAGGGCAAGTATTCTCCTTGCAATCACTGTGGAAAGACAAATCACCTATCAAAGGACTGCTTCAAAGTTAATCCATGCAAGCACTGTGGCAAAAACAACCATAGTGAGAAGTTTTGCAGAGACAAAGCAAAGACAGAAAATGCAAATCTACTTACAGTGAATTTGCCTCCACAAGATGAGGCATCCCATGAAGATTATGCATTTTAAATCATCTCTATGTATGCTCCAGATCTCTCTTTTATGTCAAGGTACTCAGCCTGGATAGTCCTCCAAAATGAATGAAAATAAACTATTGTGTGTTTTGTAAACACCTCTGGTCACCTTATGATGTAGGCCATGTGTATGTTTTGTTCCATGGTACCTCCTACAGACATTGTGTGCATGTACATGTAGGGGAGATAACCATTGGAAGGTCTGTTTGTATCCCTTTCTGTTTACCTTACACCCAAGGGAACCCTTACTAGCATGAGAACCTAGCCATAGATTTATCCTTGACCACCATGAGATGGCATGAGAAACTATGAGACTAGATGTATCCTTGACATAGCCTGAGGCATTTCCTTGAGGGGGGGTTTGTTGGGATATCTCAAGGTGTATGCCTCAGGCACACCTTATGTTTCTATGTGTGAGTGCTAGAGGCACAGTTAGGTGCCCACAAGCACAGTTAGGTGGTGGAAAAGCCACATAGGATGATTGAGTGAATCTAGGAGCAGATTGAGGAGATGATTGTGGAGCTTTGAGGTCATCAGTGATGTCAGTGACCTTGTATGAGGTGCCTACTTAAGGACCTCTTTCTTCTTCATTCTATATGCAAGTACTCTGATTTTGTGTCAACTCTACTCTTTCAGTGTTCCAACAGACATTGCCACTATTGGTTGTTTCTTATTGATCCAAGAGAAGATACCTAAACCTAAAGAGAAACAATATCCAGAAACTGATTTCTTGGAATCAACATCTCCAGCCCAATCTAAGTCACAATGACCAGCCAAGGAAGTGCCCGTACCATAAGTGGGCCATAATCAAGAGTGTCCTTCACATACCTAAGCACCCGCATCCCTGCATTCCAATGATTCTCTTGGGGCTTATTGGAGAACCTGCTCAAAACACCAACAGTAAAACTGATGTCCGGTCTAGTGTTGCATAGATAGATGAGACTATCGTCCAACTTCCTATACCTCCCGATGTCTGCTGGTGGTGAGGCATCCTTCATAGACAACCTCGCATTTACCTTCATAGGTGTAGCTATCTCCTTACACTCAGACATACCAAATGCCTTCAAGATCTCCCTTGCATATTTCTGCTAAGACATGAAGATCTTGCCTAACTCTTGCCAGACTTCAATCCTCAAACAGTAGTGCATCAAGCCTAAGTCTGTCATCGCAAACTCAGTGCTCAACGCCTTTCTTATCTGCTGGATCATGTGTTCATAGTCACCTGTAATAAGGAGATCATCCACATATAGAACAATAATAGCAGATTTTCCACCTTTCCTGTACACATACAAGTTAGCATCTGAGGCACATCTTTTGAGGTTTAATTTATGAAAAATTTTGTCTATGCATTGGTACCATGCTCTTGGGGCCTGTTTCAGCCCGTACAAAGCCTTCTTGAGCTTACATACCTTGTTCTCAGAATGGGGGGCCTCAAACCATGGTGGCTGAGCCACATACACCTCCACCTTGAGGTCACCATTCAAGAATGTTGATTTAACATCCATTTGATAAACTGGCCACTTTTTATGAGCAGCCACTGATAGTACTATGTGAATAGTGGTCATTCTAGCAGTTGGAGCGAAAGATTCCTGAAAATCAAACTTTTCAAACTGCAAAAATCCTTGTGCAACCAATCTAGCTTTGTACTTCTCCAAAGTCCCATCGACCTTGTACTTTACCTTCTAAACCCACTTAATGCCAATAACCTTTCTGTTGTTTAGGTGGTCGATCTACCAACTCCCAAGTTTCATTCTTCATGATGCTGTCATATTCTACTTGCATTAATAGCGTTTTTCCAATCTCAACCTACAAGTGCTTCCTCCAAACTCGCAGGCTCCTTTACTTCTGCAATAATCTCAGCCATCAAGGCGATATTGATTATGTGAGCAGAAGCCCTTCTTTTCTCCTCGATTCTCTGAGACTGCCTTGGTCCATCTGCATGCTACTCAACAGACATAGGCATCTAGTTATCATTGTTGTAGAGTTGCCTTACCCATCGTGGCAATGGCTTTTTCGGTGGTGTAACATGTTGGTGACTTATACCTTCATCATCTGATATTTCCTCCTCCTTTATAGCTCCTGGGATAGGTCCATAGTGAATTACCTCTTCGCTTGATGATAAAGTGGAAGAGCTCTTCATTGCCTCCACTGCATATGTCTACTCCGTGAACACCACATCGTATCTCGCTATGATCTTCTTTGCCTCTCGGTCATACAACTTATAGGATTTCTTCTCATCACAATAGCCTAACAAGATACATTTGGTGCTTTTCGGTTGTAGCTTGTTTCTCTCTGTCTGGTACATGCACATAGCATTCACACCAAATGTTCTGAAGTGGGAGACAGATGGCTTCTTATTGCTGTAAGCCTCATGTGATGTTTTACCCTTGAGTGCCTTTGTATAGCTGCGATTAAGGATGTAAGTCGCAGTATTGATAGCCTCAACCCAAAAATGGTTTGGTAATCCAACACCTTTCAACATACACCTCCCCATCTCCACGGTGGTCCGCATTCGCGACATTCAACAACCGAATTTTGTTGAGGCATATGTGGTGTTGTCATTTGTCGCTCGATCCCTTTGCTCTTGCAAAAATCTTCAAACTTTGTAGAAACAAACTCACCATGACCATCCGATCTGATTCACTTTTCTCCCTGTTTCATATTCAACAAGGTGTAACCATTCTTTCAATTTACCAAAAGCTTGAGCCTTTTCACGAAGAAAGTACACCCACATCTTCTTGCTATAGTCATCGACGATCAATAAAAAATAGGAAGATCCCCCCAAGGCTTCTATAGGCATCTTATCGCACAAGTCAACATGCACCAACTCTAGAGGAGCGTTTGCTCTATTCTTGCTTTCTTGTGGGAATGCCTTTCTCTGTTGCTTACGTTCATGCAAGCTTCACATGGTTCTTTGATTTCTGCTACTACAAGTAAGTGAGCAACCATACCTTGCTTCTGCATCTCCTTTAGCACTGCAAATCCGATGTGGCCGAATCTTTCATGCCAAAGTCTACTTGTGCCCACTCCAGTGGTGGCTGTAAGAGCACTTAGCTCATACAGGTTGTTCCTCCTTACTCCTGTGCCAACAAGATTGCCAGCACTATCCAGAATTTTTGCTCCTGTCTTGTTGAACCTGACCTCATGGTCAAGGTTAGTTATGGAAGCAACTGAAATTTCTCTTGATTTGTGGAACATACAGCACATTAGATAGTTTCTTAACATCTCCATTTACAGAAACAAATGAAACTGTACCTGTACCCTCAACAGGGCATTTTGCATTATTTCCAACCGTCACGGTGATGTGGGTTCCTGTAGAGGCTGCATGGAACAATAACACTTATTTTATTAATTTTGGACTCATATGTTTACTTTTAGACTATTCCTTAAAATCCTTCCCAAATGAAAAGTTTACTTTATGAAAATGTCATTCGAGAATCAAAAGTTTACTTTCTGGCACTGTCATTTCCACATAATACATTTCAAAATCTCTCTCTACAATGTTGCACTAATAATGCAAAAACTACTATTAAATCCTAAATTTGTATTCTTGTTTATAAGAATCGTATTTGTAAATTAAAAAATCCGAGTTATTAGTTTAAATCCATGAAAAACCATGGTATTGAGGATTCGCAAAATTTAAAAAATGTATACACAAGAGACCTGCAAGACTCTTTTTACTTTCAATGCTGAAAACTATAACACTCTTGAATATTCAAGAAATTAAAAGGTTTATATAGACATGAGACATGATGGAAGCCTCTTTTGTACTCCAAAAAATAGCAATAGCTATGCTTGCAATTTTACATTATTATAAGTTTTACAAGAAATATTGCTCTGGATGAGTCTTTGTACAAAGGATCTGCTGTGGCCTTTTCAATAATTTATTTTTTCCTTTATAGTGAGTTTACTACAAATGGGCGATCCAAACATTTGCTTGTTTGAATGTCCTTTTCTATCATCCCAGAAATGAGCGATCCAAACATTTTCTTGTTCAGAATGTCCTTTCTGTTGTCACTTGTTGCTTGGGTGCCATCTTCATTCACTCTCATCTGACCACCAACACCACCTTCACTCTTTCTCGATATTTGAATGGTGTTATCATGGGCATCCTTCATTTGTGCTATCTCATTCTACCTCCTCCTGGGTGAGCATCTTTATGAACTCTGTGATGTGCAAAATAATTGGTTGCAGTAATTTTATTTTGTCTTCTACATCATACCCCATGTGCTTCTTTGTTTTCTTTGACCTTGATTTCCAAGATATTATGACTGTCTCTGTGGAAAGTCTTGAAATTGCATCATGGTTTGGGACCCATTCTTTTTTCAGACAACTACTATAAAATGTATTGTTATCCTGGTTCTCCTTCCTACCCCTTGGCTCATACCATCCCACTATAAATGTTGTAGCTCTCCCCCGGTCATCCATGCTCACGTCAACTACTTTCGCAACCCAAAACTTCACGTTCTCATGTTCATCATCCGCCGATGGTCGAACTGCAACAAAACAATGGATGTCTATGTCTATTTGTGGCATAAACTCTCTCTTCTTGGGTCCACAATATGGATGTGGGAGCAACGATTCAAACTCATCTTCAAAGAGACCACATGCTGAGTGCAAGTCGTTACCAACATTTGGCCAAAGTAAAGGCCATTCTACCTTAATATCATCTTCTCACATTTTTGCAAGGTCCTTTATTAATTGGTAGGTCTTGCTAATTACAATAGTAGTGTGTTCCTTCCAAGAGGGTTTCCAATCAGGAAATCTCTGGAGCATTTCCTCTTTGTATGTAATAAAAGCTTTTAAGCCTTCTATTTCACCTTTGGATTTCTCGCTGAATTCTTTTATAGGAGCCCATGTTGGATCCATTTCTTTGCTCGGGATTGAAGTTAAGAGAGAGTAAGGTTCTTCAGGTTCCCATTTTGTATCAAGAGAATAGTGTTGCCACTACATCACTGGTTTTTCATCCTTTAAGAAAAAGCGAAAATAGTGTAGAGTGCTATGACCTATCAAGGCATCACCACCTTTTTGTATGAAAGGTAGAATAAAGCTCTTCCAATCATACATCCTCTTAATCATTGAGCATACTGTTCCTTCTTTATGGCCACCAACTTGCCTCCCACATTTTCTTATCAAGTCATCCATCGTCTCCATGTCCTTGTGTTTTAGTTCTCTTGAAACCGTGCCAAATACCTGATTGATATCCTCATGTATGTGCCCAACTAACAAAAACCCAACTTCAATCTCATTGAAGATTCTATGAGTGATTAGCACTGAGCAAAATGCAAAGAAGAGTACATTCTTAATTGCAAAAGCTCTAGCTATCAGGGTGTAGACTGTGTGCATGCAAATTGTGGATAAAGAACATAATGGTTTCATTAAAGGTTGGGATATCTTAGAAAATATTCTTAGTGTTTCCTCAGTGTTAGATTATGCGGTGTCCTTTGGTAAAAAATGTATGGCTTTGGGTGTGGATTTTGACAAGGCATATGATTGGATTTCATGGGAGTTTATCAAAGTGGTTCTTAATCATTTGGGGTTTGGTGCTGAACTAGTCAGAAAAGTTGGTTCGCTCTTTGGAAATGCCTCAGCTATCTTGTGTATCGATGGTGGTGTGATGGGCAAATTCAAGCTATGTAGTTCTATCCGTCAAGGGTGCCCCTTAGCTCCATTCCTCTTTGCTGTTTGTATGGTACCTCTGATTTGTGCTTTAAAACAGTCAGTAGATTTGGGGAGGATGAGGGGAGTCAAACTACCTTCCAAAAAATAGTTTAGTTTGCAAATGTTTGCAGATGATCTGTTGACCTTTGTGGAAGAATCCAAGCAGAGTGTGGACTATTTACTGTAGCAATGCTTTTGCATGGCCTCGGGGTCAGTATGTAGTCTAAATAAGACGTATGCACTACGTGTCTCCGTTGATGATTTGCCAGACTGGGCGGCTGCTCTCCCAATAAAGTGGATCCCTAGAGGGCAAATTGTTCGGTACCTAGGAGCTCCTTTGGGGATTGGCCTCTCTTTGTGTCAGCGGTTCAATTAGGTGAAGGACAGCATCAAGCTGAAGCTTCAACTGTGGAGTGGGGTTCAATTGGGGTGGAATGCTAGATCCCTCCTGGTAAAACATGTGTTGGCTGCCTCTACCGTTTATGTGGCGTCAGTTTGGAGATTCAAGACCTCTCATTGGCTGGAAATTGAGAAAATGCTGAGGGCCTTCTTATGGTTGGAGGATGCGGGGGTGAGAAGGTTGCATTATATTCCTTGGAATATGTTGAAGGCTCCAAAAAGTGCTAGTGGCCTGGCGCTTCCTAAAATTTCACTTAGAAATCTGTCTTTCATTGCTAAATGGCTACCTAAGCTTCTTAAAGGTTCAGCTCTGTGGTCCGAGGTGGTCCGAGACTGCATGGCAAAAGTGAATGGGATTAGAACCGGAACCTGGGGTAACCTTTCTTGGTATGAAAAATTAATGTCATGGTTCCCACTAAAAATCCGAGGCTTTGACCTTGCGGCAAGGTTGGTGGATGCCTGGAAGTCTTGCATGCCTATCGTGCAGTGGAAGGGACGAGATGGACTGAGAGGGGATTCCAGCCTATTTGAAAATATCTGGTGGGCTTAGAAACAACAGTAGAAGGGAAGCCATTAGCAGTGGTTGACATCCGAAGATCTAGGGCTTTATATAGAAAAGGAGTGAGATGTTGGATTGACCTTTAGGATGTTAGTCAGGCCTTTTGGAAGCCCCTTGCAGTGTGGTGCAAAAGTTCGGTCTCACTGCATTAGAAGCTTGTTGTCTTTCTAGGATAGTGGCTGCTTTGCCTCAATCTTGGCCTTCCACGTCAATGGCGGGAAAATCGCTGGATGGTTGGAAAGACAATTTTATCAAAGATTTCAGCTAGGGTATGTCACAGAGAGCTCTTGAACAGGCAAGTGGAGACTCGTGACCTCCTCAATTCATTGTGGAAAATTCGCAGGTTGCAATCTTGGTGGAGAGCGAGGGCTATTGAAATCTGGAAGAGTGTTCTCCTGGGGAAGTTTAAATTCCTCTTATGGAAGATTATGCATGGTTGGCTCCTTGTCAAAGGTAGATTAGCTAGATGGATGTAACTGAACCCTTTATGCCCGCTATGTGGTCATGCGCAGGAAAAGATCTGACACTTATTCTGGGATTGTTTGTAGTACGTGACTTGTGGAGGAAGATGGAGTCTACCATTTGTATGGTGGGGTTAAAGGCTGGCTTTCCTTTGGGTGCGAACTGGCGCCTTGCCTTGATGGGGGAATCAATTCGGTTCTCCTCGACGCTTATGTGCTGTTGGCCATTCTTACGAGCTTCAGTGTTAATGGCGATCTGGTCCATAAGGAATTGGCTGGTGTTTAGGGGGTGTGTGTGTCTAACACAAAGGCTTCCTCTGTTGTTGAATGAATGCAAGGAGAATATGCGGGATTTGGGTGTGTTGGCTACTAAGAAAGACCAGCCGGTGGGTTGTATCCTTCAAGATATTGCTAGTTTGTTGCAGTGATGCTCTTTTACTGCTTTAGCAGGGTAGGCCTTGTGATGGCCACTTTTTGTAACTCGTCTTGACCACCCGAGTGGGTTTTTCATTTCAAAAAAAAAGATATGAGAATCATTAGGCAGGCATCATAGTGGAACCAAACACCCTTTTTGCCCACCTGGCACACTTCAAAAAGCAACCCCAAACCCACATGAGCAAATCCTATATTTGATTGCTAGATCCTGCCTCCCCTCGTCTAGTTTTTCTCCCTCCTTTCTTGTTAGGCAGGCAGCACAGTGGCTTGGAACGAGATTCTGCCCGCTCAGCGTGACACCATTCAGTGTATTTCTCCCATTCGTGACAAAAATTCAAGCTCTTGCTCTTACCGAGTCGTAGCTGGCAGTCCTTGTGCTTTGGCCGCGACGCGTCCACGTCGATAACGCTCATTCTCACGTTTCTTTGATTGAGAACCGGCACAAAATTCCCGACGCGCAAGACTGTTTTAGTTGGTCAAGCCGAACTGAATTTGATTTTGTGAGTGGTCGGCAGTGGACGGTAACAACACAAGGACAAGAACACTTGAAGAAACGAGAGAGCGAGAGCGAGAGCGAGAGAGAAACGAGAGAGAGAGAGAGCGCGCGTGCGAGAGAGAGAGAGAGAGACGTATGTGCGTGGGAAGCTTTGTACGGGTCTCTCATTCTCATTAATATCAAGCTCCTTCTTCAATCAGACGCGGATCAGCTAACTTTTAGAAGTTGCCCCCTCCGTTGCTCCTTCCCATTGCTGTAGCTCACAGCCCATCTGCCCAAACTAACTCCATGGCCTCCCCTTCACCCTCCCTGTGGCATGCTTCATTCCACGCAGTCGTATCCTCTCCTCTCTCTCTTGTTTGGGAGGCCACCCGCGATTTCGCAGGCGTGCACAAATGGGCGCCTTCCGTTGTCAGCTCCTGCACCTTATTGGAAGGCAATCCCAACTTTCAAGGCTGCTTGCGACGTTGTGACGGAGCCGATGGGAATTTCCTGGGCAAGGAACGGCTTTTGGAAATGGATGAGGAGAACCATCTATACAAGTATGAGGTGGAAGACTCCATCATACCCGGGCTACCAGGTTATGTGAGTACTTTCGAACTCAAGGACGCTGGTAATAACTCAACTAGTTTGACATGGAGTTATTTGGTGCCCGCAATGGCTTCAAGTTCCCCGGAAGAGTTCAGAGATCTCATCTTTGGATACTACCAACGCTGCATCTCAGATCTAGAAAAGTATCTTTCCGGAGATTGAGCACGCAACAAACTGGAATCTCCATGTAGCTCAGCTCTCTCTCTCTCTCTCTCTCTCTCTCGATCTCCCACGGCTACTGGAGAATTCGGCCCGAGAAGCTTTAATGCCTCACCTTGCGCTTTAAGTTCGCGTTAATTTTTGGAAATGCTTTGATCACGCCTTAGGTTAATCGACTCCGCACTTCCTTATCTTTTATAAATACACGATTTTTCAACGTCGTGGGCACCTGCACACGCGCGCACACACAGTGCCACAAGTACAGGCAGACAAAGGGGGACACACTCAGCGAGAATCAATCTCTGTATTGGAGCCCAGTTCAAATCCACCACAGTCTGTAAACTTGATCTCTTCCAACATAGTAAATTTCGCTTCCAAGAATCGTCTTTATCAATTTTGCCTTTTTTTTACTAGCATATCGATTTCCTCTTTGAAGGTATACACCTCGGGTTGATTAAAGAATTATGATGTCACACCACGAGTTGAAAATTGCATATCTTCGATACTTTTAGTGGACGGTAAGGGGGTTATGTGAAGGGGTTGAAATAGGTATGTCGTTGTACTTGCAAAATGCACCATGGGATATAGAGGGGAAATCGTGAGAAATAAGGGGGCATGGGAAATAGCACTCCATGATGTAGACCTTGTGCTATTTCCTTGACCATGGAGGTGAGAAATAAGGGGGGACCATGGGAAATAGTAATACATAATGTAGACCTTGTGCGATTTCCTCGAGCATGGAGAATTCTTTCATGTGACAATTCTCTACTAGTGATATGACAATTTATTATAGCCCTCTAGCATTTCAATGGATTGTAATGCCATAAACCAAGGGGATAACATCCAAAATATGCTTTTCCAATGGAAAAACATAAAAAAAGCCATCCTTGTTTCTTCTCTTTTCCCCCTTAATGACATAAGAGCCTAACATTTGTTCAATGTCTATATGCATTGGTTTATGGCTTGTTAATGTTGTCCTTAAAGAAGGATCCATTTGTTTAATTACTTTTAAGAATAATTGGTGGAAATGGCCACATCTATAAGCTTTAATCTCTTGGAGTGGGCTCTGAAGTTCCAGAGCATAATGAGAGACATGCTCTTCTAATCGTGTAACAATGCGTAGGTAGATCTCTTAATCATGGATAAAGTATGAGTTAGTTTTAACATGGCTTTTTTCTCCACCATGGAGACATTTACTTTTAATAGTGCAACAAGGCATAGTTTGGATGTATTCTAGTCGTACAAAGGTATATTTAATAGTGCAACAATGCATAGTTTGGATGTATTCTAATTGAACAAAGGTATATTTAATAGTGTAACGATGCATAGATGGATCTCCTTAGTCATGGACAAAGCATGCGATAGTTTCAACATAGCTTCCTTCTCCATATGTAGGCTTAATGATCAATATATGGGGAAAAAGTGAGAGAAAATTAATGGTATCTCTTAGAATCTAATTAGTTGTTCTTTGAAATATTAGGTAGCTTTTACTTAAAAAAGGATTCAAAAAGGGAAACCACTTTTAGAGTGGGCCCTTTAAAATCAAATTTTTATTGCCAATGTACCACTTTAATCCTAGTTAGGGGATTGTATAAAGAAAGCTCAAATATTAAAGGAAAGATTCTCCATCAATTTGTGACAAGGGAAGAGCATCAAGGTGAAATTGAAGGAGTTGAGACAAAGAGGGAAGAAGAAAGTGAAACATGGGGGAGAGGAGAGGCATGGCAAGGGAGGAGATGGGAGGTACTAAAGAAAAAGAAGTAGGGGGGATGAATATAGGGGAAGGAGAACCACACTAGGTGGACTTGTTATAAATTTAACACAAGTTGATTAAAGCCCCCAAAACAATCTAAATCAATAATTCATATATATTCCCTACATAATGATATTCAAAGCTAATTGATCACTATAAGGCTTATCGTATTCAAAGAAACCTATAGAGAACTTGAGATTAGGATATCTATATCCCCTAAATGGGATATTAAATCTACTCTCTCTTCAAGGATCTAGACCATGTTCTTAACTTGCCTCAAAATGTGCCATCAAGTCATAGAGCAATTCCCATGATTTCTTGAAGCAATAACTTTTCGTAGTCTACCTAGTACAAATCCTTGTAATTCCTCACATTACATCTTCAATACATGTACTCCCTAGGAAGCACATTGTTTTCATTTGAGATACTTTGGTAACACCTAGTTGAAATGTGCATTTATTAGCTATCAAGTTAATCTCTTCCAATGTAGGCTAACTGTAAGCTAACTTGCACCATGGAGTGGTGCAAGAAGATGCCCAATGTAGGTTGTCCTATGTATCTTTTACTAGTCTCCAAAGAGAGAAATTTGGAGACTAAGAAGGCACATCCTTTCATACTCTCCCTAGTCTCCCTCTTTTGCACTGAGCTGGGTCCCAATAAGCCCAATCATTTTTAGAGCTGATTAGTGCAAAGGACTTTGCAAAAGGAACAAAAAAGAACTCTCCTTAAAGGAACAACCTAGAAAGTCTTCCAAGATTTTGGCCAACTACATTTATGTTCATTGTGTTGAGATATCGAGCTCCACTCGTGATATGCCAGGGTGACCGTTGTGCATTTATGTCACCAACTTGTTAGCTACAGATGCGATTGGTACACCGCCCATGAATAATAGCAGGATGACAACTATCCTTATGTACTCTAGTTCGTGGCTCAGTTAGTATGCCACCTTAGTTAGCTGAGTTTGGTTTGAGACCCACATATAGGGTTCCTCTATTTATTTGTACTAGAGTTCTTTTGGCTTTCAGAACTAAGAAGAGGAAAAAGTGTTTTCAGCCTCCACCTTTGTGTATATTCCCCCATTGTGTATGTGAGAAAGCCGCAAGTGAGACTCCTTCCTTCTCTCCCACTATCTTCACACATTGCTCATTGTAGCATAATTGGTCACCAGTATAGCATAGGGCCTCTGGTTATATTTCCATTAGAGATTAGGTTTAAAGTGTCAGAGGTAGTCCTTGAATGAGGTCATGAGGAAGAACTATTACTCAACTGGTGGTCACAAGTGACATAGGGCCTCTAGTCATATTTCAATTAGAGATGTAGGCTCAGAGGGTGGGAAACAACCCTTGAATTAGATCACATGAAGAAGAAGTATTGCTCAGATGGATTGATGGAGATTCTCAGATTTAAGGGTTAGAAAGAGTTTGTAGGGTTCATAAATGGGATAGTGTTGAGAAACCTTTGACTTTAAGGGTGAGAAAGAGTTGTAGAGCTTAGAAGGATTTGTTTGAATGATAGAGGGTTGTAAGGTTAAGGAGGAGGCCTAGGGTCAAGAAAGAGGGAGCTAGTATGCTTCATTAAGGGGGTGGTAAGGTCCAAGAAGTTTATCTTAGGGTTTTTCAAGGTTGCAAGCATAAATTGGGATTGGGACTAGAGGATCGTGAAATCAGTTTCGATGTAGGAGTGGAGACAAAGAGTAATCTAAGAGTCAGACGATAGGGGAGAGAGGAAAGAGGCAGAAAGGAGAGGTACTATGCATAAGAGAGGCTAAGGGAGAGGAGAGGGAGGGATTTAAAAGAGTTCGAGAGTTCCGGGATTGTGGATAATCTTAATGGTAAGGACATGCTGGTACACATCAATACTGAAAGGACAAGGGTTGCAAGGTTGGCTACTTGTTATAAGAGTAGGGGCATGCTAGTACACATTCATATTGCAAGGGAGCACAGATACAAGACAACATGCACATGGAAAAAAAGACAAACTAAATAGTGAGCCCAAAGAGTATGGCCCTCCTTCCATTAAGAGAAATTTATGCAAGTTGTTAAAGTTTCCTCTCTACATGTTGTAAAGATCTTTGTTAAAATACGAATCGTGCACTACTAACATGTAAAGTACATTTGTTCAGATGTGAATTTGGGGTATCCATGATATGGGATTGAGAGTTAGTGAGCATGTTCTTTGCTTCGTGAAGATCGGGACTTTGGGTGCTCACATTTATAGAATGTGCTCGTTCACAGGCAACGGAGAGAATGCAAATGGAAATACTTAAAGGTAACAAAGTCCTTAAAGAAATAGTAGTTTCATTCATTGTGTCAATGTTGTGTGAGGCAACTACAAATGGCATAATCCATCTAGGCCTCAAGAATTTGCACCCAAGCTTTGAGGGGAACATATGTTGGTCACGCCCATTTAATTAGTGGTCGCCTCTACGACTTTTTTTCGATCAAAAAAATGATTTCTTGGTTTTCATTGAAATTTCCAAATTCTCTTCAATCAAAATAATTTCTTAGTTTGATTTATCCTCTCATTGGCTACTTGGGAAATGGCTTCTTTATCTTTTGTCTCTTTAGTCTTCACTATGCCTTCTATGCCTCGATGTCTGCACATGTCATCATGAGTCTTCAGATGATGTCAACTTGTGCATGATACAAGACAAATTACATCATGCTAGCAAGTTGATAGGCCTCTCATTCAATGAATCACGCTATTTTGAAAGCATTTACCCCCCCCCGTCCGATCAGAAATTCATGCCATGTTAGATGAGCAAGATATGCATAGGAGGGGGGGGGGTGCTTCCTTGTTACCTTATACTTATGTTTCCCTCTTAGATGCATTCCATCACATTGAGCGCTTGCGTAGAAGTGCAAGGTATCATTACAATATTGCTTTAGGTCCTGTTCCATGGAAGTGGTGGTGCATAAGCGAAAGGGGCACCCAATCTAATATATCCTTTTACACATTATTCTATTAAGGTGACATGCTCACTAACCTACAAGTCATATTCAGTACTAACTCCAACAAGAATCAATTTTTATCTAGAAAAATACTTAGACTTGACACTAGATTTGTCCTGTTACTACAAAAACTAGGTCCCTCGATAATTCTGATTTGTGTAGTTAGTGAAGGATTGCAATCTTGCTACTACATCCTTGCAGGGATGGGAAATACTCCTTTTGGAGGAACAGATGATGGTTTAAGGTATTTATAGGTGCTCACTTGCATTCATCACTTTGGAAGCCTAGGTGAGTCAAGAACTCGTCGAGAAGGCTAGACATATCCTATTGAGGACATGCATTAAGTCCCCCATATTTTCTACCTTCCATCATAATGCATGTCACACCCTAGTCATATTGCAACTTTTCACAAATTAGATGATTAGGACAAAGTCAATTCATAGGGTCCCCCACATCAGTCCTCCCACTCTATATCTACTAGGGAGTGCTCAAAAAAATGCCCAATCAATCATAGGTCCAAACTCAGTTCACACAATGCACAAAAATAGGTTCACTGAGTGATCGAGAAGTGGAAAAAGTTCATAAATCTAGGTCATTTAAAGGAGTAATATACTCGAAGGGCACCAAACCAAGTTCATAAGAGGTCTAGAGGATGTGTACAGGTAACAACCAGAATCTCAAAACATCAAGTTTAAAGAGAACACTGAATTAAGACCTGTTTTAGTGCCCATTGAATTAGAGCCTATTTAGTGCTGCAAGATTATGGCTATCTTAGCGCCCATCAGGCTACACCATATTTCAGTGCAGACGGTCAGCATTTAACGTGCTAAATTAGCAACTAACCCTACATGCTAAATTAACATTCTATAAATGCAGGGTCCCAAGGGACCTTCACATTGAATTAGCAATTTTAACCAAACTCTACCAAAATTTCTCCAGAAATCTTGAGCACCTCTAGAATCAATTCCTATCCTCAAACCTACTAAAGAGTCCTCTCCATCTTCCCTTGAATGTCCTTCGACTCTTTTGATTCCATCGATGCTCTTTTAGAGAGCTCTACTCTATGGACGAGGACCCGTACTTTGAGATCGGAGAAGATCTCTTTGAAGCTGATCCTATATCCCATCCCACTACATCTACTACCCATCTACCTCTCAGACTCCATCAATCATCCTTCTGAGCTAGATGGATGCAGGTGTGCCTTAGCGGCAATTGAAACCAAAGTGATTTGCCCATCAATCAACTACCTGCCTTATCAAGAAGAGAAATATGGGGCCCCTCTTGCTCCTCCACTATATACACAACACTCCATCCAAATGACCAAACACTCTCCCTGGGGCCAAAAGTGGGTCAAGTCCTTTAGGTGAGTGGCAGTGTGCTCAAAATTTTGATACTCGAGTGTTCCGATTCCTCACCAGGGTAGAGCTAGCAAATCATCATACCATACTCTTCCAAATCTCCTATTTTAGCTCCATGACTAGTCTTTTTCTCTCACCTTGGTTTGATTGTAATCCATGTGCCCAATTTGGTGCAAGTGTGTGCTTAGCTTAGCAAAAACTTGCTTTCTCTTGTGGTCCTAAGGTTTCTTTGCTAGGCTTCCTACTCCACTTGGGGTGTAAACATAGATGCCAATGATAAATACTAACAAATAGGATTTGTGAGCTGCAAACAAACCATATGAGAATGTGAGTAGAAGATAGAGATATAATTCAATTATGCAAATGTGATTGTATCAACTAAGAAGTTTTTTGTTAAAAAAAAAAAGGCTGTAGAGACAGAACACTAGACCTGCGCACTCACTCCTACTTGCCTTGATGATTGAGACTCATGATTATATGAGCTTAGCAGCTCATAATCAAATCCACCTAACCTATCAAAATGAGAGTAGATCTAAACACAAGAAAAGAGCCCATTACATCTCACACACTACTCTTACTTGGATTGAGATAGTCAAGCTTAGAACCACCTTCTTAACTCAACCCTGTCAATCTACTAGATTGATCTTGTTGATTGACCTACAATTACTTTTGAATGTTCACCTTTTCATGAGGTCTATAGGTGCATTGTTTATCCATTGGTTGCCAGTTGGATCCTAGTGCTACTCTCTTGTATGGTCTTGACGTGAGATGTGAAATTTGAGCTTTGGAGATCAGAGTCGAGTCGTCTGTTAACCAAATCTTAAGCCATCCTTATTGTCAGGTTCACATCATCAAGTGGCCTTGGTGGAGTGCTTTTGTGTTTAGATTGAGAATTATTCTCAGGTGGTCCTTTGGATTATCATTTAGGCCCTAAATAATGTCTAGAATAGGCTCAATGAGGAGATAAAGATATGTGGACAGGAGAGAAGAGTATCCACACTAAGGTAGAAGAGGTTGGAAGAATTTGGATGACCAAGAGGCTGCAATAAAGTTTGAGCCAGTATGGGATGAACGGTGGAACCAAGGTGAGGTAGAAAAAATCCACTTGCAATGGAGATCATGAGGTAGATGAAGTCCTGGAACATCTAGGGAGAGACATATTTTGACTATCAATTGACACTAGGAGTGAACCAGTTCCAAATTTGCATCCAATATAGCCTGAGGCCTTCAATAGGAAAGCAACTTTTAGGTTATGGCAAAAAGATTCCATGAAATTATCTATAGGGAGTTTGGTTTTTGAGAAAGCCAATGAGTATAACCGTAGACCCAAGCCATGAGTATAAATCCCCAAGTACAAGATACGAATTTGGTGTAGAGACATGACACGTCTCAAACCAAGGACAACAAAGAAGACTTGTCCCATAAATCAAAGGTGGAATAGCTTTGGTGGTTCTAGTGGTTGCAAGTTGAATGCCTCTATTGGAAGCTACTTTCATGAACATGTCCAGACTTACAAACTGACTTAAAGACATATGTCATAAAGAAGATCATCATGCTAATGAGGAGTGACCCTAGGGTCTTGAGTTAGTGACTATTAATGTAAAGCCAACTATGCCTATCAAGGTCAAATTTTAGAATTTTAGGGGAACTGACGAAGAGGACCCATACAACCTTTGCAAATTTTTCTAGGTGTTTCTCACATCAATGGTGCTATGACAAAATAAGAGTACATGAATTATTTCCCTTGCACATTAACCAAGATAGTGCAATGCTGGTCTAACTAGCTCCCAATTGGTTACTTCAAAGATTGGCAGTGGATGTTTGAGAATTTTCTCATGTGGTTAAGATAAGAAATTTAATGAAGAAGATGTTTGCACAAAGCTCGATGAGCTGAAACAAAATAGAACAAGTCCATTCACAATTTGTCATTAGAATGTGAGCTCTTATCAATCAACACAATACTTCAACAAATGACAAGTCACTATGTGTCTTGTTGATTATAGGTTTTAGATAATTAATTTTATATCTCAAAAAATTGTCATATCAATGAAGACATACGATGAATTACTTGTATTACATTGGAAAAATGTTGACCTACCAAGAAGAATTTCAAGAAAAAAGTCAATGGAAGTGATAAAGAGTTTGATTCCACAAAACTAGATAAGGTGTAGGATGCCTTGAACTTAAATGGATTTTTGTGAGAAACCAAGGAAAAATAAAAAATGGTGTAACAAGTGTTCTACGAAAGGAAATATAGAGAATGAATTAAAAAAGAAAGTATTATGAAACCAAAAATAAAAAATGGCGTAATTCTTAGATATGCTCAATGCCCCACCCTCTTGGTAACCACCAGTGGTCCAAGGTGCTGAAGTTGTAAGGCCCCCATATGAGGAGAAGCCATGTGTGAGCGCGGGACACTGGATGGATCCCAACTTGCATGTCAAATGAGGTCTATCAATGAGACCATCGATGGTAGAAAGGTGATTGTGTGGGAGCCCCTTATTCTTTCTAAGGCCTGGGGGCCAGCTGGCCCGTAGCTGTGGGGGGTCTCAGGGGGGCGAGTGGCCCCCCTGGCTTCGAGGGCGAGAGTGCCCGAGGCGACGGTATAGGGAATATTCCTTGAATATTCCATGGACGACTAGTCGGTTCCACCAATTGGGTTGACAAGTCGGCTTCACCGACTAGGTTAACTAGTCGGTTCCACCAACTACGTTGATCTTACTACCACCCTCATAGCTACTATAAAGAGGTGACCTCCCTAGTCCATTGTATCAGATAAGATAAGATTAGTTCAGATCAAATTAGATCTTCTAGCTAGTAGCTCTTCACCTAGTATTTGTCTAGATCACCATCTAAGCTCCACTATGGGAGTGCACGGGTGTATGGAGCCATCATCTGTACTATAGAAGCATTGAAGGAAAAGTTTGTTCATCTCCAGTTTGCAGTGTACTCTCTATTCTTTGTTCAGTTTCTGTTCCGCTGCACCGTGTAATTTAACATGGTATCAGAGCCAAGGCAGCTCTAAGGATCGACGAATAGAAGAGAGGGGAGGGCTTCAACAACATACGGAGTGATGGCAACAAGAAGCGGCTCAACAGGAAGCAGCTCAAGTTCACCAGTTGTGCTGTTGCACCAACAATCTAGGCGTTAAGGATTTGCCCACCTGTCTTCACTGAAGGCAAGCTAGATGGTACGAACTACACTTTGTGGAAGTTTAAAATTAATGCTATTTTGGATTCATATGAGCTTCTAGAGGCAGCATTGGGGATTGACCCAGAACCATAAGGAACCCTCGACCTAGCAAATCCGGGGAATATGATACCTCCTAATGCTGACCTTCTATGAGCTTGGATGTGCAAGAATGCAAATGCTCTGTGTGCCCTGGTTACAAGTACTACTGATAGTGTTTTGACCTTGATTTGGCATACATCTAAGGCAACTATGGCCTGGAACATATTGAAGAGTCAGTATGAGACGCCAAATCAGACAAGGATCCAGAACTTGGAGAATCAGCTCGCAGTTGAGAAGTTTAATGAAGGAGAGACAGCAGAGGCATTCATAACCCGAATCAAAAATCTACGTGACCAGATGGCTGGTGCTAGGATACAAAAGACTAGCAAAGAGCTAGCTCGGGGGTGTCTCCGTATATGTCCACCAAGGTCTGATGGACTGGTAACAGCACTTAACACTCAGGTGAGACCCCACCCAACAATTGTCATTTGAGGAGTTTTGTGCTTTACTTATGGAGGAATTGAGGCTTAAAGCTCGAGATGGAGGTGGTAATAGGGATGTTGCACTCTCTGCCACTGCGAAAGTTAAAGGTGGTTCCTCCACCAAAGGTGAGTCCTCTACTAGTGGTGACAAAAAGAAGAAGGGCGGAAAGAATAAGTTTCAGGGAGAATGCTTCTACTGCAAGAAGAAGGGCCATGTGATTGCAGATTGTCGGGTCAAGAAAGCAGATGAAAAGAATGGTACCTTGAAGAAGACAGATAAGGGGAAAGAGATAGCTAACACAACGGAAGCAGAGTTGGATCTATTTCTGGCCATTGAGAAGAGTGTTCCTTAGTTCAAGAAGCGTCAACCACTGATTCATGGGTGTTGGTGGATAGTGGTGCCTCCCATCACATGACCTACAAGAAGGGTCTATATTGTTCCATGCAGCCTCTATAAGAACCCATCACCATGATGGTTAGAAATAACGCAAAATGTCCTGTTGAGGGTACAGGTACGGTTTCATTTGTTTCTATAAATGGAGATGTTAAGAAACTATATAATGTGCTGTATGTTCCACAAATCAAGAGAAATTTTCTATCAGTTGCTTCCATAACTGACCTTGACCGTGAGGTGAGGTTCAACAATATAGGAGCAAAAATTTTGGATAGTGCTAGTAATCTTGTTGGCATAGGAGTAAGGAGGAACAACCTGTATGAGCTAAGTGCTCTTACAGCCACTGTTGGAGTGGGCACAAGCAGACTTTGGCACGAAAGATTCACGCACATCGGATTTGCAGTGCTGAAGGAGATGCAAAAGCAAGGTATGGTTGCTCACTTACCTACAGTAGTAGAAATCAAAGAACTGTGTGAAGCTTTCATGATGGGCAAGCAACAGAGAAAGGCATTCCCACAAGAAAGCAAGAATAGAGCAAACGCTCCTCTAGAGTTGGTGCATGTTGACTTGTGTGGTAAGATGCTTATGCAGGCCTTGGGGGGATCTTCCTATTTTTTATCGATTGTCGACGACTATAGTAGGAAGATGTGGGTGTACTTTCTTTGCAAAAAGGCTCAATCTTTTTGGTAAATTGAAAGAATGGCTACCGCTTGTTGAAAATGAAATAGGGAGAAAAGTGAAGAAAATCAGATCGGATGGTGGTGGTGAGTTTGTTTCTACAGAGTTTGGAGATTTTTGCAAGAGCAAAGGGATCAAGCGACAAATGACGACACCACATATGCCTTAGCAAAATTCAGTTGTTGAACATCGAATGATAGTATCAGAGCCACTGTGGAGATGGGCAGTTGTATGTTGAAAGGTGTTGGACTGCCAAACCACTTTTGGGCTGAGGCTATCAATACTATGGTTTACATCCTTAATCGTAGTAGAGCTATACAAAGGCACTCAAAGGTAAAACACCACATGAGGCTTACAGCGGTAAGAAGCCATCTGTCTCCCACTTTAGAACGTTTGGGTGTGAATGCTAGCGCATGTACCAGACAAAGAGAGAAACAAGACACAACCAAAAGGCACCAAATGTATCTTCTTAGGCTGTTGTGATGAGAAGAAAGCCTGTAAATTATATGACCGAGAGGCAAAGAAGATCATAGCGAGCCGCGATGTGATGTTCAAGGAGCAGCCACATGCAATGGAGGCAGAGAGGAGCTCTTCCACTTTATCATCAAGTGAAGAGGTAATTCACTATGGACCTGGTCCCAGAAGCTATAAAGGAGGAGGAAATATCAGATAATGAAGGTATAAGTCACCAACCTGTTGTTACACCATCGAAAAAGCCATTGCCATGATGGGGGTAAGGCAGCTCTACGACCATTGAGCAGTATGCAGATGGACCAAGGCGGGTCTCAGAGAATCGAGTAGCAAAGGAGGGCTTCTGCTCACATAGTCAATATGGCCTTGATGGCTGAGATTATTGCAGAAGTAAAGGAGCCTGCAAGTTTGGAGGAAGCACTTGCAGACTGAGATTGGAAAAACACTATGCAAGTAGAATATGACAGCATCATGAAGAATGAAACTTGGGAGCTAGTAGATCGACCACCTAAACAACAGAAAGGTTATTGGCATTAAGTGGGTTTGGAAGGTAAAGTACAAGGCCGATGGGACTTTGGAAAAGTACAAAGCTAGATTGGTTGCACAAGGATTTTTGCAGTTTGAAAAGTTTGATTTTTAGGAATCTTTCGCTCCAACTTCCAGAATGACCACTATTCGCACAGTACTATCGGTGGCTGCTCATAAAAAGTGGCCAGTTTATCAAATGGATGTTAAATCAACATTCTTGAATGGTGACCTCAAGGAGGAGGTGTATGTGGCTCAGCCACTACGGTTTGAGGCCCCCCATTCTAAGAACAAGGTATGAAAGCTCAAGAAGGCTTTGTATGGGCTAAAACAGGCCCCAAGAGCATGGTACCAATGGATAGACAAAATTTTTCATAAATTAAACCTCAAAAGATGTGCCTCAGATGCTAACTTGTATGTGTACAAGAAAGGTGGAAAATCTGCTATTATTGTACTATATGTGGATGATCTCCTTATTACAGGTGACTATGAACACATGATCTAGCAGATAAGGTGTTGAGCACTGAGTTTGAGATGACAGACTTAGGCTTGATGCACTACTATTTGGGGATTGAAGTCTGGCAAGAGCTAGGCAAGATCTTCATGTCTCAACAGAAATATGCAAGGGAGATCTTGAAGGCATCTAGTATGTCCGAGAGCGAGGAGATAGCTACACCTATGGAGGTAAATGCGAGGCTGTCTATGGAGGATGCCTCACCACCAGTAGACATCGGGAGGTATAGGAAGTTGGTCGGTAGTCTCATCTATCTGTGCAACACCAAACTGGACATCAGTTTTGCTGTTGGTGTTTTGAGCAGGTTCTCCAATAAGCCCCAAGAGAATCATTGGAATGCAGGGATGCAAGTGCTTAGGTATGTGAAGGACACTCTTGATTATGCCACCACTTAATGTACGGGCACTTCCTTGGCTGGTCATTGTGACTTAGATTGGGTTGGAGATGTTGACTCCAAGAAATCAGTTTCTGGATATTGTTTCTCTTTAGGTTTAGGTATCTTCTCTTGGATCAATAAGAAACAACCAATAATGGCATTGTCTTCTACTGAGGCTGAGTACAAGGCAGCATGTTTTGCTACTTGTGAAGCAGTGTGGATGAGGAGGATCTTATAGCACATGGGAGTGCAAGCGGATGAGGCCATTGCTAAAAATCTAGTGTTTCATGCGTGCACAAAACATATAGAGATTCAGTATCACTATGTGTGTGATTTGATCAAGGATGGGATAGTGGAATTGGTCTACTATCCAACAGAGCAAAATGGAGTAGATATCTTCACCAAGGCACTTAGGAAGGATCAACTTCAGGGTCATCTTCAGAGACTCGGCATTGGGCTGAGAATGTAGTTCACCTACGGGTGGACATTGAGGGGGGGTGTTAGATATGCTCAATGCCCCACCCTCTTGGTAACCACCAGGGGTCCAAGGTGCTCAAGTTGTAAGGCCCCCATATGAGGAGAAGCCATGTGTGAGCCCGGGACACTGGATGGATCCTGACTTGCATGTCAGATGAGGTCTATCAATGAGACCGTCAATGATAGAAAGGTGATTGTGTGGGAGCCCCTTATTCTTACTGGGGCCTGGGGGCCAGTTGGCCCCCAACTAGGGGGTCCTAGGGGGGCGAGTGGCTCCCTTGGTGGGGGTTCAGGGGCAAGAGCCCCCAAGACGATGGTATAGGGAATATTCCTTGAATATTCCATGGACGACTAGTCAGTTCCACCGACTAGGTTGACTGGTCGGCTTCACCGACTAGGTTGACTGGTCGGTTCGATCGATTGCGTTGATCTGACTACCACCCTCATAGCTATAAAAAGGCAACCTCCCCAGTCCATTGTATCAGATCAGATCAGATCAGATCTTCTAGCTAGTAGCTCTTCACCTAATATTTGTCTAGATCGCCATCTAAGCTTCATTGTGGGAGTGCATGGGTGGATAGAGTCATCATCTATACTATAGAAGTATTGAAGGAAAAGTTTGTTCAGTGTCTAGTTTGCTGTGTACTCTCTATTCTTTGTTCAGTTGTTGTTCTGCTGCGCCGTGTAATTTAACAGTAATAAGTATTCTACAAAAGGAAATATAGAGAATGAATTCAAAAGGAAGGTATTATGAAACCTTCACCAAATATGGTCATGATGACTCTAGGTGTTGGTATGCAAAGAAAAGGACTATATAGATGACTTGAGTAGAAATTAAGCCCAGGCCTTAGGAAGGATGATGACTTAAACTTGAGCAAGACACAGGTAAAGGCAAGAATGGTAAGGACAAGAATCAAGGTCCTTCAAAAATTCAACATACTTTTGCAGTGGTAACCACATCAAGGCTGGGTGTCCATTGTGGCAAGAGGATCTAGAATTTTTGAGAAGTAATGTGTGGGACTTAGGTCTCAATTACCAAGTTATATTGAATAACTCCCAAACTCAATAGATGCTAATGTAGTAACTCGGTCACAAGGTCTCATGGATAGAATCCACTACCTTCATTAGGAGATGTTAATTAAAAAGAACAGAGACAATTTTCATCTTAGTCATATGAAGACTTGAAGGGAAAAGCGCCAACTATTGAATACCACCTGATTTGAGTGTTAGGCAACTACTTGACAACCTGGGTGAGGCTTCCACAAGCAAATCACAGGATGAACCAAGTTTTGAGGGAAACATGAGTCAAAATGGCAAAGGCATGGGAGATATTCTAAATTACGAAGGTCATCCTCACAATCACTTAGCAATAGGGTTGGGGTATTGAAGGCTTTTGCCTTTATTAAGGGTTTAAGGTTTAGGAGTTTGAGGGTTTAGAATGAGGATCGATGGTCCAAAAGGAGGTTAAAGTTTAGAAGATGGCTCTAGGGTTCATAATAGAGTACATGGTGGAGAACTGACCTCACACATAGATCTTGGAGGACAAGGGTTGAGGAACTAGTCTAAGAGGGTAGGGGTTTAAAGGAAGCATAGGAATGGGTAAGAAAAAAGGTGTAAGAGAAAAGGGGTTGTGAGAGAGAGAGGCAAAGGGAGGAGGAGAGGGGGATCTATTCAAAAAGAGATATGTGGCGTGCTTCCAAAAAAATGACTCTTTAATAGAGCCTTCTTTAGCTAAAGCATCAATCTTGCCATTTGGATTGGTCGATGGTGGTCGATGTGGTGGGGAATCTCAAGAATGTATTCCAAGGTTTTGCAAAAGATAGCACTTTGCCATAGGATGTGGTGAATGTTGTCTCTCATGCATGCATCATGTTGTTGAAGTGCCCGAATCAATGTGCCTTATATGTTCCCTTCCACTCTAGAGGATGGCTCGATTAGTGGCCAATTAATAGTTTGGTCCTCACCTAAAGTGTGTATGTTGGCATCCCAACACTGACGTCATGGTACTGCATAGAACTTGGGATGGGTTCTGAGGCATGGAGGTGCATGGAGGTATTCATGCAAGAAGGTCATATCAAAGAGCTTGGGTCGCCTCCCATCAAGTAGAGGATTGAACTTGCAGATGCAAGCACCAATAATTTAATGCAGGCAAATACTGACATGGAAATTTTTCAGTGTCCATTCACCTCTAGTTTTCATATTCTCGAGTAGTTGTTCTAGAAGTCATTGATGGTGTTAACTAGAAGTGGGATTACATCATAAGCACCCCCACCATTAAAATCGAGCATTTGAGTGGTACTTGGATCATTTGGATCTTGATATTATATTTAAAAGATCAAGTCCATTGTTGTGTTGATGATAATCTCAAGTGGTTGTTGGAGGTGGCGACGGTGTATGGACATAATATGGGGACGTGGGGGAACAATATGGAAGGGTCTTATTTGTGGGAGGGGCTATATAATGGTAGGAGGGGTGGTAGGAGAACTAGGCAAATGGATTGAGAAACTTGGTAATCCTCAATGGTGGGATTAGAAATAGGAGGGAAGAAATTAGGAGTGAGGGGCTAAAAAGTTTAAGTCTATTGAGTGAGTTGGAATTTGAGTGGTGTGAGCAAAGAGGCAGTGGTGAAGGGAATGGATATTTGATTGGAGCTTGGGAAAGGTTAAGAGAATGGTAGAAGAAAGGGGTAGTGAGGCTATGAGATTGCCATAGAGAATGGTAAGGAATGGCAAGTTAGATAAGAGATAGGCTACGTCATCCTCTAACACTTCTTTTTCTTGGTGAGATGGGATCATCAATTGTAAGCCTAAGGGGAAGACTACCCATGAGGCATACATATGCAATGAAAGCATCCGTTTTGAGTGTTGTAAACCCTACATGGATGGACAAGCAAAAGAATTTTTTTCATCTTTTGACAAGTCTTGACAAATGTTGTGCAAGGATTTTTCCCCTATGGAATGTTCCCATGTTATTTTGGATGAGAAGATGGGACCTTGAGTTGGAGCTACCTCCATTGGATTAGTACATATCCTCTAAGATGATCTTTTGCTTTTAAAATGGTCACATGCTCTTGGCAAAGTACAGTCGTGCACTATAATGGGGCTTCATCTATTGTGTCATCCATTGCCTCATTGGTATGCACTAGCAATTGGAGTTTAAGCTTTGAGGTTGTAACCTTATGGGAAATGCAGCTCATCATACTTCTACTTATACTTATGGTAGATTGATGTATATGCCCTGGGGCACCAACTCAATATGTAATATGTTACTTACCTCGTCCAAAATCTAGGGTATGAGGGGAGAAGAACCACATATAATATGCATGGATTTCCTTTAAAAAATTCAAATATGCAAGGGGAAAATATGAAAATTTCATTTCCCCCTGGCACTCTCAAAATATAAGGCATATACCTTGCAAAATATGCAAGATTTTAAGATTTGTACATATTTTTCATAATATGTGAGGCCCAAGGGGGGGGTATTTTGGATGAGGGGGGGTAAAACAAAAAATACACTAAAATATGAAAAACCATCTCCTTTCAAATTAATGTAACCTTTTCATGTGTTACCCAAATTTCAAGGTGTAAAGACATATTTGAAGCTCTTTTGGTGTAGAACACAACCATGTTAATTTGAATAAGTTCTACTCATGGCATATTGTTAAATTCATCTCATACTCAATATTTTAATGGTTTTTTTTACTAAAGGGAGTTGGTGCCCTAGGGTATATGCACCCTTAAGGTTTTTCAAATGTAAAGGGATATGTTCTTGTTGAGGAATGGATTCATTGGTACTTGACCATTTCTCCAAGACTAGGGCTTGAGAAGTAGTTGCCTATAAATTGGTGGCAAGCTATTCTTTAGTAAAAGGCATTCCGTTGTGAGATCCTCAATGCAGAAAGTGCATGCCACCACATATTGTTGCATCCCTACAAAGTTTTCCTGGCAATCCAAGAGTTCTTCTTTTTGGACTAGTGTAAGCCTAGCTTGTACAAGTTCCTCCATTTGCTAAGCATGGACTAAGTGTAAGAAAATGATACAACATTTGTGTGTTGAGAGTTGTGGTGCCATGAGCACATAATTAGAGGCTAAGGTATGGTATAGGAAAGAATTAAAGTAGCCACCCTATGATGTGGACTACATGATGTGGAGATGTGGATTGAGGATATCCACAAGAAGAGATGTGGATGAGAGGATCCCACATGTGTTGACTATTCAAAGGGCACTCTCTATATAAGAGGCCTATCATGTATTGTTGAGTACACACACACATTGCAAGAGATATAGATTTGCTATCTCCCTCTCATGTCTTATTCAGTGTGCTTTGAGCCTCCTTAGATCTTCTGCTAATCTTGTGTCCACTAGGCTAGTATGATCCGCACTTTCACATGGTAATAGAGCATAGGTTGCCCACAAGCCTAGGTAGTTTAGAGTGAGTGGCACACTCTTATCTTGATGTTAGGGATAGTTTGTGAGATTTCTGAGATTACAGTGAGTTGAGAGAGTCCATAGTGCCTACCATTTTCTTCATAGAGTGAGAGAGAAAGAAATATCAGTGAGCCATCAACTTCATCAACACCTTGCACACGGCCTTCCCTAGCGGCTTCTATGACCATTCGTTGTAGGTTGGAGTGGCTCAATGACTCTTCCTTGTAGCAAGTAGCCTCGCCAATGAAAGAAGTCCTCTTGCAAGGCTCCACGGCACCTCCTTTGCTCTCCATCTATGTCCTCCTCTGAAAGCTTCTGCTACGAGCCATAGACAAGGTTGCAATGACACAGATAACTAGCAGTGCACATAGTGCATCTAGGCTCTAAGCCCCGACAACCTCTACAATGCCATAGCTCTAACACGGCAGTGCAATCTCTACAACTACATGACAGACTCGCCATACCTCACATACAACATCGCTGGTCGATCTCAACTGCTCCTATGCAGCCACAGAAACAGCAACCTTGCCAATTAGCCCACGGCCTCCTGCTTGCTGCCTTAGTTGCTTCCTCATCCTGAGCGTCAACGAACGGGACAACATCAACTGGCACTACTCCAATGACATCCAGCTCCAGACTAGTGCAACACCCATGCTCCACGGTGCCCATGCTATATCCTCCAAAAAGCCTTTCAACTAGCACACGAGGCGACTTCACACAAAAGGCAGCAGCTCTCCTCCATCTCCAAACGTGGCAACTCTAGTGACAAAAGCAAATAGCGACAATGAACGACTCCCTCCATCGATAACGCAGAAACTCCCTATAGCCAGCCGAGCTCATGATAGTAACTCGGATGCTACAACTTTTCAAAGTCCTTTCCTTAGAGGTACAACAGCTACGACAGCTTCAATCACGCTCGACGACGATGGCCTCAACGACAGCTTCAATCTCTGCCCCTATCGACATCTCTGCACAGAGTCTCTCTCTCTCTACATTTCTCTCTCTACACTCCCTCATTAACACGTGTTAGGATAGGACTTAACTGTGGTTAGATTACAAGATAACCATGGTTAGGGGTGGTTCAGCTATCAGTTACTTGAACCATAGTTAAGTTTGATAACCTTGGGTTAACTCATTTGGCTTAGAAGATTGACACATGGCAGAGTGCCACATAAGCATGCAAGTGCCACCTAAGCACATAGCCCCTATCAAGCATAGTTTGGAATTCAGCATATGAATCCTTGTGCCACATCATCAAGGCCCCCTCTTCTTTACAAAACTTCGACAAGTCGTAATTTGCAATCCAGGAGGAATTTGGACACGCTCCAAAAAGGAAAAGTGATCTTCTTTTTGAGCTCTACATGATTGTGAAGTCAAAATCATTGTTAGCAATTAAACACTGCCAATATTGAAAGAAATCAATTGGTAAGACCTTTGCAACAAATGACAAATCAAAGCATGAATGCACACACCGTTGTCATAAGCATGCCGAAAGCACAAGTGCATGAGGTGACCATAGCACGAAGCATGACATCCACACATAAAGCATCAAGGCACATGGAAGAACACAGCATCGTCATCAAGCCATGAGCCAAAAGGTGACATCAATGGAATGTATTGAGAAACAAAAACCTTGCCAACCTTGCCTATATTTTGTAATCAAACCTGACCACTTGAGAGTAGCTATGAAAGCACCTAGGGGAGGTATTGACATGTAAAAGCCACACCTGACCACCTTAAGTAGCAATGCAAGCACTAAGGGGAGGTGATGGAATGTAACTCAGATCTGACCACCTTGCAATCTTCAAAGGATCATGGCACCAAGGGGAGGTGTTGAGAGTTGTGGTGCCATGAGCACATAATTAGAGGCTAAGGTATGGTATAGGAAAGAATTAAAGTAGCCGCCCTATGATGTGGACTACATGATGTGGAGATGTGGATTGAGGATATCCACAAGAAGAGATGTGGATGAGAGGATCCCACATGTGTTGACTATTCAAAGGGCACTCGCTATATAAGAGGCCTATCATGTATTGTTGAGTACACACACACATTGCAAGAGATATAGATTTGCTATCTCCCTCTCATGTCTTATTCAGTGTGCTTTGAGCCTCATTAGATCTTTTGCTAATCTTGTGTCCACTAGGCTAGTATGATCCGCACTTTCACACTGTGCTCAACAGATAACAGGATCTCGTGTGCAAGAGAGAAAAGTAGATAGTATGGAAAATCAAAAATTTGATTACTGTAAAACTAATACAATAGATGGCGCTACCTCCCAGCCGTGCACTCATGTGTGAGGAGTTTTGATGGCGTGCTAGAAACAGTAGAGGATGGAGGCTGGATGCTAAGGAATCAGGGTTGCTGTAGCCAGTGATGAAATGGCCTTTGCGGGCTTGCTCTTATATAGCCACCAGTCGTAGTCAGTTAGACCCAATTGGGTGACCGACCCACTCTGCCCAAAATGGCTGACTAGGGGTCGCGCCACTGACCACACGATAGAATCGTGGCACAAAATAGAGCAGAGCCATCTAGGATCATCTGGGGCTCTAAACAGACCCTGCAACTCGAGAGTGGGCCGCCCCGGGAAATTCTCCATCTACCCTCAGTGCGGTCAATCATTGGATGCCTTCCCACACTTGCATGTAGCCTAGTTGGCAGTGTGCCAACTCTATCTAAAGCCGTCCAGCCATCAGGCCACACATGGCCCCCATCTGGTGTCCAAACCAGGACCTACCAGATAACCAAGCTACTCAAATGCCTTCTCCTCATATGGGGGCTTACAAGTAGAGTTAGCTGGTTTTCGTGTAGTTACACGAGAGTGGAGCATTGATATCTAACACCCCCCCCTTAATGTCCACCTGCAAGTGAACTTACTTTTTTGGCCCAATGCCAAGTCGATGAAGATGCCTCTCCAGCAAGTCTCTTCCAAGAGCCTTTGTGAAGATGTCCGCAGCATTCTCTCTAGTCAGACAGTACACCAAGTCGGCCTCTCCATCCATGATGAGCTCACGTACAAAGTGATATTGAATCTCGATGTGTTTTGTGTGAGCGTGGAACACAGGTTTCCTTGCAATCGCCATGCAATTCTGATTGTCACATGATAACTGCATTGGCTTGTTCTGCACTACACCCATGTCCCCTAAAATCCTCCTCAACCATACTGCCTCGCAAGAAGCAAAGCATGCTGATTTGTACTCAGCCTCGGTAGAAGAAAGAGCAACTATGGGTTGCTTCTTGCTGACCCATGACATAGCTCCAGATCCAAGTGAGAAACAATAACTTGTCACTGATCTCTTACTGTCCACGTCTCCTACCCAATCTGAGTCACAGAATCTGGTCAAGATGTTGCCCTTGGTATAGGTGATGCCATAATCAAGTGTGCCTTTGATGTATTTCAGCACTCGCATCCATGTCCTCCAGTGGTTCTCCCTGGGGCTTATTGGAAAACCTACTCAGTTGCAAAGCTGATGTCCGGCCACGTGTTGCACAAGTAAATCAAGTTGCCCACAAGCCTTCTGTACTTCGCTTCATCCACCAGTGGTGATGAACCCTCGTTTGAGAGCTTCGCGTCAACCTCCATAGGGGTGCCAATTGTCTTGCACTCAGCCATGCCAAATGCCTTCAATATCTCTCCAGCATACTTCAACTATGAAATGAAGATCTATTTTGGCTCTTGCCAAACTTCAATCCCCAAATAGAAAATGCATCAGTCCGAGGTCTATCATTTCAAACTCTCTTCCTAGCAACTTCTTTGTCTGCAAGATCTTCTCTTCATGGTCCCTGTTATGACAAGATCGTCCACATAAAGGACCACGATCATACACCTGCCTCCTTCTCTATAGATATACAAATTTGCATCAGATGGGCTCCTCCTAAACCCGTTTTGCAGAAAGTAGGCATCAATCCACTGGTACCATGCTCGTGGGGCCTATTTCAGCCCATAAAGTGCCTTCTTCAGTTTACAGACTTTACCTTCTAAATAGGGGATCTCAAAACCTGGTGGTTGTTCCATGTATACCTCCTCCTTGAGATCTCCATTTAGAAAGGCAGATTTTACATCCATCTAAAACACGAGCCAACTTCCCTGGGTAGCTAAAGCCAAAACATTATGAATTGTGGTTAGTCCAAGCTACGGGAGCAAAAGTATCTTGATAATCAAAACCATGTACCTATGCGAATCCTTTTGCCACGAGCCGAGCCTTGTACTGGAGGCTTTTGAACAAAGTGGTTATGCATAATAAGTTGGTCTTGGTATACTAAGTCTCTGTGGGGGCTTGTATGTAGCTTGCTTGGGATATTGTTTGGATTTTGGTGCTTCCTTTTTGTGTTTCATCATGGTGAAGATTCCAGTGTTTCAAGGGACCCAAGGGGAAGACCTGGAGTCTTATCTTCAATATTTTTTTCAAGGATTCCATCTTTTTCGATGGTCCATGAAGGATCGGGCGGAGATTTTGCACGATTTTCTTAAAGGTATAGCCTTGAGTTAGCATGAGGCCTTGCTAGACTCTACCAACAAGGAGGACTAGGACCAAGTTGTGGTTGTAATGAAGCTAAGATTTGGGGCAGTGGAGTCTCCAAATGCTTTGATGTTACAGTTGGAGGTTTGGTTCTATCAAGGAGAGGGTGAGACATTTTTTGCGTTCACAATCCGATATGAAGCTTTGTGGGAAAAGTATGAAAGGGAAGCTTTGCGAGCTGTGGCATCTACATCATAGGCCCCTCAAAGCCTCTCAAGGATGGAGTACTTAAAGATGAGCAAATTTGTGATGGCTTTGGAGCCTCCTCTTTGCTCAAAAGTAATGAGTAAAGATCCAACAACATATGTGGATGCACTTTGCATTGTGATCAATAAAGAAGCTTCTATATAGATAAAATCCTCTTTTGTGTCCACCAACTTCAACTTATAAGGTGGAGGTAATGGGAACTCCTTAGGTACCAAAGTTCTTTGAGTTAGATCATAATATCTCCCAATTGATGGCAAAGTTTGGTGATTTGAAATTGCATTTGGTTAATGCACGACAACCTAAAGCACCCAAGAGTGAGCATAGGCCTCGAGATAAGAGTGGGGTCACTTGCAATGAATGTAAAAGGTCACTATCACCTAGAGTGTCCTAGATTGAGAATGAAAGACAGATGAAGAAGAAGAGATAGGGTATAGCTCCGAGGAGTCCAACTAAAAGGGTCAAGTGGAAGGAGTGGCCTTTGCTCTTTGTCTTGATGCTGATTGGGAGGATTCACGGGAACAAGGTGGTGGTATAAGAGGTTCCTACAGAGACACTTCATGAGGAGGATGTGTAACACATTTAAGGACACCAATGCAACAAAAATCTCTTGGTGACTCTCTATCAGGTAGTGCAAAGCTCCAGTACTTGGATATGTTAGATAATCTCCCATATCTCTTTGTAACAAGCTATGCACAAGTTTGACTAGTCTTGCTTGTGGAGAAAAAATTGAGTTGAAGCCAAAAAGCAGGCTAGTTGTGCAACACTTAAGGCGATTGGGGGTGATCCAAGCTGACGCACTAAAGAAAGAGGTAACACAACTACTTGAGGTTGGATTTATCTTTCCTATTGATGATTCAGAATGGATATCTCACATAGTTGTCACACCAAAGAAAGGAAATAAGTGGTGGGTTTGTGTGGACTTTCATCCTTTGAATGCATGCACCAAGAGGGATCATTTTCCTTTGCCATTCCAAGATGAAATACTAGACCAAGTAGCAAGGTATGAGATGTACTGTGTATGTAATGGGTATTCTAGATACTTACAAATTCACATTTGGGAGGAAGATCAAAAGAAACATCATTTGTCACACCTTGGGAGTCTTTTCTTATAGAGTGATGAATTTTGGGTTGACCAACGCACCATCTACAATTCAAAGGTCCATCAGTCAAGTGCTTGAGTGTTACTTGGGAAAGTTTATAAGGGTGTTTTTGGATGATTTTTGCATTTATTTTTGGTGCATAGATCACATGGAGTATCTAAAGATGGCCTTAACTAGGATTGATGAAGCAAAAGGGTGTCTAAATTCTGGCAAGTGTCACTTGGCTCAAATAAAAGTAGTCTTTTAGGGGCATATTGTGTCTAAAGAAGGCTTGCAAATGTATCCTGACAAGGTTCAAGCAATCATGTCATTGCGAAGTCCTAACAGTTTGATTGGTGTTCACAAAATTCTAGGAAAGAGCAATAATTATCAATAATTTTGTGATGATTTTATAGAGATAGTGCATCCAATGAACTTGTTGACAAGAAAAGGAGTTTCTTTCCAATGGGGTGTGGAGCAATAGGAGTCTTTTTAGCAACTTAAGGAGGCCATGAGCCCAATATTGAAGCCCCCTGATTGGTCCCAAGACTTTTATGTAGATCCAAGTGTATCTTTGCATTTATTTGGTATTTTATTGCTATAGAAAGGAGAGGTAGGTAGAATGCAACCCATCTATTATGTCAAGTGATAGCTTACAGAGGTGGAAACAAGGTATGAAGAAATGGAACAACAAGCTCTCTCTTTGGTGTTTTCTATCTTGACCCTTAGCATATATGGTTTGCAAGCCTAGCCCTGGGGGGAGATTTGCAAAATGGTTGTCATAGCTTCAGGAGTTCTCTTTCTCTTTTGTCATTGAAAATACCACTAGGTCCACTATGGCAGATTTGCTCATAGGATGGGAGGATCTAGAAGAAGAAAAGAAATGTAAGGAGGATATGAAGGATAAAAGGGAGACAACACCAATAGCTTTTGTTTTGTATTTTTATGGGGCTTTTCTTCCTTCACACCAAAGGATAAGAGGAATGGGCAAAAGGGCAAGAGATTCCAGGTATCACAACAAAATATGCAGCTAAGTAAAGTGCTTTGATTCTTGGCTTGGAGGGTTGTCTTCAAAGTCAAGTTAAAGAATTGGAAGTAAGTGGATATTCTTAGCTTATTATAAAGAAGATGCAAGGGCATTACAAGAAAAGAAGTCCTCATTAGAAGGAGCTTAATTAAAAGGCTATGGCACTATGTAGTCAATTTGAGTTTGTAAGTTTGTTCATATAAACAGAAAAGAAAATCAAAGGGTAGATGAGTTAGCTACTCAAGCCATTGTAGTACAAGATGGGGGGGGGGTGGTTTCTTTGGTAGACACTAGAGATGGCCAGAACTGTAAGTGTGGGACCACCCCCTTGCTCATCTACAGTAAGAATTATTTATTGGTGGCCACAAATTATATGACTCGATGGGCAGAGGCCAAAGCCACAATCAACAACAAGCCAAGCAAAGTTGCAAAATTTCTCTTTGACCAAATTTGTTCAGACTTTGGTTGTCCTTAGGAAATTCTCATTGATGGAGGAACCTCTATTAGAAATGAACTAATTGAAGATGTGGTACATAAGCTAAAGATAAATCATAGCATGTTCGCACCATACTATCCCCAATGTAATGGCTTGGCTGAGAAAACAAATGGACTATTGTGAAATTCAATGGGAAATCTTATAGATACCAACAAAATGCATTGCGATAAGCACTTGGCAGAAGTTTTATGGGCTTACAAAAACACATACAGGCTAGATTTTGGGTTAATACCATTCCAACTAGTATATGGGATAGAAGCCATTTTGCCCATTGAATTGGAGATACATAGTCTTGGCATTATTGTTGCAAGAATAGAAGGACAAGAAGATGCCTATGCTAAATGCTTGGCACAATTAGAGTCCTTTGATGAATGCAGATAACAAGATTTACAAAACTTGGAAGATCCTCAAAACAAGATTTACAAAAGATGCAAGGCCCGTTTTGACACCAAATTATGCAAGAAGAATATTGTAGAAGGAGATTTGGTCATGAGATTTGATAGCCATTTGAACAAGTGGTTAGATAAAACATTTATCGAGTGATGGGAGGGACCATATCGAGTCAAGAAAACATTCGCCAATGGAATCTATTAGCTTGAGGATGTTGATGACATGGCCATACCTGAACGCATCAATGAGTATTACCTTAAATTATTCTATGCTTGACCACCTTAAGGGCCAATAGACCCTCTCTATTACCAGAGAGGATTTTCATGGGGGCAAAAGATGTGATACTAAAAATTTATATCTTTTATTTAGCATTGGTGTTGCTTTTCTCTATGCTTGATAAGAGTCTGAGTATCAAGTGACAACCTATTGGCTCTCACTTATTTCCATTTTCCAACATATTGTATGGGATTGAAAGGATGACTGGAATGGATCATTGTAGGTACATGTGTATGGATTATAAATACCTTTGTATAGGGTGAGATTTATTTGTGTATGGGGTATTATGGGGTTTTTAGAAAATAAGAAGAGTGAGTCATATAAAGAGTGGGTCTCATGTCCATGTGTTTCAATAATATAAGAGAGATTGCATATGCCAAGGCATGTGGAGAGCGTAGAAGAGTGTGGAGTCAAGAGGAATCCCTCTAGAATTCCTACGTGGAATAAGGAGGATGTGGACATATGGAAAAGAGAGGGTCCCTATGGGCCATGTGGGAAGACCCTTGACTCTCTTAATATTTTAAGGCTTCTCTCTTCCATGAGCCTTCTCTCTCCCTCTTGTACATATCGTCTTCTAGCTCATTCTCTTTCTATTAGTAGTCTTGGAGCTCCCACTCCATCTTGTATGTATGCAACCTCTTCTTCTCCCTTGTGCTATTCTATTTTGAGCTTCATTAGAGTAGATTCTCACTCTATTGATAATGAAGGTCACTTCAAGTATGTCTCTTGAGTGTCTCTCCCCTTTTTCCCATTGCTTTGTTCTTTTCTTTCTTCTAAAGTCTTCAAACGTGCTTCATATTCAGCCGTTCATTGTGTATACATGGTTTATCCGTTTCCTGAGCTATAAAGGAATATCTTCCTTCCCTCTTAGGCAACCTTGATGGAACTTGGATCATCTATAAAGTCTGTGGAGGGATAATTCTCCCATGTCAGCATTAGTAGAAGGAGTAGGAGTTTTTCATGACTGTTTGGCCCCCTGTTAGTATTTTGCTCATAACTTTTTGTTCAATGCTCTGAATTTGATGCAACTTATATCAACACAAAGACATTTTGAAGGAATCATATTTGGTATTATTTTTTAGATCAAATGTTAACTCAAAAAGTTATGAGTCTCTATGTGTGACTATTTATTTTTAAGATAGTTTTTAGCCCCTTCCAGTAAAATGTCCATAACTTTTTATCCACTTTGTTGTTTCTTACAAAAACTATATCAAAGTGAAGCCCATTTCAAGGTGCACCTTTGAATGTACTTGAATATTTGATATAATGTTTCTTCTAGAAGCTGCATTCCTATGTGTCTGTTTGTAGAGTGTTTTGACCTACTTGTAGAGGTATCTATGAAAGAGGTCCAATGTTTCCCTGGAATCTACCCATCCAACCCAATCATCCCCTTCAAATCCCTCTATATATATCCATCCATTGCATGTTGAGCCGCAAGATCTTCTTTCAATGATGTATCACTCTTATCTTTGGTGTGGACTGGCTTGGTGAGATTAGCAAGATACTCACCAAGATGTGGAAGAAGGCATGTTCCCTCAAGGGTTAACTCCACAACAAAAGCGGGTGTTGTTAAGGAAGAATTGCCCCTATACTATTTTTGACAAAATCTATGGAACAAGGCATGTTCCCTCAAGTATTAACTCCACAAAAGAAGCAAATATTGTTCAGGAAGGATGTTCCCTATACTGTTGTTGATGAATTGGGAAAAGATAAGGTGCTTCGTCATAGAAACTAGGAGAATCCTAGAGATGTGTCATGAATGCTCCATTAATGTTTCTTCAATGAGCATAGCTAGGAGAATTCTTAATTTAGGCTACTTTTGGCCATGCCTCGATAAGGATGTATATGAATGGTGTCTACATTGTGTAGTGTGCCAAAAGTTTAGAAGGTGATAGTTATCCTTGGACCCTTGAAGCCTATTCCAGCATATGGACCTTTTGAGAGGTGGGATTTGTACTTTGTGGACCACCCCTTGCTCATCTTATGGCAAGAATTATTTATTGGTGGCCACAGATTATCTGACTCGGTGGGCAGAGGCCAAAGCCACAGTCAACAACAACGCAAACATAGTTGCAAAATTTCACTTTGACCAAATTTGTTTATGCTTTAGTTGTCCTTTGGAAAAAATCCCCAATTGAGGAACCTCTTTTAGAAATGAACTAATTGAATATTTGGTGCATAAGTCAAAGATAAATGAGAGCATGTCCATGCCATACTATCCCCAGTGTAATGGATTGGCTGAGAAAACAAATGGACTATTGTGCAATTCAATGGGAAAGCTTGTAGATATCAAGAAAAGGCATTGGGATAGGCACTTGACAGAAGTTTTATGGGATTAGAGAAACCACATACAAGATAGATATTGGGTCAAAACCATTCCAACTAGTGTATGGGATACAAGCCATTTTACCCATTGAATTAGAGATACATAGTGTTCGCACTACTATTGCAAGAATAGAAGGACAAGAAGATGCCTATGCTCAATGCTTGGTATAGTTAGAAGCCTTGGAGATTACAAGACTTACAAAACTTGGAAGCTTCTCAAAAAGGATTCAAGTCCCATTTTGACACCAAATTACGCAAGAAGAAGGATATTGTAGAAGGAGATTTAATCATGAGATTTGATAGCCGTTTTGACAAGTGGCTAGACTGAATGTTTATCAACCGATGGGAGGGACCATATCAAGTCAAGAAGAAGTTCACCAATGGAGCCTATCAACTTGAGGATGTTGATGGCATGATGAGACTAGGATGCACCAATGAGTATCACCTTAAATTCTTCTATGCTCCATCACCTTGAGAGCAAGTAGACCCTCTTTATTACCAAAGAGGATCTGCTAGGGAGGAAAGATGTGATGCTGAAAATTGAGGTCTTTTATCTGGAATTGGTGTTGCTTTTCTCTATGCTTGATAAGAGTGTGAGTATCAAGTGAGAGCCTAGTGGGTCTAGCTTAAATCCATTTTCTAAGATGTTGTACGGGATTGAAAGGATTAGTGGAATGGATCATTGTAAATACCATGTTCATGAATGATAAATATCTTGGTATGGGATGATAATTATTTTTGTATGGGATATTATGGGGTTTTTAGAAAATAGAAAGAGCAAGCCATATAAAGAGTTGGTCTCGTGGAGTCAAGAGGAATCCTTTTAGAATTCCTATGTGGAATAAGGAAGATATAGAATCCCTATGGGCTCCATGTGGAAAGACCCTTAACTCTCTCAATATTTTAAGGCTCATGAGCATCTTTTGATGGGACACATGTCAAGACTAGCCAAAAAGGACATGGATGGTGACATACAGGCTTGTGTGATTGATGGGGAAAGTAATCTATATGTAGCAATTGTAAATGGGTGAAGGAGGGTGACAAAATCTCTATAAAAGGATCCCTCATCTCCCTTGTTCAACATCTCTTCCACCATTAAGCCTCATCTAACTATATCTCTAGTCTCCTCAAGCCTCTTCCATGAGCCTTCTCTCTCCTTTTTGTAGATATCCTCTTATGTAGACTCTTGAGTCCATCTCTCTCTATTTCATTCTCTTTCTATGAGTAGTCTTGGAGCTCCCACTCCCTCTTGTATGTATGAAACCTCTTCTTTGCCCTTGTGTTGTAGTATTTTGAGTTCCATTACAGTAGAGTCTCACTCTATTGATAATGAAGGTCACCTCAAGTTATCTCTCTTGAGTGTCTCTCCCATTTTTCCCATTGCTTTGTTCTTTTGTTTCTTCCAAAGTCTTCATAAGTGCTTCACATATAGCCGCTCATCATGCATACATGATTTATCCATTTCTTGATCCACAAAGGGAGATCTTTTGTCCCTCCTAGGCAGCCTCTATGGGACTTGGATCGTTGATAAAGTGTGAGGGTGGAGGGAATATTCTCCCAAGTCAGCATCAATAGAAGGAGTAGGTGTTTTTCACGAGTGTTTGACACGCTATAAGTATTTTGCACATAACTTTTTGTTCAATGATCCTATTTAGATGAAACTTATATCAATGCTAAGATATTCCAAAGGTCTCTATGTGTGACTATCTACTTTTAAGATAGTTTTTACCCACTTCCAGTAAATTGTTGATAATGTTTCACTTGCTTCTTTTTTTTTAATGAAAACTATATTAGCATGAAGCCTATTTCAAGAGCATCTTTACATGTACCTGAATCTTTGATAGAAGTTATAGGACTCTATGTCTGATGACAATTTGTAGAATGTTCTATAAGTACTAAACCCTAAACTCTAAGCCCTAGACCCTAGATTCTAGACTCTAATTAAGCTTATACATGAATCTATAAGCCCTAAACCCTAAACCCTAAATCCTAGATTCCAAGCCATACACCCTTAACCCTAGGCCATAGACCCTCAACCCCGGATCCTAAACCCTAGATTCTAGACTCTAAAATCTTAACTTTATACACCAACCTATAAGTCCTAAATCGTAAATCATAAACTTTAGATCCTAAATGCTAGACCCTAGTCCCTAGACCTTAGACCCTCGATTCTAGAGTCTAAACTCTTAAGCTTATACACTAACCTATAATCCCTAAACCCCAAACCTCAAACTCTAGACCCTAAACCCTAGACACATGACCCTAGATGCTTGCCCCTACATCCTAGACCCTAAAATGTAGATCTTAGATCCTAGAACTTAGACCTTAGATGTTGGACCTTAAACCCTAAACCCTAGGCCATATATCTCTTAAACCCTAGCTAAACCCTAAATTCCAATCAATAATTTATAAAAAATATTGATATGTGCAATGGGTTGGGGGTGCATATAACCTATTGCACAAATCAAGAAAATTTGATGATTTGTATGACAGATTGTGTGCATCCCCAACTTGTTGCATGTTTAACAAGTTGGGGTGCACCCAACTTATTGCAAAAATCATAAAATTTTCTTTATTTGTGCAAAAAGTGTCCCCCACCAACCTATTGCATATGCAATAGTTTGGGGGGGGGGGGACACTTTGATGTAACTATTAATGTCATGCTATTTAGAGAGAATTTGGAAGTCTATGTAAGATGTCATGTTAAATTTCATGATTTTTATTTTTATTTCTTTAAAAATCTCTTTAGATTTTCATACTTTAATGGTTTAATTTGTTTTTCAATAGTGATTTTTTAAACATATTTTTGTCCCAAGTACTTATAAAAATGAAATTGGACATTGCACAACCCTAAATGAATGAAACAATGTTAATCAGGCCTTTTTGCCTCTGATTCTTCTTGGGATGTTGTTTGTGGAGGACCACACCTTCCTCCCTTGGTGGACCTTTGGGTTCAATCCCGAAAAGTCTCTACGGCTTAAAGCAAGCACCCAGAAGTTGGTACAGTAGAATTGACAAGTATTTTGCTGATCTGGGATACATGAAGTCTAATGCAGATCATACTCTCTACTACAAAGTTCAAGGGGAAGACATTACTATTGCACTTTTGTACGTAGATGATCTGATTGTGACTGGAAGCAAGGATAGCTTCATCAAAAAATTGAAACAAGACTTATCTGCAGAGTTCGACATGAAAGATCTTGGACTTATGCACTATTGTCTTGGAATGGAGTTCTGGAGAGATTCAGATAGCACATTTATGAGTCAACTCAAGTATGTTGACAATCTCTTGAAGAAGTTTCATACGGAAGATTGCAAGATTGCAGAGTCCTCTCCATCATAATCCTCAACTTGCTATTGGAATTGAGATACTGGGGCTGATCAAAATAATTGAGGTGCGAACCTCATTAGTTAGTGTCACTGTGAATTCATGCCAACCAATTTGACAATTTATTGCCTAGCACCAAGTCCTGCCAAGAATGACCTATACATCCACGGCACCTACAGGCATAACATAACATCTACTCGCCATGCTATGGCTATTTACTAATATGGGTAATTCTACATAGCTTATTGTAGGCGAGACCTTTCCATTCATAGTGCATATCATGACAGACATGGGCTCAAGGGTTACCTTGAATTTCACGAGTTGAGTGCACATCTTGTAGGATATGAGGTTATGGCTTGCTCTAGGGTCAGTGAAGGCCCTTGCTGAACAAATGGTCTCCTTGCACAATTGAAAATCCGCTTGTACCCTAGCAAGGCCAATAGTGATATCCTCCATGGGGTTTATCCCTTCCACAAATGCCTTATAGATTGTTATTAAGCTTAAGTTCTTTGCTTTAGCCTTTCAAGCCCTATCTTCCTTTATCGCTTATCACTTCATACGAGAAAATCTTTATGCCATAGGTCACTTTCAATCAGGTTTCATCAAGCTTTTCTAGCTTGAATACCCTTTTTGGAATAGCCTCCTTAGATTATTGATCTCTAATTTCAACTTTGAGGCTTCGAACAATAAATTACATAGGCATGGTGACTTCCACCCCAAAGGGTGTGTAGTTACTGGCCTTATATGCCGTCTGATAAGCTCATAGTGTTGTAGTGAGTTGATATAAAGTTCCTAATCATTACTACTACTGGACTCGATCATGCATGTCATTGTGTGGCATAAGGTCTTATTCAAGATCTCAGCTTGGCCATTTGCTCTGGGGTAATAGGGTGTGGACTTCTTATGAATGATGAGGAAGTCACTCATTAAAATGTGGATCATATCATTAATAAAATGTGTTTCTCGATCGCTCATAATTTCTAGTGGAAGGCCAAAGTGCGATGTCACACTCTCATATAGAAATCTGGTGGTTGTCCATGCATCCACCTTCTTGGTGGCCATGTCACACTCTCATATAGAAACTTGGCGGTTGTCAATGCATCCACCTTCCTAGTGGCCTTGGCCTCTACTCACTTGGTAAAGTAATTTGTGGCCACAATTGTATATCGGGCCTAATACCCTTTAGCAACTAGACTGATTGGTCCCATTAAATTAATACCCCACTTTTCAAAGGGCTAATCTGCAAGGACTCCTATTAGGGGCATATAGTCCTAATTGTGGGGAATGGAGGCCTATTGGCAAGGGTCACAGTGTTTAGCAAAATTGGCCACATTTGCAAGGGGGGTTGGCCACTATAATCCTCCTTGCAACACCTTACAAAATGTAAGCTCTCCGGAAAAGTGACCACCTACAATGCTCGTTTGGGCTTCATTCTATACCTTCACAAATTCATCCTCATGGATGTAGTGGTTCGTTATGCCATCCTTGCCCCTATGAGACAATAGAGCTAGTAGGCTATGGATCCATGTCCTTGATGAGGTTTTTAGTTGGTGTTAGCCCCGAGTTAGGATTACTTGTATGTGGTCACTGAGCAATGACCTCGATCAGGGGCAAGAAGTGATGGAGGTAGTCAAGCACCCATTTTGCAGGGCAAGAGGTGCAATTGATTTTGGCAAATCACCCTATCAGCAAGTAGTAGTGGGCATACCAAGTGCACACTCAATTAGAATGGTTTTTAGGTAGAAAAGTTGTAACAGACGAGGAAGAGAAGGGAGAGCAATGTGACAAGTTCTCTTCCTCTAATTTAAGTTGATAGATTAGGGAGTGTTCATTGCAAGACAAGGTGCCTTAGTTGTATCAAGTGACATTGATTCAATGAATGAGCAATTTATTGTCTCCTTGCCCTGGCATCTGAGTGTTAATTGTTGGCACCTCTTTTGCATGTGAGCACCCCTATCTTAGGATTTCAAGAGCAAGCATCTTCACAAAGTGCAACAATGGGTTGGGAATTAAACTGAGCATTTATGAGTTAGCAAGGTGAGTATCAACATTTTGGTGATCTTCTTAGGGAAGGTCAAGTGAATTGTGAGTTGATAGCTACTACCAGGGTAGGAAATATAGAGAACCAAGTCGCTAAGATTAGTGTTAGTGGGGAAATGGAGAGATTTCATGATAGCCCATGTGACGAAGTGAAACAGTTGTTGGGAATCATGGGTTACTATAAGAAATTTATTCAAGTAACTCCAAGCGAGTGGAATCAACTGATAGAGTTCTTGAAGACTGGGGTATGGACTGTAAAAAGTAATTGTATTTTTCCTCAATTTCTTTTTAACTTAAGCAATTGCTGACAAATGCTTGAAGAGAAGAAGAGTGATACACAGCTAGATGTGAAGAGTATCTAATTTAGAGGGAATGGATACATCCAACTATGCAAAGTGGAGCAGTCTCAAAACTAGAGTTCAATGCCCAAAGGAGGCTAGCAGGAGCAACTATCCAATAGGAGCAACGAGTACAAGAAGAGAGACTTGGCTACACTATGCTAGGGGTGGAAGTTTACTCCTACACAGAGCCAGAAGGTCAAAGCAATGGTGTGGCATCCCAAAAGATTGGAGGGTCAAGGCCCGTTATGGCAAATGATATCCAATCACTCCTCTACAGAGAGTTTGTATTTTGAATAGATGGCCATCGAAGGCCATCTCTTCGATAGAATGAATGCAAAGACCAATTCATAGAGTGATGAGAATGACTTTAGTGTTACTTAGCTATTGTTCCTGAAAGATTATGTCCAAAAGGTATGAAGCTAGAAGTCTGGCTACGTTAGGACAAAGAATCCATCATCATGAAGACGGGCATGCTTTTGATGGAGAGAGATGCCACCGTAGATCCGAGGTAAATGAAGAGAAACTAAGATAGTTTTCCCAAGTTCCTCTCACAACATACGGAGAGCCTACTCGATCAATAGGTATATGTTCGGTTGTATCCTTTAGGCCTAAAGATAGTACCAACTAAGTCAGGAGTCTACAACAACCTCACAATCAGGAAGAGGATGGGTGGGGCGCGAGCGAGTATTTCTTCTGCGAGCAGTAGATGTACCTACTCAGGTTTTGAGATGGAGAAGCTCAAGTCCAGCTCCAATGTCAAGGTAGAGTTCCAAAATTTTAAAGGCACAGATGATAAAGATCCTTACAGTCACTTGCAGAGTTTCTTGTGTATCTTCCATATCAATGGTACAACCACAAATGAAGAGTATATGGACTATTTTCCATATAACTTAATTAAGAATGCTCAAAGGTGGTCTAGTCAATTTCCAATTGGGTATTTCCGCGATTGGTATGCCATGTTAGAAGCCTTCTTGTGAATGTTCCGATAGGAAATTAATGAAGAAGACGTGAGAACAAAGTTGAGTGAACTAAAGCAGAATAAAGGTGAGTCCGCCCGGTCGTCCAAGACTTTGTGCTTAGGTTGAGAGATCTTATTAATCAGTTGAGTACAATTCCAAATGACAAGTCTATGCAGGCCTGGTTGATCATAGGATGTACCCATGTTGATTTGTGTGCAAGCCCGAGATAACCAATCTGACCAAAACCTATGAGGACTTGCTAAACCGAGCTATTGCTTTGGAAAAAAGTGAGGGTTCCAAAAACAAAGTGAAGAAGAAGGATGCTGACATTGACACTGAGGAGGCTCTAGCCAAGAAGGATAAGCTAAAGACTGAGATAAAGAAGGCCTTAAAAGAATTGGGCATCCGAGGTAAACCAGGTAACAATGAGAAGTGGTGTAACAAGTATTCTAGAGATAGACATATGGGGGAGGTGTGCAAGACTAAATATTGGAACACCTGTACCAAGTTTGGTCATGATGACTCAGACTGTTGGTTTAATGGCAAAAATATACAAGTGCTAGCAAATAGGTCACAGTAGCTGATAACCGATCACCGAGCAGCAAACCTGTACATCCCAAGTAGAAGGATATAGGTAAGAATAGTAAAAAGAGGAGTGATTCATCTAAAATTAAGTGTTTCTATTCTAGAAAAAATCATTTGCATTCTTATTGTCCCATCTGGGTGGAACACTTAAAATTCTTAAAAAATAACATGGAAAGGAAAGAGGTAGATCCAGAATGCTGAGAAGTTGTAATTGAATTGCTAGAAATAGTTGATGCTCTAGTAATTACTCAATCAAAAGGCATAGTGACAAAAATTGAAGACACTGCCACTTCGGGTAAGGACATCAATTGGAAGGCACAGAAGGAGTTGGAAACTAAGATTGCAAGGGAGTTGAAAGGAAAGGAGACAGTAGTTGAAATGCTTGAGCAATTCCAGAACTCTACTAACAAGCAAGGAGAATCCTTGAGATCTAGCTCTAAGGAAGAAAAATCCATTATGCCACAGGAAACTAGCACAGAGCTAGCCCAAGCATGGTAAACATTCAAGAATATGCAAGTTAGTCTAAGTTTTTCCGAGATGATGCAAATAGCTCCATACTCTCATGACTTCTTTGCTCAACAAATCAAGGAATCCACCGAGAAACCCAAAGAAGTGCAAACCTTCACCACCATGCTTATTATTGATACACCACAGTTGTGGATGAAGAAGTTTCAGCCAATCACTATCAAGATTAAGAAGCAAACTATACCAAGTGTAATAGTGGATGTAGGATCAAGAGTGAACATCATTTTTAAAGAGATTTGCCAAAGGCTGAAGTTCAAGCCATATAAACCATTGCCATTCCGAGTGCATATCTCAATAGGTGGCATCTATTATATAGCTAGTTTTATTGTGATTGCTACCCAATTTTATTGGGAAGACCTTGGCTAAAAAGTGCAAAATTGCTCCATGATTGGGGTACAAAGGAGATGACATTAAGACAAAAGATCAAGATGTGTTCATACTGAGAAAGGTTCCGAGACGTAGTCGCCCTAAGAATCTAGAAGTTAAAGATCCATTTCTTCAAGATGTTGAATCCCAATTAATGGAGTTGCATATCCTACCTGTGGGTGAGATAGACATTTTTCAAGTAGCTGCAGACATCAAGCATAAATTGTGAGATGAACATAGTGCTAAACAAAAGGATTTTTTTCTGAGCAATTTTACAGAGGACATTGAGGGAGAAAGAGAGATTGCTAAAGGACCGGTAACAATCACACTTATCAAAATTAAACATTTAGTTGCATAACCTACATGAGAGTTGAATTTGGGAACACAAAAGCACCTAGCCATGGTAGTGGTAAGTGCCAACCTATCAATCTAGCAACTTGGACTGACAAGGGACCTATGATATATGTGTTTGAATGGAGTTATAGAGATTTGATAGGAGATCCTCCTAAACTTTGTCATCATAATTTACCTTTAGTTCCAAATGCTAAGGCAATCGGGCAGCAAAGGTATAGAATTAATCCCAATTATACCAAGCAAAGTTGGATCAACTTTTACAAGTTGGATTTATATATGCCATAGACCAAAGTGATTGGCTTTTTCCTATTGTATTTGTGCCTAATAAAAATGGAAAACTCCGAATCTATGTGGACTATTAGAAATATAAATGCTCACACAGTTCCATATCCATTTCCTATATCTTTTACTGATGGAATTTTAGATCAAGTTGCAGGCCATGAGATGTACTCATTTATGGATGGCTGTAGTGGGTATAATCAGATTATGGTGGCCCTTGAAGATCAATCAAAGACTACTTTTATTACAAAGTGGGATGCTTATGCTACCAAAGTCATCTGCCTTTTGGATTGAAGAATGCCCCATCCACTTTTTAGAATTTTATAGTGGAAACCTTCAAAGATTACCTCACTGAATTCATTGCAATTTGCTTAGATGGTTTTTGTGTGTATTCCTCAGATATTGATCACCTCATATATCTTGATAATGTTTTTTGGAGATGCAAACAAGCAATTATCTCTTTGAACCTTGTTAAGAGTGTGTTCTGTGTCTGGGTTGGTGGGCATGTTATTTCTAAGGATAAAATCAAAGCCGAGCCTGGTAAACTCAAAGCCATCTAGCCAATGCTTGAACCTCAGAACTTAACTTATTTACGTTCTTGTTTGGGTTCATTAGGGACATTGATAAGAATGCAGTGCTTTTGTATGAATTGAACAAAAAGGATGCTAAGCTTGAGTGGAATGCCGAGTTGACTATAGTTTTCAATGATCTAAAAAACTGAGCAATGGCTACTCCAATTCTTAGATAGCCAAGATGTGGTGTCATTTTTCATGTATATGTAGATGCTTTTGGTTATGCATTGGGTATTATTTTAGCATAGCCAGATGGTCGGTTGGACTATCCAATCTATTCTACTAGTAGGTTACTTACACCTATAGAGTCAAACTATAGCACCACCAAGCGAGAAGCTCTAGGAATGGTTTTCAATGTACATAAGTTAAGGCATTATTTACTTGGAAATGCTTTTGTGTTCTATGTGGATCATCAAGCCTTACCTTTTCTTATCAACAAGGCTATCATTCAAGTATGGCTTGTTTGTTGGATGTTGCTGTTATAGGAGTTCAACTTTGAGATTAGTCATAAGCTGAGTAAGACCCATGTGTGCAGTGATTGTTTTTCCAGGTTACCAGCACTCGAGAAAACTCAAGGAGTTGACATGGAACTACCAGATGTTGATTTGTTTGCAATTGATTATTGTGAGAATGAATATGCCGAGTCGGTCAATTACATGTCTCAAGGATCATTCCCTGAAACTATGCCTTGATATAAGTGCAGGAAATTAGCTCTCGAGGCTTGGAAATATACTTTGATTGGTGGACAACTCTACTTTCGGTGTGTAGATGGAATTCTTTGCTAATGGGTGCTACCACATGAACGTGAAGTGATGTTGTAGGACGATCACTTGGGTCCATTAGAAGAGCACTTTCCTTGCACTTTCAAGGTGAGTCAATTGATCAAAAAGTATTACAAGCAGGTTTATGCTGGGAGACATTGTTCAAACATGCTCAAACTAGGTGTAAATAGTGCGATATGCATCAATGCACTAGACGGGTATTGGCTAACAAATCTATGCCTTTGCAACCCACTAGGACCTAGGAAGCCTTTCAATATTGGGGTTTGGATTTTGTTGTCCTTTTAAACCTACAAATTTCACTCAAAAAAAGTATATACTCCTTGGCACTAAGTATGGTACGAAGTTGGCAGAAGCTAAGGCACTCTGAGATAAACTCAACTGCTGGGAGCATAGCTAAATTTGTGTATGCAGGTATTATATGCTAGTATGGATGTCCTCTATAGCTTGTCAGTGATCAAGGTGCACATTTTCTCAATGATGTGATGCACTTACTCAAAGAGGAGTTCAAGATCATGCACACAATTTCCACTACTTGTTATGCCCGTGGTAATGGTGAAGCTGAGTCAACAAACAAGACTTTGAAGCTTATCCTCCCAAAGACAATACATTTTGCTAAAGGTGAGTGGGACATGAAGCTACACTCTGCTTTGTGGGCTTATAGAATAGCTTACAAAGTTACTACCAACCTCACACCTTTTCATATGACCTTTGGCCTAGAAGCAGTTGTGCCTTTGGAATTTTGGTTTTGAGTCATCAAATAGCTACCGAGCATCATTTAGGTGAACAAGAAGCAATCAACGGGTGATTGCATCATTTTAGACACTTGGATGAGTTACACCTCCGAGCTACTTGGTCACAAACAATGATACATCATAGGAGAAAATCTTGGCATTTAAAGAAGGGTATGGTCATATTACTCTATATTGCTAATTTAGGGCCTATCAAAACCAATTTTAAGTTGGGTTGGAATGGACCCTATCTATTGGTGGAAGTTTATGACAATGGAACAGTGCAACTCGTAGATTGGAAGGTAATGTGTTTTCTGGTTTGTACAATGGAAGCAAAGTCGATCCATACTGAGTAGCAAGCTCTTCACACATATGGAACTTGAAAGTAAATCACTAGGTTAACAGTGCCTTGGTGCATTTCTCACAAGCCACTAGCTATTTAATTGTGGTGGACCAAATGCATCGTGTGCTACCATGTGGCATGATTAACGTTAAGGGCTTATTAATGGCGAAACATCATGTGAAAGTAAGGTAGGTCCATGCAACCATTGATTTGATAGGAACTGTAGTCATAGATTCTGAATGATTACAGTTGATCAGAAGCTCTACTGATTCAATTCCAAATTTAGTAAAGGCAATTGTTATCATTTCCATCATGTCCAAAAGTTACCTATAAGCTCTTCTGTGATATTGTTATTACACCTCCGTTCACCCCTTTTGGCTTCCTTACCTCATCAAGCCAATCTACTCCTCACCTATACAGCTTTCCTCATAGCCTTCTTTCTCTATGTCATGATGGCGCATCATCAATATCACCAGAAGAGGAAGTGCAACTCTCATGTTTCCCCTCTACACCCCATCAAAGACTTCTGAGACAATGTCCTCACTGGCATGCTCACATCAAATTGGATCCTAAAATTTGCTCAACTACCATGGAAGGATATCTACAATGAGGAGCTAGCCGAAGAGATTATAGATTCATACGGCAAGGATGACCACATCCTCATCATCAATAATACTCATTTCCAAATTACTTATGAGCTCCTATAAAAGGTGTTATGGATGAAGTAGCAGTCTGACCCCAAGAAGATGGCATATGCTGAAATGTTGTGATGTGTTCTTTGCAATTACTCATCTTCACAAGACTATCTCATCAAAAAATTAAAGGATGAAGGCCTCGAGATGACCTGTAGATTATTTTCCAAGTTAATCAAACTCAAGAAGAGCATCGGGTATGTGTCACGGTAATGCGTGGCCTGAGTCATCATCATGGTGGTGGAGGACTATCTCCATGTGGACTGGTTTACAATTTTTTAAAGGGCTTTTGAGAACCATCTCTGAGCCATCAATAGGGGACAAACCCATTGCAAGCTTGGCCCCCACCTATGTATGCTCCATCATAGGTTAATGTTTAGACAAGTGTCATGGGTGGATGCAGTACCATCAAGAGGGACAGGGACCTCAACAGCAAGTGGACAGGATAAGGAACATGAGGAATAGGACAAGTAGAAGAAAGAAGAGAATGACCAAGAAGAGCAGGAAGGTGAAGAGGATCAAGCCAAAGAAAAGCAAGACAAAGAGGGAGAAGGGGCACAAGAGGCCTGAGGCGATGGTATAGGGAATATTCCTTGAATATTCCATGGATGACTAGTCGATTCCACAGACTAGGTTGACTAGTCGGCTCCACCGACTAGGTCGACTGGTCGACTCCACCGACTACGTTGATCCAACTACCACCCTCATAGCTATAAAGAGGTGACCTCCCCAGTCCATTGCATCAGATCAGTTCGATTAGATTAGATCTTCCAACTAGTAGCTCTTCACCTAGTATCTGTCTACATCGCCATCTAAGCTCCACTGTGGGAGCACACGGGTGGACGGAGCCATCATTTGTACTACATCAGTATTGAAGGAAAAGTTTTTTCCTCTCCAGTTTGCTGTGTACTCTCCATTCTTTATTCAATTTTTGTTCCGCTATGCCGTGTAATATACATACACATACATACATACATACATATATATATATATATATATACATATTTGATGCATACAATTTTACTAGATGGGTAAAATAGGCCCCACTCTGATTTTCGTGGAGAGACCCAACTAAACAAATAGAGCAAGTCCAAGGGGTCACTAGGGGCTTCCCCCAACAAATGGAGATGCCTACTCTGCAATTTTAGCACCAATTTTGGGATGTAAATTGCATAGTTAAGTCCAAAAAAAGTTGTGTCAATTTTGCATTAAATGTAGGGTAGTGAATATATCCTATTCCCTCATGAGGCCTGGAGAAGACGGAGGGAAAAACTTGAACCTCCAAAAAGACTTCTTTTACCAGTCTATGGGGTTTGACTTTTACTAGTGTTGAGAGTGGACAAGATAGCTACCACTGGTGTGATATGGGAATCTCCAAGTCTCAAGTTTCCGGGTCCATGAAATTAGATCATGCTGATAATAACTCTGAGAGGGTGCAAAGGCAAGCAACATTCTTCATTATAGCTGACTCAAATGCAAGGCAGTGAAAATGCCAGGAGAGTGGCCAGGTAGCAATGATTTCGGGAAGGGAGATGATGATACTTTGTTGTGTTATGTAGGATATTAATTTGCATTAAATGTGGGACATGCTAGATATAACTTCATAAAATCCTAAGTCATAGACTTAATACATTAAATATTCAAGCCTAAAGAAGCATTAATCAAGACCTAATGCATCATACTAGACTTTGGCCACAACCTCGTTCCATAGACTTGCCAATGTAAGGCCAAAATTTTCATTCTTAAGAAGATGTGGAAAGACCTTATGTTTGGCCACAACATATGGCAAAAAAATTTCATTCTAAAGAATAGGTGGAATGAAATAGTGTTTGAAAATACAAATCAATGCTCAAGTTTGGACATAAATAAAGGTATCCTTTTGAAGATATTGGAACACATTCATGAGGAAAATAATATTGAAGATACGTGAGTTTTTAGACATACTATTAAAGACAAATGAACATATAATGGATAAAATCCTATTGATGATACATGAATTTTCAATAGAACTATCATTCAAAAGATTTGATGGATTGAATGTAGCTTTAATACATTATCCCTTTTACAAGGGTGTTTTAGTTTGAGGCTTGAAACATAAGAATGAATCTATGTTGAAGCCTAGTGGTTTGTTGAGGATATGTGAAACTTATAGTAAAAGTACTTACAATGGAAGGGATTATATTGAAGATCCCATTAAGGACATGTGAACATATAGTAGAAGAATTCTACATTAAAATGAGTGGATCAAACTTAATGGATCAAAATCAAAAAAGGGTGATGGTGCACCTAGGGGCTACTCTATGGCACTATGGCAACAACCTCTGTAGTTACTATCGAAGGTAGTGCAACTTTTTTATCAAGCAAAGAGACATGAACCGTCTCCACATGGCGCAAGTCTGTATGACCTAGGTTGCACTGACTTGTTTCTTTCATGGATAAAAAGTGACCCTTAGGTGATGCTATAGCACTCCCTTTTTTGGTCCATTATTATATCACAATGGGGGCCTTTTGACCTAATACTAGCTACCCATCAAATATTTGTTGCAGATGTTAAGGGTAATTACCAAACTACTAATGGTAGTTTTGTCACTACCATTAGTAATTTTATTGGAGTATTCCTTAATGGTAGTTCTCCTACTACTACATACAATATTACCAATAGTAGTCCTTATCCCAATGATAGTACATATACTATTATTAGGACCATCCAACTTACATCATCAACAATTAGATATATGAATGCATATATATAGGTCTATCTAGATCTATACCTATTCAATATAGTAAATCACCTCATCCAATGCGTTTGCATTAATTATTTTTGGAGCTTTGATGTGCTTTGAAAGTAAGGACAATGTGATTTCATTATTGTTTGCATTCTTGTCAAACATGAGGAGCTGGAATGCATAAGAGTTGGGAGGCACATTATAATTTGTGTGCAGATTTGAGCCATTGAATAGCCTATTGATTTTGATTGTTTTTGTTCTTACTAATCCTTAATTTGGTTATTTCACACCAAACATCGCCATATCAATTCATATTGTTTTTGTTCTAGTAATGTCTTATCAATTCTGATCGTTTTTGTTCTTATTAAATCCTCGTCGCAGTAGTTCACTATGAATTGTAGCTACAGCATAGTCCAAGGTTGATCATACAAGATAAATGGGTGCTCGCATTTAATATATTTTTGAGAATCAGAGCGATGGTGGCTGTAGACTAAAAATCATCGCTTTGAATAAATTTAGCAAGATTTTTGTGATAGAAGGAATAATTGCAATTGCACTAACGATGAAAGAAAACTATCGAAAGGCTGACACAAGGCTCAAAATTATGCTAGTGCTACTAGGCTTAATAGTCATAGGCTAGTAGTAGTACTAGTGTATTTACTAAGTAGTGTGCATGCCTCTCCTGATTAAAATTCTGTCTTCAAAAAGATATAATACATAAGTCAAAATCTTCTAATTAGTTTTATCATCCTAATGTTGAAATTGACTTAAATTCATAGTCTTCAAAAAGGTATAATACATAAGTCAAAATCTTCCAATTAGTTTTATTGTCCTCATGTCGAAACCAACTTTCTCTTCCTTTGTCTCCTATGAGCCTCAAACCTTCAATCCATTAATCTCTCAAATAGTAAGAATGGTCTTGTATTAAGAGGTGATGATATCTAAAGTGTTCTACAAATAGTAAGAATGGTCTTCTATTAAGAGGTGATGATATCTCATGTTCTACAAATAGTAAGAATGGTTTTGTATTAAGAGGTGATAGTGTTCTACAAATAGTAAGAATGGTTCAAGTGTTCTACAAAACTATTAGGTACCATTTAGTGGTTGAAGGGAAGGGGTGATGATATCTCAAGTGTTCTACAAATAGTAAGAATGGTCTTGTATTAAGAGGTGATGATATCTCGAGTGTTCTACAAATAGTAATAATGGTTTTGTATTAGGAGGTGATGATATCTCAAGTGTTCTACAAAACTAATAGATACCTCTTAGTGGTTGAAGGGAAGGGTTGGGAAGTATTGGCAAAATCTCTAGGAACTACACGATGGTTACAAGAACAATTTTGAATGTCATAAATGACACGGGTTTTTCAACATATGGGTGAACTATTTTTAAACATTCAATTCTTTCATGGTTGATAACACTTTTAATTAGAAGAACCATTTTGAATGTTATAAGTGTTCATGCAATCCTATGCTATGAAGTCTACAAATAGTTTGTTCTTCCCGCATATGGGTGAAGTGATGTTTATGTTACTAAGTTCAACATGTCAAGCAATGCATTTGTTTTGATTATTGAAGTAGTTGTGATAATAAGACCCATTTCAAATGCAAAAGAATTGTTGTATCAGTAATGGAATCCTATGCTTTGGAGTGGAAATTTGGTTTCTTTCAAACCCACATACTATTGTTGCATAATGTAAGTATGGCTTTAATTGGAAGTTAAGGTAGACTATAATTCGTAATGTTGGTATAGTTACACATAGTAAGATAAGTTTAATTTTCAAGAATATTCCCAAATAGTGGCTTCCACAAAGCTATGTTGAGTACCTCTATAAGGAAATTGTGGAAAAGCTCACTCGCTTTTTTGGGCCCACTTGCTTTTCCTCGCTTGCTCTATCGACTGCTAGTTCAACAAAGGTAACATTGATCATGTAACCATGTAATTCCACCACAAACCACTGAGGATCACTTCTCCAACACCTCCTCAATCCGAATAGGGCATCAGCATCAAAACACAACAAAAAATGGCTCATCCCTACTGAGCTTTTTGCCATTACAACTGATTACTCAAAATAAAAAGATAAAACCTCAAAACTCCATGAAACAAGGGACATTATAGTCCACACATCACTCTTGTGAGCATCGAAGCTCAACAATGAACTTGAGCATCATAGCTCAATGCGCCCAAACATAGACAGTTTCCCCAAGCATCATAGCTTGGTGTTTGGCATCGTAGCTAAACAAACTACCTCAAACTTGATCTCAAAATGCCCACAGGCAAATGATCAAATACCAGTCTAGCCATTTCTAACGTTGATTTCTCAATTATGCATACTTTTTTCATTTCTTTCTTCACCTCTTCATCTTTCTATTTCTTGGAACAAAATCTCTCTATATGGCCTGGTTTGCCACAATAGTAGCATGCACGCTTGTCTTTGATTGGAGTCTGCCTATCCTTTATTGCGTATGCGTGCGATAGGCAAGGCAACATGAAAGGTGCTTGGGGTGCCGTTCGTGAACCTCGTGTGCCGGTGGACCATATCTCCAGTGAACAAATTTTCTTCTCGCTTTTATTCTACCATAAGTAGTCCCACACAATCAATAAAGTCTGCCTCATCATCCGATCGAAGAATGCATGCTGTCTCAAACTATCTGGAGGGTAGACTTTTCAATAAGATTGCTTTTTGGTCTTCATCCTCAATCGTTGAACCAAGATCTAGAAGTTGTTTCAACAATGACTGCATGCAGTTCAAGAAGGTGGCCATGTTTTCATTATTGTCCATGTGTAGGTCTTCATTATCATCCATGCGCAGGTCATACAATCGTTGTTTTAAATTTGCCTTCAAATGGTGCCTCTTTACTCCAAACAATGCTTTGAGAATTGTCCAATTAGCAGCAACCGACTTAGTAACTTCGAGATGATGGAAGTACTCCTACCCCAGTGCTCGACCAATCATGCTAATAGCTTTGTCACTCTCCTTCCTCCAAGCCCATTTCTTAGCTTCTCTAGAAGTCGACTCCTTCTCTATGCACGACACAATACCCCACAATCTCTTCTGCATAAAGCATATCTTGGTGGAGAGTTGCCAACTTGCAAAGTTTCTCCCGATAAACTTCACGATTGAGGCCTCAGACTTTGTCTTTTTCATCGACTCCATAGACGTATGAGATAATACCCAGGTTCTCTTGAAAACGTGCCTCTGCCAATACACTTAGTGTAGGTCTTCTCCTCGAACTTGATCTACTTCTCAATCTTCTCACCTGCTTTGGAAACACTAGTAATCATCCCTCAAGTCTTGTGGCGAATGCTTTTGACATGCATGCAAAGCTTGTGACCTCACATCACTCTCTCAACATAAAACTTGATCAATTCCACTTTGATACCACTGATAGCTTTGAAACATTAACCTATTGGAGATCTACTCATCACATATAGAGTTGATACACGTGTCAACATGAGGTATGAAAAGAATGAAAATTTGCAATAGAAAAATTACCCGACTGCTTCCATTACTCTTTAGCAAAATGAGCCTCAACCCTATGGGTTTTGTTGGCTATTACAAGATCAGAGAAGCAACTCAACTATGAACCCTACAGACCAAGCTAGCTAGCTTTTTACATTGAATAGAGACTAACTTAAGCGCAAGGCCCTTCATGATAAAGAGACCGACTATATATCACAAACTTGCATAAGTACTGAAGACAATCACCTCAATTAGATGCCACTAGAATCATCACGTGAATACAATGCCAGACAGCTTCATGCCAAGATGCCACATACTCATGCATACACTACAACCAATCATTATGGATCCATTGCATGGTCTAATATGAGCACTCGGTCCAGCCATGAGTTAAATCACAAACCCACGATCATGTAGCCATGCAATTCCACCACGAACCAATGAGGATCACTTCTCCAACAAAGCTCCTGGGCTGAGCCCTCACTTCTCTAGTAAAGCTCATAGACTGAGCCCTCACTTTTAGATTTATTTATTCTCCCTCTCATCACACTTGGAGTGGTGACAAGAGAGGGATTTTCTCTTTGACCATTTCAAAACCCTCTTTCTACACATGACAATACAAATTTAACAAAAGCCATACAAGAAAGTAGCCAAAGTAAAAAAGTGCATCAGTAAAATTCTACAGCATCATGTCTACTTGAGCACAAGTTTGCACTCCAAAAGTATTGAAAAACTCATGGAAAAATAGGAAAACGCATTTAATGAAAGAAAACTAGCTATCCTCGCCGATGCCGAGATAGTCAGCCTGGGAGCAACTATCGCTACGAGCTAGGAGAATCTTCAGTGGCACCCCGCCCTCTTCCATCTCAAAACCCACAAAGTGCCCTGTTGTCATTGATCCAAATGCTCCAAAGGTTGCAGAGCCTCTCAAAGGTAAGATCCCAACAGTTAAAGTACACAATGGACTTCTTAACAAAATGACAAAATGGCTCTGTTCATGCACTATCGTAGGATATATTCACGGCCCAAGGCCACCTACTTTTTTTCTGGAAGGTTGGGTCCGTAACTTTTGGTCGTGTAAAGGCTTGGTTGTCACAACCATTTGCTTCCTTAGGAACGAGTACATCGTCTTCATCTTCAAAAAACCAGAGATGGCGACAGAAGTAGTGCAAAAAGGGACATGGACTATTAGAAATTAGCCTCTGTCATTCCAGCTCTGGGAGCCCTCCTTTAGTCTTGATTCCCTGCCTCCGTCTAAGGCCCCCAATTGGGTGGAATTCCCTGATTTACTGCTATCTCTTTTTCCCCAGATAGAGACTCTTTGCGCGCCACTGGGCCAACTCCTCGATGTGGAAACAGTTAAGTTTAAAAGCCCTCGAGGCAACCATCAAACCTGTGTCTTGATGGACCTCCCCTTTGACCCTCCTAGTGCCATTTGTATTCTTGATGGGGACGGAGTTGAATTGATAAAAAATTATTCTTTAAGAACATTCCTAACTCATGCTTCCTCTGCGGTATGGGAGGGCACTTTATCAAGGACTCCCCATCCAAAAACAACTGGAAAAAAGAAAAACCAGACATAGCAACCTAACAGGACCCTTAGGAAACCAAGGAACTCAGAATCCTACTAAGCTCCCAGTCCTCTCCACCCTTGGAATGAAAGGAGGCTCAGAGTAAGCCAACTTGTGAGAGCCCAAGGGGTGAGATGGAAGGGAAAGGTAAAGAGGCTAATAATGAAAGGGAAGAGCAGATGGAAGACAGCTCAGGTGAGGAAGAATTTATGGTTGCCACCCAAGACTTCGAGGCACAATTGGAGCAGGCAAAGCATGAGTCAGCTTACAAAGAGGATCCTCCCTTCACAGTTGTCAAAGGCAGAAAAGCAAAAAGGTTAGCAAGGCTAAGGCTTAAGCGGCTGAGGTAAATGATAGGGGAAAGGAAATTAATTCAACTGAAAGGGAAAAAATAAAGATGTTGAGAGGCTTCGCTCTTTCTTCTCAGAATAGTCCAGTAAGCTTTAAGAAGACATTAAGCTTAAATAAGAAGAGAAACAAAACCACTCTGCAATGATGGAACACAATTTTTCCTTTCTTAGCATCAACATGCAAGGCTTACCAAATGACCTCAAGCCCGCCATCCTTAAAAGGTGGTTAAAATCAACATGCCTAAGACCTGACTTTTTAGCACTTCAAGAGGTCAAAGTTTCTTGGGATAAGCTATGGTGGTAGCTCAGCCAAATTGACAATAAGAGGTAGTGGTTCTGCACCACCCATGAAGAAGGAAGAGGTGGAGCTATCTTAGGTGTAGCTAGCCACCTTGTCGATTCAGTCAAGCACCCTTTACCCCTTTTTGGGGCTACCGGGATTGGAGTTTACTTTTCCCACCCTCAACTTTGGTGCCAGATTTTTTGCATTTATGCCCTTAATGCCACGAGATATCAAGCTCTCCTTTGGGAGGGGAAGATACTGCAAAACAATGCTATCCTTCTAGGGGACTTCAATATGGTAGAATCCCATAGGGATAGATGGAATGGCTTAGGTAACTCTCTAAGAGGCACGGAGCTCTCTTCCTAGACTATACTCAAAGATTCTGTAGTGCTCATTGACATCTCTGAAGACCTCCTAGAGTAGGAAGCAACAACCCAAGGAATGGAAAGACTTAAATGTTTTAGAGATAGAGCCAGGGCAGAAGCAAGTATTGAGGCAGTGCAATCCAAAGTGGAACACAAGAGATTGGTGGGCAGGAACAGGGGACATGCCAAATGATGATATGTTTAGAAGTCTTAGGAAAAAACAGGCTCAAGAATCGATAGATGCACTGATACACGAAGGATGACTAATCCAGTATCCGAAAGAGATTGGTTAGATTGTGGTGGAGCACTTCTAGAGGATTCTTGGGGAACCCAAAACCCTCTCCATGGATAAGCTCATAGCAAGAGAAAAATGTCGAATGGCTAGAAGGAGCACTATCCAAATATTTGACTCCATCTTTCTAGACAAGGAACTTTCCATAGAAGAGTTAAAAGATGCAGTTACTGCCATGGTGCCATGGCAGGGGGAAAAACTCTAAGTGAAGATGGACTTCCAATATAATTTTACCAAGAATTCTGGGACACAGTGGGCCCGTACCTCCTACTCCTCTGGTAAGAATCCAAGTCAAAAGGTTTCCTCGAATCACGGATAAACACAAGGATGATTGAATTGATACCCAAAGGAGGCCCCAAGGAAACACTCAAGAATTGGAGACCTCTTACCATGCTTAATACTAGTTACTCGGGGGGGTCACTATGTATAAACCCTCTATATCACGTGCGTTTAAGGCCTATATTTAAAATCCCTTATCTGTAAATTTTTTCATTAATAAAATGTACCCCTTTTCTATACAAATCTGTAAATTTTTTCCAAAACTATTTTAAATAGTCCCTTATGTATATTTATTTCTGTAAATTTTAGGAATAAAAAATATCCTTCTTTTGAACTCACGTGATAGGGTTACATATGATGAGTGACTCCCCCGAGACTAGTTACAAAATCTTCGCTAAAGCATTAGCCACCATCAAACTCAAATTCAAAATGAAAGACTAGATAAGTGCAGAACAAAAAGGCTTCATCCAAGGCAGGCACATCCTGGAGGCTATCTTAACTCTTTGGGAAGGTCTGGAGCACGCGAAGGAACCAAGATATCTATTTTTTAAAAATAGACTTTGATAAAGCTTACGACAGAATGGAGTGGGGATTTGTTATGTCCTCCCTCCAAGACATGGGGGTAGGTCCTGGGTCTATTTGAGCTATTGACACTCTACTAAACCAAGCGAGAGCCAAGGTGGACCTCCTCTTTTATGCTTAAAAGATCTATTAGGCAGGGCTGCCCCTTAGCGCCTCTCCTCTTCGCCATTGCCGCAGACCCTCTTGGATGGCTCATCAAGGAGGAAGAAGACAATGGGAACATCAGAGGTATCCAAGTGGGAAATGGAGTACAAATAGTCTTCCAGCAATTTGCAAATGACACAAATCTCACATAGAGCAATGATGCTGTCAGTGGAGAGCGTCCCCATATGCTTGAATACCTTCTGCATAGTGTCGAGGTCTAAGATTAATCATGAGAAAATAGGAGTCTTTGGAACTAGGGCGGCTCCGCCCCAAATTCTCATAGATAAGAGATGTAAGATCCTAAAGGAGGGTGAGATCTCTCCTCGAGATCCCAATAGAGAGCTTCCTTCAAGAGAGATTTCCGTTCATAGAGGTCTTCTTCTTCATGTGAGAGTTTTTTTGTTTGGTTGAGAGAGAGACTTCTATCATTCTTTAGAGAGTTCCTTTTGGTTCTTCAAGTTATTGGGTGAGAAAGTTCATTTTGTGTCTTCATGAGAGTTCTCTGTAAGGTTTATTATGAGGCTCATTTCGAATGTTTGAGAGAGTGATCCTAACTAGAAGATAGAGAGAGCTCTAGCCAAAGCAATGACCTATAGCTAGACTCAGGCTCAGCCACTCAGCGCCTCACTCAAAGCAATATCAATCTGCAGCTGGTTCATAGGCCACTTTGGCGCTTCTCCACGACCTTTGACATGCAGCAGCTCACGCTCCAGCCACCGAGCTCTCGACACAGTTGGCAGCTCATTTCCGTAACGGCTACATGCTTGCCGACCGTCTCCACAACCACGCCCTGCGCAGTAAGATTATAGCTCTCCTCCTAGCTCCTCTTGCTCACGGCTGCAACCAAAGCTCCGGCCTCCTGTTTGCTTCACGACACTCTACAACCAACGCATCCCAACTCGAGCGCAAGCTTGCCACTACAAAGTGACGCCAGCCTCTACCAAGCTTCAACCAGCAAAAGCTTCGCTCCTGCAACTTTGGCGACGCGGACATGCAGCAGCAAAATGACTCCTTCAACGGTGACCTGTAGACCACAGTTTCCAACGAGTAGTAAGCTCTATGCCATGCTGCTACGCTCCAATGACCAGAGCTCCAAAACGGGTGAAACCGAGCAACGACGCAGGCTCCAAGTGCTACGGACGTCCTAATGAGCCCGTTGACCGGACTGTGACCTTGTCGGCCGACTCCAGCACCCGCCCTACCCACAGCAGCAATGCTCATCAATGCCATCACAGGACCTCTCTCGCCGTCGACGTCAGAGAGACATAGCACTACTCCATCTCTACATTCTCTCACCTCACCACTAGCTGTCACGTGGCAGATAGGCCTCCACTTTGGTAAGCTCAAGTTAACCAGTGGTTAGGCTTATCCTCCCAGGGTTGGTTAGCTTTAACCCACAGTTAACCCTAACCATGGTTACATCATCATGGTCAACTAACCATGGCTTGGGTTGGCTAAACCTTTCCTACTAACTCAGGTCCAATAAGCCACATCAGTACTGCCACCTCACCTACAATGTCACCTCAACATCTGTGCTTCACAGGCACACTGTGTGCTCCGGCATATGCACACATAGGCCACATCATCAATGCATTTTTAAGCGGGCTCTATCTTTCAATCCAGGTGGAATTTGGAGATACTCCAAAAACCAAAATCACTCGCCAGCTCGTGCTCTACACACTTGTTACATCAGTTCTGACATTTGGTATTTTTGGTTTGTAGTATTTGCAGAAACCTCTCCGTCAGCACCACTCCTCATCAGCTCGCATCCTCTCCGAACCCAGCACAAACCTAATGAAGATAAATTCTATTTTGCTATTTTTTCACATCGTTCAACGTGTAGACTAGTTATAGGACTAGCTATCTTAGAGGAGATAATCCACAAAAGCCAATTTGAAGCATTGCCCAAAAATTTACGATTAGTTCCCGATCGGTGTCAGTCCTTACGGAACCTATCATCGGCATTCATCTCACACATACCGACACCTGTTTCATTCTTTGATAAAGGGCAGATTCACTCACTTAGTAGTTTGGGTTCCTGATTTAGGACAATTGCACCTTTGCACGCACTTGCCACATTGTAAATTCACTAGTTGTTTATTTTGGCATTCGGTTTTTGCACCACTTCTACAAACCTTGTAAACCCTCATTGGCACTTGGTTGCTATTTGTATACAGGATTTGATTTTTGGTGCACCATGGCAAAAACACATGATGATGTCATATTTCTTGATCAGAGTAGCAAGCTTGATGATAACAACTATGACAATTGGAAGTTCAAAATGCTGAACATTTTTTAGCTGAAGAACTTGTGGGACATAGTCATAGAAGGTGAAAAGAGACCCGAGCTGACTTTGACAACTCCTCGTATAGGGTAAATCAGCAACTAGAGCTCACCAAGAAATAGAAAGAGTGGGATACCAAGGCTCGACTTGCCTTGAATATCATCAACTTCAATGTAAAAGATATGATGAACCCTCTCCTTCGTGGGCAGACTTTAGTTGTACTTGCTTGGAAAGCTTTGGAAAGGAGGTACAATGCCAACAACATGTCACCTATTCTCTTGTTAGAGAATCAACTCAACAACACTCCAATGCTTCCAAATGAATCAGGTCCTGACTTCTTACTCAGATTGAAGGACCTTAGTGATCAGCTCACATCACTGGGACATGTGGCCAAAGAAGAAAGACTAGTCCAACTTGCCATCAATGGACTTGGATCAGATTATGGGTAGTTTGCGACTGCATTAGTCACTCGAGATGCATCTCCAACATTTCAACTCATGTTAGCCATGTTCATGCAAGAGCAATTGAGACGTGGTCTCAAAATAGATTCGAAGAATCATGACACTGCCTTCACAACAAGAGGAGGTATAAGAGGGTCATACAGGGGAAAAGGCAAGAATTTCAGACGCTCTAGCAATCAAGGCAAAGGTCAGTACCAGGGTAGACAATCTCCATCTTCTCGGGGGCTCTCGCCCCCGAACCCCCACCAGGGGGGCTAGCTGGCCCCCAGACCCCAGCAAGAATAAGGGGCTCCAACACAATCACCTTTCTACCATCAATTGTCTTCATTGATAGACCTCATCTGACATGCAAGTCAGGATCCCATCCAGTGTCCCAGGCTCACACATGGCTTCTCCTCATATGGGGGCCTTGCAACTTGAGCACCTTGGACCACTAGTGGTTACCAGGAGGGTGGGGCATTGAGCATATCTAACACCCCCCCTCAATGTCCACCCGTAGGTGAACTACCTTCTCGGCCCAATGCCGAGTCTCTGAAGATGACCCTAAAGTTGATCCTTCCCGAGTGGCTTGGTGAAGATATCTGCTCCATTTTGCTCTGTTGGATAGTAGACCAATTCCACTATCCCGTCCTCTATCAAATCATGCACATAGTGATACTGAATCTCTATATGTTTTGTGCGCGCATGAAACACTGGATTTTTAGCAATGGCCATGCAACTTTAATTGTCGCAACTCAGCACAGTTGCCTCATCCTCTTGCACTCCCATGTGCCATAAGATCCTCCTCATCCACACTGCTTCACATGTAGCAAAACATGCTACCTTGTACTCAGCCTCAGTAGAAGACAATGCCACTATTGGTTGTTTCTTATTGATCCAAGAGAAGATACCTAAACGTAAAGAGAAACAATATCCAAAAACTAATTTCCTAGAATCAACATCTCCAACCCAATCTGAGTCACAATGATAAGCCAAGGAAGTGCCCATACCATAGGTGATGCCATAATCAAGAGTGCCCTTCACATACCTAAGCACCCGCATCCCTGCATTCCAATGATTCTTCCGAGGCTTATTGGAGAACCTGTTCCAAATGCCAACAGCAAAACTGATGTCCGGTCTGGTGTTGCACAGATAGATGAGACTGCCGACCAACTTCCTGTACCTCCTGATGTCTGATGGTGGTGAGGCATCCTCCATAGACAACCTTGCATTTTACCTCCATAGGTGTAGCTATCTCCTTGCACTTGGACATACCAAATGCCTTCAAGATCTCCCTTGCATATTTCTATTGAGAGATGAAGATCTTGCCTGGCTCTTGCTTGACTTCAATCCCCAAACAGTAGTGCATCAAGCCTAAGTCTGTCATCTCAAACTCAGTGCTCAATGCCTTTCTTGTCTGCTGGATCATGTCTTCATAGTCACCTCTAATAAGGAGATCATTGACATATAGAACAATAATAGCATATTTTCCACCTTTCCTGTACACATACAAGTTAGCATCTGAGGCACAACTTTTGAAGTTTAATTTATGAAAGAATTTGTCTATTCGTTGGTACCATGCTCTTGGGGCCTCTTTCAGTAAGTACAGAGCCTTCCTCAGCTTACATACCTTATTCTCAGAATGGGGGGCCTCAAACCCAGGTGGCTGAGCCAAGTACACCTCCTCCTTGAGGTCACCATTCAAGAATGTTGATTTAACATCCATTTGATAAACTAGCCACTATTTATGAGCAGCAACCGATAGTACTGTGCGAATAGTGGTCATTCTAGTAGTCGGAGCAAAAGATTTCTGAAAATCAAACCCTTCAATCTGCAAAAATCCTTGTGCAACCAATCTGGCTTTGTACTTTTCCAAAGTCCCATCGGCCTTGTACTTTACCTTCCAAACCCACTTGGTGCCAATAACCTTTCTGTTAGGTGGTCGATCTACTAGCTCCCAAGTTTCATTTTTCATGATGCTCTCATATTCTACTTGCATAGCATTTTTCCAATCTCGGTCTGCAAGTGCTTCCTCCAAACTTGTAGGCTCCTTTACTTCTGCAATAATCTCAGCCATCAAGGCCATATTGACTATGTGAGTAGAAGCCCTCCTTTGCTCCTCAATTCTCTGAGACCACCTTGGTCCATCTGCATGCTGCTCAATAGACATAGGCATCTAGTTATCATGGTCATAGTGCTGCCTTACCCATCGCAGCAATGGCTTTTCCAGTCGTGTAACAACAGGTTGGTGACTTATACCTTCATCATCTGATATTTCCTCCTCCTTTATAGCTCTTAGGATAGGTCCATAGTGAATTACCTCTTTGCTTGATGATAAAGTGGAAGACCTCTTCTCTGCCTCCACTACATGTGGCTGCTCCCTGAACACCACATCGCGGCTCGATATGATCTTCTTTGCCTCTTGGTCATACAACTTATAGGCTTTCTTCTCATCACAATAGCCTGAGAAGACACATTTGGTGCTTTTTGGTTGTAGCTTGTTTCTCTCTTTGTCTAGTACATGCGCATAGCATTCACACCCAAACGTTCTAAAGTGGGAGGCAGATGGCTTCTTACCATTGTAAGCCTCATGTGGTGTTTTACCTTTGAGTGCCTTTGTATAGCTACCATTAAGGATGTAAACCACAGTATTGACAACCTCAGCCCAAAAGTGGTTTGACAATCCATCACCTTACAACATACACCTCCCCATCTCCATCGTGGTCCACATTCGGCATTCAACAACCGAATTTTGCTAAGGCATATGTGGTGTCGTTGTTTGTTGCTTGATCCCTTTGCTCTTGCAAAAATCTCCAAACTCTGTAGAAACAAACTCACCACCACCATCCGATCTGATTTTCTTCACTTTTCTCCTTATTTCATTTTCAGCAAGCTGTAGCCATTCTTTAAATTTACCAAAAGCTTGAGCTTTTCATGAATAAATTACACCCACATCTTCCTACTACAGTCGTCGACAATCAATAAAAAATAGGAAGATCCCCCCAAGGCCTATGTAGGCATCTTACCGCACAAGTCAACATGCACCAACTCTAGAGGAGCGTTTGCTCTATTCTTGCTTTCTTGTGGGAATGCCTTTCTCTGTTTCTTGCCCATCATGCAAGCTTCACATGGTTCTTTGATTTCTGTGACTGCAGGTAAGTAAGCAACCATACCTTGCTTCTACATCTCCTTCAGCACTGCAAATCCGATGTGGCCGAATCTTTCATGCCAAAGTCTGCTTGTGCCCACTCCAGCAGTGGCTGTAAGAGCACTTAGCTCATACAGGTTGTTCCTCCTTACTCTTGTGCCAATAAGATTGCCTGCATTATCCAGAATTTTTGCTCCTGTCTTGTTGAACCTCACCTCATGGTCAAGGTCAATTATGGAACCCACTGATAGCAAATTTCTCTTGATTTGTGGAACATACAGCACATTAGATAGTTTCTTAACATCTCCATTTACATAAATAAATGAAACCGTACCCGTACCCTCAACAGGGCATTTTGTGTTATTACCAACCGTCACGGTGATGGGTTCCTGTAGAGGCTACGTGGAACAATATAGACCCTTCCTACGGGTCATGTGACAGGAGGCACCACTATCCAACACCCATGAATTAGTGGTTGAAGCTTCTTGAACTGAGGAACACTCTTCCTTAGTGGCTAGAAATAGATCCAACTTTGCTTTCGCTATGTTAGCTGTCTCTTTCCCCTTATCTATCTTCTTCAGGGTACCATTCTTTTCATTTGCTTTCTTAACCCGACAATCTGCAATCACATGGCCCTTCTTCTTTTTGTCACAACTAGTAGAGGACTCACCTTTGGTGGACGAACCACCTTTGCCTTTTTTAGTGGCAAAGAACGCAGCATCCCCATTGCTACCTCCATCTCGAGCTTTAAGCCTCAATTCCTCCTCCATAAGTAAAGCATAGAACTCCTCAAATGACAATGGTTAGGGTCTCACTTGAGTGTTAAGCGTTGTTACTAGTCCATCAAACCTTGGTGGACATATCCAGAGACACTGTCGAGCTAGCTCTTTGCTAGTCTTTTGTATCCCAGCACCAGCCATCTGGTCACACAAATTTTTGATTCGAGTTATGAACGCCTCTAATATCTCTCCTTCATTAAACTTCTCAGCTGCGAGCTGATTCTCCAGGTTTTGGATCCTTGTCTGATTCGTGTCTCATACTAACTCTTCAATATGTTCCATGCCATAGTTGCCTTAGATGTATGCTGAATCAAGGTCAAAACACTATCAGTAGTACTTGTAACCAGGGCACACAGAGCATCTACGTTCCTGCGTTTCCAAGCTCGTAGAAGGTCAACATTAGGAGGTATCATACTCCCCGGATTTGCTGGGTCAGGGGTTCCTTGTGCTTCTAGGTTAGTCCCCAGTACTGTCTCCAGAAGCTCATATGAATCCAGAATAGCAATAATTTTAAAGTTCTACAAAGTGTAGTTCGTAGCATCTAGCTCAGTGAAGGCTGCTGGGCGAATCCTCAACGCCTGGATTGTTGGTGCAGTAGCAGTTGCTTCCTGTTGAGCCGCTTCCTATTGCCATCACTCTGTATGCTATTGAAGCCCTCGCCTCTCTTCTATTCTTTGATCCTTAGAGCCGCCTGGGCTCTAATATCATGTTAAATTACACGGCGCAGCAAAACAGAAACTGAATAAAGAATAGAAAGTACACAGCAAACTAGAGAGGAACAAACTTTTCCTTCAATACTGATGTAGTACAGATGATGGCTCTGTCCACACGTGCGCTCCCATAGTAGCTTAGATGGTGATCTAGACAGATACTAGGTGAAGAGCTACTAGCTGGAAGATCTGATCTAATCTGATCTGATCTGATGCAATGGACTAGGGAGGTCGCCTCTTTATAGCTATGAGGACAGTAGTCGGATCAACGTAGTCGGTGGAGTCGACCAGTCAACCTAGTCGATGGAGCCGACCAGTCAACCTAGTCAGTGGAACCGACTAGTCGTCCGTGGACTATTTAGGGAATATTCCCTATACCGTCGCCTCGGGGGCTCTCGCCCCTGAACCCCCACCAGGGGGGCCAACTCAGACCCCAATAAGAATAAGGGGCTACCACACAATCACCTTTCTACCATCAACGGTCTCATTGATAGACCCATAGCGGGAGTAGTAGGATAGCCAGGCAACTGAATAACAGGATACAAGAAGCCTGAGGGGAATAGTGGGACACCTCCAAGAAAAATAATGAGGGGGAAAAACAATGAGAATTGCAACCCCAAGGAGCAAGAGCAATTGGAGGGGAATAGCCAACAAGGCACCTCCAATGAAAAGGAAAGTGACGGTGGGGATAAGGTGGATCAGGAACCATAAAAAGAGGTTAAACTCATGCATAGAGCCGAGCAACAAGGAACTAGCATAGTACCTCAGTCCTCTAACCTTACCTTCACTTCCTGCTCCCCTCCAGAGCCTCGAACCCATAGAGTCATTTCCTCTCGACCCACTACTGATTAAAGATGAGCATTAGGATCACAATATGATAGAAATTCAATGGTAGGTGCTAAGAGAGAACATGGTCTATGCAGCGTAGTCCTGAACTATCTAGCTAACCATTGGATTCCCTCCCACGTGCTGGCCACTCTCATGGCTGGTCCTCCATTGGGAATATAGGACATGTGACCCACCATAAAGTGTGTACGTCCTTTCCTTATAGCGATGCTGAAATAAAACTCTAGAAGACAAACTTGTTTGCCAACAAGTTATGTCTAAACTTTTTAACTACATACACCATGGAAAGTCCTTCTTACTCTTTCATGGTATAATTCCTTTAGGCATCGTTGAGTTGGTAGCTTGCCAGGTATATTAGGTAGTCAAAGTATAACTCTCTTGACTGTGCAACCTATTGTGAACTTCGAAGCATCAACATGTACATGAAATATTAGGTGTGCTCGTAAGATTTGGGCTGAGGCTAGACAGTTTGAGGGTTTCATAGGAGGTTTGACATTATTCCATCCAATAGAAGATGACCAATAGTTTGTACAATGGGTGGGAAATCTTGGCATGATTGTATATGAACCTACGATAGTAGCCCATGTGCTTGGTAAACCTTTGTACACCATTTGCATTGGTGGGGGGGGGTAACTCTAGGATAAGTTTAATTTTATTATAATCTGTGGAGATCCCATTCTTGGACATAACATTTCCTAGGATGACCTCATGTTTATTAACCCAAACCTGGCACTTCAAGGGATTGAGGGAAATCCGGTAGAGATGGCATATTTTGGACACTAGTCTCAGGTACTTGAGGTGACCATCAATGGGAATTCACACACAGGTCGTCTAGGAAAACCTCTAGGAATTCCCTCAAGTATTCTTTGAATTCCATAATCATAATCCTTTGAATATCACGGAAGAATTCATGAGCCCAAAATGCATCATCTTTAAAGCATAAACCCCCCATTCTGTGGCAAATGTAGTTTTATATTGATTTTGTGGTGCGATGGACACTTGGTTATACCTAGTGAAATCATCTAAGAAGATACAAGCTTCCTTGCTAGTGACCCTCTCCAGGACATGCTTCATAAAGGGCAATGGGTAGTGGTCTTTATGAGTCACATCGTTCACTTTTCTGAGATCTATACATACCCTAATCTTGTCGTTCTTTTTCAGCATTATGACTAATGGGGATACCCATTCCATATCCTGAATCTCATATATGATTCATGCGTCCATCATCTTTTCTCGAACGATCGTCTCGTACTTCGGATTCATCGAATAGGATCTCTGCTGCATCGGATGGTGTGTTGTACAACCTCGGGCGGCACACCCTTCATGTAGGTATATTTCAAGTGAAGCAATCCTGGAACTCATCATGCAAGAAGGTAATAAGAGCTTCCTATTTCTCGAGGGAGAGGTCATCAACTATATAGACCAATTTAGGGTCTTCGTTGCTTGAGGCAAGGTCCACTTCCTTAACCTTAGTCGGACCGTCATACCCTTGATATTTTCCTTCTTCTACGGTTTTCTTGACCTACTCAAGAAGTATCTTGGGGTCTTGGATTGTATATGCCTTGAAGAGGTTGGGGACCTCTTCGTCTTCCAAGACCTTTGGTGAGGGCGGCTTCTTTGTGGAAGTAGTCTTGGGGGTTTTGGACTTTGGAGCCTTATTCTATTACAGTGGATCAACTTTTGATAGCGGCACAGTTGTATGTAGGGGCGTCTCCTCTTCTTTTAAGGATCCTAGGAGAGCCTTGATTCTATCCAAACTGGCTTCCTAATCAGTCAAGAACTCGTGGTTTGTGATGACCGCACCCACATACCTTGACCAATGAAGATATGTTTTCACTTTTTGTAACCCATGGGCCTCTTTTGGTTCCTTCAGGATGTTAATCATATGTAGAGGAACTATGTTCCCAAGCACCTAGGGATTCTGGTGATGGAGCACACCAATTCTTGTCCTCGGTCCTCACCCAAGTCCTTCTCATTGCATGCTTTGAATACATTCAAGGAGGCGATTCTCTAGGTAGTATCCGACTCAATGGTAAATAAGTTGCCGTTGATGCCTTCTATGTTTGAAGGTTGACCCAAATGATTTGATCATTCTTGCACAAATAGATCCTATTTTAGGACCATCCATGAACTAGAACTTCCACATGCATGAAGGGTCTTCCCAAAATGACATTGTAACCATCTAGCTTCTCGTGGAAATCGATTACAACAAACCAAACATGGTAGGTGAGGCTGAATGTTTTGATCTTAATGTCCCTCAAAACCCCTACCGGTTGGGTAGTTTCTCCATAAGCTAATTTGACAACTAGGTTGGTATTTTCAATCTCATGCCTTCCCCATTCAGCCTAGCATTGTGTAGTGATGATACTGACACCAACTCCTCCATCCAAGGTTGCCAAGGCATTCTTGCTTTGGTAGGGAATCGGGAGCATGACATTGGCATTGTCACTCTCAAAGTATTGGTCGAGCTTATTAACTGGGATCTTGAATAGATTTGGCTCCTCCGTGTGAAGAATTCCACTAGCTCAGTGGCCACTTCTTGGCGTGTGACCATCTGAGCAATCATCCCATCGCAGAGGTCTCTCTAAAGGATAGGATTCCCTCTTAGTAAGGCTGCTATAGGCATCTTAACTTCTATGGATAGGAATACAATGATCCCCGCTACATCTGAAGGTTGGATGAGGGTGATTGGTTCTTGTCCTTTCAATTACATTTCCTTAAAGACATAAAAGGAAATAGCATCTTCTTTCGCAGACTGGTGCCACCTAAGGTTCTCTTTGAACATCTTTTGTCTTAAGAGCGACCTCCCTACCGAGTGCCTTCTGAGGCCTCCAATTCTAACTTCACTAGTGTGGGGGTGGCTTTTAGAAAAAATAAAATTGGGTTTGTTAGCTTGGGTGTATGGTATCCCTACACTTTCTAGCCTTGAGCCTCTCCTCAAATCTTTCTTGCCATTCATGGACCAACTGTTGTGCATCCATGAGGTGTTGCTTCTCAATTGCTAGGGTTGGGGTATTCATTATGCACCATTGAGCCTAAGTTTTGCCCCCATGGCTATCCCCCTTTTATATTACCCTCATCCACGATCCATGGGTTGGCTTGGCCTAGCATCGATCGGGTACCTACAGATGAGGTGGAAGTAGATACGGTGGTGGTGTCCTCATTAGAATCACTCTGGTGGATGACAGCCTTATCTGATCCCTTCCCTATTTAGATGGCTCCTGAATTGCCATTTTCCTTAGATTGGGTCAAAGCTAGCTTCTCTCTCTGAGCCTTTTTTCTAAGTTTCATGCTCATGGCCCTAACTTGTGCCCTAGTTATCACATTCAATGATACTGACAAGACTTGGCCCCATCCAATGCTCAACACATTACTACTAGTCTTAGGGTCTGGGGTCACCTTTGGGGTTGACCTCATTGGGCAATCCTTAAAGAGGTGATCCACTCCACAACCTATGCATAATAACACATTTATACTGGATGGGGTTGTCGGGGGCAAGATTTGATCATCCTTATAGGGACAATCTCATTAGGAAGTGAGGTCCTTGGCTTAAAGTAGGAGATTGGTTGGTTGGCCTGATTCCTATAGGGACATTCATTGGCCCTCAATGTGGGCCTTGGCATCTATAACATTGTAGGGTTGGCTTTCGGGTCAAGGCATTCATGTCCCTAGCCTGTTGAGGGGTGGGAGCCATTTGGTACATCAGAATTTACTATTCATCATGAAGGACGTAGTGACTTATCTAGCTAGGCTAGTATAAGGACCCTCCATATGGGCCAGAGTCACCTAGAAATGGGGCATAGTCTGGTTCTTCCTACTCACTGAGGGGTTCTTCAATAATTACTTAGCTCATAGGGGTGATGCAAGATGGTGGGGATTGAGGGCCTAGAGTAGGCGGTGGCAATGAGAGATTTTGGGCCATGTATTGCCCTTGGTTGGGTGGGGGGGTTCCTGGTATAGCAAGTTGACCTTGGTTGAATTGTTCAGATGGGGTGGTTAAGGTGAGTGGCTGCCTTTGCTAATACATCAATTGGGGATTGTTGACCCTCAAATAATGGCACTGGAGTTCTCATGATTCCCACATCTAGCATAATGGGCACAGTAAAGCATCGTCCTCGCCCGAAGGCATGGGCACTCCTCACCACTCTCCCTATTTCTCATGTTACCACCACTTGGCCATGCCAAGTGGGAGTCCAATCCTATTCTAACATTTCTTCCGCTCTTGCTCTTGGGGTGTAACAACTCCTCTTGTTGGATCGCTTAAGTGTGTGTGCTGCTCAAACCTCTTTTCATTTGAGCCTTATTGCTACAAATTCTGGTGTCTCTAGCTCCTTCATATCCTAGAATCGACCAGTTAAAACCTCTAGTCTTTATCACTAACCTCAGCTTTGTGTCAATACTTTGTGTTTGACCCTATCATGAATCTCATTATTTAACTCGAGTCTTTAATTGGAGATCTACTCAAATTACCAAAGATCATAGAGATGTATGAACTTGGGCTCTATTGGGTTCTTTGAATGAAGCCTTGAAACCCAACTGCATGCTAGCATCAAATTTTGAAGCATTGCGACCCGCTTTCATTTGTTTTGATTAGAAGAAACAGTGCCTTAGTCAAACCTCCCTCGCAACTCCTCCCTACCATCTATTAAATAGCCAAACAAATCATATCTTGACTTCATGGATCCGTTTAAGTGGCACCTTGGATTTCTTTCATCGCTTAGAATGCTATTAAATCCCTTTTGTACACGGATGAAACTTTACAAGCCTAAATGCATAAGACTCTCGACTACTAACACTGGTAACCTAGACATGATTTGTTGCTTTGCAAAACTTACAAACCTTAGAGGCAACTCTCCCTCGTGTGTGTGTTTTGGCCCTTGGGTGCTACACCGTTGATTTTGTGTGCTAGTTTCAATGTGGATCCATTTGGAAGAAAGTTATCACACAGAGAATCATTTACTATGATACACTTTCCATTATGAACCCTTGGCTCAGAAAATAACCTCACAAATTGATGAGTAATCAACAACGAACCCGTCACATTTTCTTAAGCTTTGGTTCCAAATCTTGTTGATTAGAATGGGTAAAAAGACCTTAAAAGCTGATTGGATTATATTGCCTAGAAGGCATTGAAATTGTGTTTTGTATAAGCACTAAGATACTTTGTCATTGGGAACCTCAAATTGTGTAGTTCAGTGATGGATAGTAGATTGTAGGGACAGGGTAGGAGAAGAGGATGTTGTGTAGTTTCCATTGATGTAAGTAGTAAGGGACAAATGGACACCATGAGGCATAAGGGAAGGAAAGAGAGCAATGCAAGTGAGTCATTCTCCCCCTTCTTTCGGTGCCCCACACGCTTTATAAGTAATTAGAGAAAATTTTGAGTTATGGTAAATATGTTTTCGTGTTGTAAATTTACTTTGTTTATCTCAATTTATAGTTTGTTCAAATCTAACATAAACTTTTAAAATTAGGAGTATCATTTTGAATTTCAGATATCTCAATTCACACATCTAATATATAAGGTATTTTAAAAATAATGCCGTGTGAAGTAATTATAAACATTAAGCATTGAAAAGGTGTTCAAGTATAAGGTCTCTCTCTCTCTCTCTCTCTCTCTCTCTCTCTCGTGCTATGAACTTTATCATTTTGAATATCATATTGAATTCGTATATATCAATGCTTGCAATTATTACACTAATATTGTCACTAGTTTTTGTAAATTGTAGATTAAGAAAAAAATGTCAATGTTTAGCATGGAATGGTGCAGGAGTAACATGTGTAAAAAATTTACTTTTTATATATTAACATTTCATCATCTTTACTATTTTGCAGTACTATTGATCCAAAAGTAAATAAGAAAAATGAATTTACCAAGCAAAGTATGCAATTGACACTCCATGTAAGTACGACATTGCAAAATTGCTTTGTTTTTTGCAAAACACATTTAACAGTAGATATGCTCTCCTACGCACTACCCCTCTAACACTGGTCGTGATCTTTTTTGAAATGGGGGAAAGGTAGAGAATCGTACTGGCTCTCCGCCGCCATACGTAATGTATAATTTTCTCCCCCGCCCCCCCCCCTTTTCCCCTCCCTTGCCTGTTCTTGTGCATGTATTCTAATGGGCACATTCTTCTCCTGCACATTTATATTGCATTAACATTCCATAGAAAACATACTAATCCCTTTTCTTTTTCTTTGTTTTTGCTACAGTTTGCAAATTCAATACATACATCTTTCTTTGGAGAAATATATTCTTCAAAAGGTACACATAACACAACTTTCACCTATGTTACAATTTCAAACGGGTGAAAAAAAAAAACAGCTTGAACATTGGAAAATAGACAATTCTTCTATCGTAATCTTGCATTAACACTAAGAATGAATTGGATAAGGAAAAGATGAGGGTTCAATTCTCCCATATCCATTTTGCATTGGTCCACTAAGCAAGGCATGAATTTTATCCAACGTCATGTGAGGTGACCAAGCATTCTAGTTTTTCCGTGTACACCAGCTACATGTGGGGATAAAGAAACCTCCCTAGCGGCCTTTCCCTCTAAGATTGTACACCTCTTTCATGACAATGTGCAACCTCTCGGATGCCTAGGGAAATTGCATGTGCCACCTTGGCATTCACACTACGGCGGATTTGACTCATTTGTGCGTGTGGGTTCCATCCTGCGCGTCCTAAAGAGTGAACGATTACTGGTCATGTGAGCGCGAGAGGATACCTTGGGCAAACGATGAAGTAGATCAAGAAGCGAGCCAGAGAGACAGAAACAACATCTGATCCCTCCGTCCTCTAATTCCTGTTGGCCATGTCGGAGAGATCTGAGAGAGGTGATGTCGTAGCTGGCATCGCCTTTTACCGTCCTCCAGGAGGACATACGACCGACGAAGCGATTGCGATGTTGTCACCTTACCATGGGCTGCTGGAACAGGCAGATGGGTTCCTCACTTCTGCAGTTGTGAAGAGCGTTGATGGAAGCTTGGTATGTTTGAAGTCTTATCGGAAGCAATCAGCTAACCATAGATAGGAGATGGCGCCATTTGTTTTCTTGTTCGGTGTTTTGGGTGTCATGGATCAGGATCCTAACAGCTTATCGTCTGCGCAGGCTGCAGCGTATGCATTGTGGAAAAGAGACACGAGCTTACAGAGCATTTTCATGATTCCCGAGGTATTCGCCGATCCTTTTCCCAGGTCTGTTTACTCCTTAATCGGCGATCGAGCGAGGCGTTAAGGGTACCTATGTATTCATGCTCTTCAATATGCTCCAAGAGCGAGACGCTAAGAGAACCTATGTCCTCATGCTCCAAATCGATCGAGTAGAGGGGCACTAGTAATTCTGTATATGTTTTACGGACTCTTCTGAGATTTCGTATTTTTCCGCAGTTAGAGGTTCTATTCGAAGAGCTTGATTCACGCGGATCGGTGGATGTTTTATTGTACGATGTGCAAATCGTTGGGTCAAGGATCGGGCTACCGCCCACCTTGAGCTCCAGCCAGGTGGTCGGGATCAGAGAGCTGCACATGAGTGATTCGGCGAGCCAAGAGAGGCTGATGGATGCGGGGTATGCAGCGTTGACAGGGGCATTTTCAAGCAGGGATGAGATGGGGTTTTGTGGTCTGCACAAATCGTTGGATGGGGGAAAAGTGGTGGAGGTAGTTGTATGGGCACACAAGGATGCGATCGATAAAGAGGGCGTGGCTGGCAATTATTGGGATGGTCTAGTGGATTCTCAGGAGCTCCATGTCTTTGATATTGTCTACTCTCCATGTGCATCCATGGAGAGTGGATCCAGTGCCTAGCATCATCAGCGGTATAGTGATACTACGCTTTATTATTATTGGTCGGTGTAAGTGCCTCACATAGCAAAGCTGGGTACTAAGCTTTATTATTACTAGTACCTAATGTGGCTACCTTTTCTCTCTCCATTCATTAGCCTGCCTCATGTTCTTCATACATTCAATTACTTCTCATTTCCTTAGTCACACTCTCTCCATACTCATGGAGACAAGAAGGAGAGGTGCTTGAGTGACTATCACAGCGAGTGGTTTACATATTATGCTAGTGATGGATCATCTATTTTCACGAAATATGTTAGGAGATGGGTTGATGATCTGTGTTTTTTGTTTTTTACAAATAAAAGATGCCACAAGATTTTACTAAGTAAGAAAAGTGAAAACTAGAGGGCATTGTCCAAAAAGGAAATTCCAAGTCAATGAGGGATACAAAAAAAATACTATAGTATGAAGTATTGCTTTGCAAGCTTACCAAACTTTTTGGCAAGAGAGAGTAAAGATACACAAGCCATCTATAGACTCACTAGGATTCCATGTAATAGTAACAGACTCCTTCTAGAATAATTTTTAGCTAAGTACACGAAAAATATAAGCTAAGTTCTAAGAATCTACCACACAAGAGCCAATGTGGACTAAAGTTTGAAATATCTCCAAGCAAACGTTCCTTGAAAATTTTCCTTAACCCTAACATTGTGCATCGACTTTGCTCAAATGAGCCTCTTTGGAAATAGGGTAGCTTCAAAAGATGCTTGCCAACAATGAGTATCAACTTGCAAGTGCTTATTGAGCCTCTTCCAAGGAGGCAAGAATCGGAAGAGAATTTTCCACAATAAGAATATGTATTCAGGCTCCAAGGAGACTACACTCATTGACTCCAAATTCTTCACATTTTTGACTTGTAGTCCTATGCCTCCTAAATTTCTATAGGGTATTACTGATGGTTACACTTACAGAGAGGTTCTCAATGAATTGGGCATAGAATAGAATAAATACTTCTTAGAACACATATAGTGCACTTTAAGCTGTAAGTGTTGTAATTGTCCCAAGGGGATTGACAAATGCATTAACTGAAATTGATGCAAGCATAAACAAGTTCAATCTTAACAATGAAGCAGACGCATGAGAGGCTACAATATGTCAAGCTCATCTCTTTAGCATTACAATATTAGCCTTCAAGAAGTAAGATTGGATCCAAGCACAAGAGGATTTAGGAGTAGGACTTGGATCCGGGGGTAGGAAGTCTAGGAAGCCAAATGGGATCAAGGAGTAGGAGGATTTGAGGTGCTGGACAATTCGGGGATAGGAGGATCTGAGGACAGGAAGATTCAAGAGATTAGATACTGAGTCAAATATGTTCCAAGACGAGTCCAAGACCAAGACAATAGAGAAGGGGGAATTGAGAGAAAGAGGATAGAATCTGAGAGCAAGAGGAACTCAAAATCCTAACATTCTAGGAGCCAGCAAATCTCAAATGCATGACATTCTAGAGAAAGAGGATCTCGGTGTTGGAAGAGGATAGGATATATGGAGCCAAATTTGGAATGATCCAGGACAAGATCTAAATATAAAATTCAAGCAAATACAAAACATTCTAGAAGCAAAATTCGAGTCGATTCCAACAAATCCGAGCAAGAACTTGGGCTAATTTCAAAGTAGAGTTGTGGGAACTACATCAAACTTTAGGGTAGAGTTGCAGGAACCGCATCAAAGTTTGGGATGGATCCAGGACAATATCCAAATATAAAATCCGAGCAAAGCCAAAACATTTTGGAGGCAAAATCTGGGTCGATGTCGATTCCAACAAATCTGAGCAAGAACTTAGGCAAATTTCAAAGTAAAGTTGCAAGAACTACATCAAACTTTAGGGTAGAGTTGCAGGAACTGCATCAAAGTTTGGGGCCTGATTCTCTAAGATCTAGATCATGCTCAAGACAGTCAATGAAAATAGAATGGCCTCTAACATAATCCTCTATTGCACCAAGCTTTGAATTTCAATTATAAGTGGCATGAGACCAAGTATAGGGACCTCCCTGAATCTTCATAGAAGCAAATGAAGAGGGTGTCAAAAAATTGGTTGACTTTCTTTTATCATGGATAAGGGAACATACTAAGACTAACAAGAAAATGTGTATTGTACAAACTAGAGCCTTATAAACAAGTGGATAAACTTATAACCCCAAGCTCAAGAACAAGAAACTCATAAAAAAGCTGGAAACCCAAATTATAAGCCTTACGTAAAATTACAACAAAACCACAAACAAATAGCAACGATAGGATCAGATGATATCAACTAGAAATGATTTGATACCAATTATTAGAAGGGCTATGATACTAATTATTGGTTGAAATTTAGGGAAGCCTAGATAAGATCAATCCTAATGAGTACAAAGTAGATGCACAAAAGGCCACATCTTGTCAAGCTCATTGCTTTAATAGTAGAATACATAGGCAATAGAGATACAACTAGATTAGGCATTAGAATCCATACAAAGGAGGTAAAATCTACATTGAACAAATAATAATATTTATATATCATTTACATAATAGTATCTAGTTGTGTCAGAGATAATTCATATACTAAAACACACTTGCTTTACAAGAGATAGTTCTAGCAAGACACCCACACACACGTGTGAGCATGTGCACATCAATACTCATGCACACATGCACATGCATGCATATGTGCATACACACACACACACACACACACAAGCGCACGCGTGCTAATTGGCTTTTCCTTCCATGTCACCTGGCACTCTAGATCTGTGGACAAGCGTTCCAATTGCAAAGGTAAGGGGGGGAGAGAGAGAGAGAGAGAGAGATTCAACTAGCCTCGACGGTCACACTTTTGTGGGGGATGAGCATTTTTCGAGCGAAATCTTCCGAGCGTTCGAGCGAAAGGAAAAAAAAAGCTTCCAACTATGTAAAAATATGGCAAAAATGGATTGGAAGAAAACATAGTTTCACCTAGAAATATGCAAAGTATTATAGTAATGCCTATTTTATACACAAATCTTTACGTGAATCTTTGGGAATGGTGAGTAAATGGGATGGCTTTTGAAGAAACCTACATGTAGAGTAGACTTCTCTATGAAAATTCCCATATAATCCTTCTTACAACTTTTACTTGATAAGGGGTGACATTGAAAACCCTCTCTCAACCTATCTTCATAAAAGGATTTCCCAAGAAACCTCATTGAAGCAAGCCATCAAGGTAGTTTCACCAACGAAACCCCTTTGAAGTAGGTCTTTCAAGATAGTTTCGCTGGTGAAACTACCTTGGACAACACTTTTAAAAAGTGACATAGATTTCACATCCAATGTTCAAATATAGTCATTCTGTGGGGGTTAAAGGTCACTGTGCCTTTACCCCGGTTATGTACAATACTCAAACACATATATAAATGAATGAAAAAGAAGATTAGGGTGTTTTGCACCCACCAAAACTTGTGTGGCTCTATGTCTCTCTCTCTCCCTCTTCCGTTCTTGCTTCTGTTGAGAGCACTCTTAACTGGTATCAGAGCCCGGGTGATCTAGCTGAGCGTGCGTGAATGCCTAGAAGCTCAGCAGCTCTATGGGAGGAAAGAGAAGCTCTGCGGGAAGCTTTGTGGGTGACTTTACTCGCATCCGAGTGTGCAGAGACATTGAAGGAACCTTTGGAAAAGTCACTTTGGTTTTGCGAAGTGGTTTTGAGAGCCTATTAAGTGTTTTCAAATAAAAAGTCGTTTTTTGAGCTTTTCTCTGTTCCGTTCGATGATAGAGACTCCGTATTGACTTGTAGAGGCAACTATTGCTTGCTTTTGGTATCCACTTCACTTCAAGAGCTTGGAAACACCTTCATTTTTTAATCTGGGGTCATTTCATTAGATTTCTGACTCACTGTGTCAGTTTCTGCGTTTTTCTGCCCGAGTGTTGGAACTCAAGTTTGGAGCAACTTATTTGCAGATCTATCAGTTCCGGTGGACTCAGGAGGTCCTAAAACTTCTATGTTGCTCAGCATTCGCACTCTGGTGGAGTTTACAAACAGCTCTGTTTTCAAAAACGTTTTTCAGCCCGTGTGTTAGACCCAGTGATTGAGACCACGGTTTTCAAAACCGTCTGTCCCATTGCATTCCGGACGCCCAAAAACCCCTACCTATCAGTTCTTACGTGATTCGGTGGAGTATATTCAGAGTTATAGATCTTTGTGTATTCGATTTCATCTCTCTGTTATGCATTTTTCATTCTAAGGTTTTGAAACCTTAGATTTATGCCACATCGCAGTGGATAAGTGTTGACTCCCATTTCTCACTCATCGGTTGGGATTTTGGAGTCCCGGCAGAAGAGAGATATTTGCAGATTTTCTTGCTGAGTCCGATTATGCAATGGCGCCCATGTTTTGAGGCATCTCAGGTTCTATTTTCAATAGCGGTCATTACCGTGGGACCATGATTTCTTGAGCATACCTTATGCAGATTACTCTGGTTGCAGTAGTTTGAGCAGTGTGCACTCATTCAGTGCACTCATTCATGGTGTGCATTGGGTTGCAATGGATGATTTATAGGCCATTTGGATGCATTGCGATCCTTATTAAATGCGCTGATAGGCCCAAATTTCCTTGTGGGATGCTATTTTTATGAACGCTTTGCACATGGATGTTATTTATGCTGAGGGACAGCTTTGACACATTGCAGGTGATGCACTGATAGTGCTATGCTCTCTTGGATGAGATATTATTGATGCATATACCAATGGACGGTGTTTATGCTTGAGTCATTTGGCACTTATTAGCATTTTGGATTGCCATTGCAGTTGGCATTTTCTTTTGGGCCAGATTTGCTCATATGGATGCATAGTATATGCACATGAGTCAGATGCATCTTTTGATGCTTTGAGCTTTGAGTTTTGGTGATATTTCACTCTATTGTGGCATACACATTTGGGTGCACCTGGTATTTGTTGTGATTCTCTTTTGTAGGCACTAGCATTTGGGATTTTTGCTTCATTTGCATCATGGCATACTCTTCCATGTCTGAAAAGGAGTTTTTTTAGCATTAAAAAGTTTGATGGGACAAACTTTTCTTTGTGGAAAGAACAAATAAGGGATGTGCTTATTCAAAAGAAGTAGATTAAACCCTTGGCAGGGATTGAAGCTAAGCCTGCAAATATGTCTGAGGATGATTGGAATGAGTTGGATGCATTAGCAAAATCTACTATTAGACTTCATCTTGCAGAGTTAGTTTATTTCACAGTAGTAAATGAGCAGACTACGGAAGATTTGTGGAAGAAACTGTGTGCCACTTATGAAAAGGAAACTGCCTCTAATAAAGTTTACCTCATGAAGAGGTTGTTTGAGCTGCAGATGAAGGAAGGGGTCTCCATTGCTTCTCACTTGAATGAATTCAATATTATTTTCAAGCAGCTTCAGGCTCAAAAGATGACTTTTGATGCGGAGACTAAGGCAATATTTCTCTTATGTTCATTGCCATCCTCATGGGATACCTTTCGTACAGCTATCAGTAACTCTGCACCTTGTGGAGTACTGAAATTTGATGATGTTGTGTGTTGCTTGTTGGCCGAGGAGATTAGACGAAAGTCTATGGACGGCAATAAGCAAGATGCAGCCTTAAATGTGCAAAGGGGTAGATCACAGTTCAGGGGGAAGTCCCAAGAAAGAGGGAAGTCTCGTAGCAAATCCAGGGCATGGAACATTGAGTGTTATCACTATGGCAAGAAGGGCCATATGAAAAAGGATTGCTACAAGGTGAAAAGAGAGCAAAAGGATAAGAAAAAGAATCCAAATTGGGGTGCAAATCAGAAGGAAGAGAGTCCAAGGGAGGACAAAGGAAAAGTGAAGATCGAGGAGATCAATGCAGTCACATATGATAGTGACAATGTCTCTTCATATCTAGTTTATCTGCAGAGTTGCTTATCATTTCAGATGATGCATATTCCCAGGATTGGATTTTGGATTCTGGTGCTTCATTCCATGTTACTCCCCATAGGGAATGGTTCTCCACACCTATGACAGTGGAAAGACAGGTTGTGTGCATCTTGGAAATGACTATGCATGTGACATAGTGGGAGTAGGTGACATAAAGTTTTCTTTTGCAAATGGGTCTGCATTTATTTTGAAACATATGAGACATGTGCCTAAGTTGACCAAGAGTCTTATTTCAGTGGGTCAGCTAGATGATGCTGGTTTTCACATGCTGGTTTTCACACCACTTTTGGCTTTCAAAGTTGGAAAATTCAGATGGGCTCTATGCTTTTGGCTAGGGGTGCCAAGTGTGGGACTTTGTATCCCTTACATGTATCAGGGGTATTTGATCATGTTGTTGCAATAACCGAGCAGCCAAGCACTTCTTTGTGGCATTGCAGGTTAGGGCACATGAGCCAGAATGGAATGAAACTCTTATGCCATTTGGGTTATGTACCACATTTGAGTTTCTTTGATTTTGAATTTTGTGAGCACTGTCTCTATGGGAAGCAGACTAAATTAGCCCATAAAAGAAGAAGAAAGAAAGAGTTTGAAAAGCTTGATTTGGTGCATTTAGACGTATGTGGTCCCACGCATACATGGTCATTAGGCGGGGTTGAATACTATGTGACATTCATTGATGATGCAACTAGGAAAGTGTGGGCTTATGTTATAGCTCGAAAGAGTGATGTGTTCCAGGTATTTCAGAAATGGCTGGCTTTGGTTGAGAATCAACGGTCAGGTAGAACGCTTAAATGCCTACGAACTGACAATGGTGGAGAGTATCTCTCTCATGACTTTTAGCATTTCTGTGATACACGTGGGATTAAGAGGGAGCTCACATCCCCTCGTACTCCAGAGCAAAATCCAATTGCAGAAAAGATGAACTGTACCATTTAAGAAAGGTTGCAATGTATGCTTTCCAATGCAAGTCTTTCTGGTGGTTTTTGGGCTGAAGCAATGAAGACTGCAGTGCATGTGATCAATAGATCACCTAGTAAGAGTTTGGATGGTGGTATTCCTGAAGAGGCATGGAGTGGCAAGAGGCCCTCTTACTCTCATTTGCATATATTTGGGTGTGAGGCATATGCACATGTGCCAAAAGAGCTTCGAAAGAAGCTAGATCCTAAGTCTAGGAAACGCATCTTTTTGGGTTATGGTAAAAGTGGAGAGATGGGCTATCGTCTCTGGGATCCAGAAGCAAAGAAGATCATATGTAGCCATGATGTAGTCTTCAATGAGAATAAGATGCATAAAGCACCCATGAGGGATGTTGAAATGAGGAGAATCACTTTCCAGGATGTGAATCCACCTGCATATGTTGATAGACAGCAAGCTGTCCATGCACCAAATGTGCAAGAAATGGTACCACCAAGTACTCCCACAGGTATACAATCAAGGGTAGATGATGGATCATCTATTGGTGGAAATGATGAGCCAAATGTGGCTGATATGCAGGTGGGACAGCAAGCTAAAATTCCCTTGAGAAGATCATCTAGAGTGTCTAGACCGCCTGATAGGTTTGTTTAAGGGATAGACTATGTGATGCTTACTGATTGCGGGGAGCCTTCTTGCTATAGAGAGGCTATGATGCGTGAGGATCAATGCAAGTGGGAGTATGTTATGCAATCAGAGATGAGTTCACTTATGAAGAATAAGACCTGGGACTTGGTTTCTTTGCTACATGGAAAGAAAGCATTGCCATGTAAATGGGTCTACAAGATGAAGGTCACAGGTGATGATGTGCCTAGGTATAAGGCCCGTTTGGTCGCTAAAGGGTTCAAGCAAGAGAAGGATGTGGACTTTGATGAGATATTCTCTCCGGTTGTGAAGATGACCACACTTAGATGCATGCTTGGACTAGTGGCATCAGAGGATATGGAGCTTATGCAAATGGATGTCAAGACATCTTTCTTGCATGGGGATTTGCATGAGGAAATTTACATGGTGCAGTCGAAAGGCTTTGAAAAAAAGGGCAAAGAGCATTTAGTTTGCAAGCTGAAGAAGAGTCTCTATGGTCTTAAGCAAGCACCTAGAGAATGGTATCAGAAGTTTGATGCTTTCATTCGGTCCTAGCGTTTTAGAAGGAGTGAATTTGATCACTGCCTCTACACTAAAAGGGTTAAGGATAATAGCCTGATAATCTTGGCACTATATGTGGATGATATGCTATTGGCTAGCAAGAATACTTATGAGCTAGATGCATTAAAGGCCAAGTTGCATGAGGCCTTTGATATGAAGGATTTGGGACTTGCAGGTCATATTCTTGGTATGCGCATCACGCGTGATCAGAGTAATAAACTCCTTTGGCTTTCACAGAAGGAGTATGTTACAAAAGTATTGCAGTGTTTCAATATGGAGGGGAGGAAGGCAGTGAGTACTCCATTGCCTCCATATGTGAAACTGAGTCATACAGATAGTCCCAAATCAGATGAGGAAAGGGCCATGATGGCTAAGGTTCCTTACGCATCAGCGGTTGGGAGTCTTATGTATGCTATGATAGCTACTAGACCAGACATTGCATTTGTAGTGGGAGTTGTTAGCCGGCATATGGCTAATCCAGGAAAGAGGCATTGGGAGGCAGTTAAGTGCATCATGAGGTACACGAAGGATACCAAGTAGATGTGCATCTGCTTTGGTAAAGGAGACATGTGTGTACTTGGGTACACAGATTCAGACTATGCAAGGCATGTGGATAGTAGGAGATCCACTTCTGGTTATGTGTTCACCTTTGCAGGTGGTGTAGCGTCGTGGATGTCTCGCGCACAGAAGTGCGTTGCTTTGTCTACCACAGAGGCTGAGTATATTGCAGCCACAGAGGGTTGCAAGGAGGCTATATGGCTTGATTGGCTAGTGGGAGATTTGGGGATTCATACAGGTGTACCGACATTGCATAGTGATTCCATGAGTGCTATTCAGGTAGCACGGAATCCGGTCTTTCATGCAAAGAACAAACACATGGAGGTCAGGTACCATTTCATCAAGGAGGTACTTAAGGACAAGCGCATAGAGCTTGTCAAGGTTCATACAGATGATAACCCTACAGATATGCTGACGAAGAGTCTACCTAGTCAGCGGTTTGAGTATTGTCGTGTATTGATGGGCATTGGATAATATGCTCACTGGTTGTTCTCCCTTAAAGGCACATTGTCCTTTAAGTGGGAGGTTGTGGGGGTTAAAGGTCACTGTGCCTTTACCCCAGTTATGTACAATACTCAAACACATATATAAATGAATGAAAAAGAAGATTAGGGTGTTTTGCACCCACCAAAACTTGTGTGGCTCTATGTCTCTCTCTCTCCCTCTTCCGTTCTTGCTTCCATTGAGAGCACTCTCACATTCAACCACTCAAACTAATCGGAAAACCCCATTTGAGCACATCTATGTGGTTATATCTTGTAAAATCTTGCATATATAGTATTAAAGTTTACATGCATTTTATGAGAGTGATATATAAGCCCGAGTTAATACTTATTTATAGTAGTTTAAACTTCTTTAGAAACATATCCATAAATATCTTGTTATTTATGCTATAAAACAATAGAAAGATCTTGTCATATGATATAAATGTGTTTAATAAGTAATTATATATGTATAAGATTATTACATTGAGAGTGATTATGAGGGATATTTCTTAAAGGAATTATTTTTTAAAGGTAGGGGTACAAAGGAATGTCTATGAATAAGAAAATCTATGTTATGTAAAAATGAATGGACTAGTATGTATATTTTTATAATAAAGGGATCTAGATCTAGTGAAACTAAAAGTGTAAAAACCATGTTTCCTAAATAAATACAATTTTTTAAATCATGCTCGAATAAACCTGCTCATAGGTTTTTGCTCGTAAAATTGACGCATCCCACTTTTGTGGTGCTTGTTATTTTTTCATGCCACGCACTCTCATTTCGCTACCTCCTTGAGATACCAACTCTTTTGGACTTATTGCTTCATTGGTTGGAGCTTTGGTCTTCTATTTTTGCTGGTCAATTTGTCCTTTTCCCGTTATCAATTTAAATCCATGAGACAAAAATGGCACTCATAATATTCACTAATTTAAAGTGTTTAAATAGAGAAAAGACATGGAAGACTCTTTTATGTTCCAAAGAATAGCAATAGCTATGCTTGCAAATTTACATTATCCTATGTTTACAATAAAAAGTGCTCTGGATGAGTTTCTCTACATGTCAATATATCATGACCTTTTCAATCATTTTATTCTTCCTTTACAATGATTTAAGTACAAATGGATGATCCTGACAATTATTTGTTTGAAGGTTTGATTTGTCATCATAGTATTTATCACATGTCCCATCACTTGTCACTTGGGTGCCATCTTCATTCACTTCCATTTGACCATCGTCATCTCTCATCTTAAATATTGATGCCTCAATGGTGCTATCACGGGCATTCTTCATTGGTACTATCTCCTTCTACTTCCTCCTTAGCAAGCATCCTTAAAAACTCCTCTAGATGCGAAATACTTATGTGTGATTGCATGTTCCATCCTTGACAAAAAGGCATGATTTGTACTCGAGTTTAGCCAATACTTGTTTGTGTGTCGTCTTTGGTAGAAAGGCTCATGCTTAAATGACAGTCTCCATGATGGGGAGATATGACATTAACTTTATTAATCTTTGAGAAGTGATTTTAGATTCCCTAACATTCTATCAAAACAATGGATATTTCCTTGTTATGATCGACATCGTCCTCCTGGCACATCTTTATGTAACATCGAATCCTTTGAAGAGTTTGCTTTAGATTTATTTACATGCAATGCTATTTTGCAGGTGGAGCTTCTAAATGTTCATGGTTACTAGAACTTCTTACTTGCTCTATTATGCCAATTGCCAAAAAAGGCTATTTTGCCAATTGCCAAAAAATTTGTTTTGCTAGAAAAGCTATTTTGCAAATAAATATACTGCCAAAAAAGCTATTCCTTCAAAAAGGGCTATTGTCTATCTCTCGACATCCTCTTCTTGTATTTTCTCAAGGTTCTTTAACTTGTACATTTGCTTAATTACAGTAGTAGTGTGTTCCTTCCAAAAATGCTTCCAATCATGAAGTGCATTTTCTCTTTGTCCGTAATGAAAGATTTTAAGCCTTCTATTTTACACTTGGATGTCTAGGGGAATTCTTTTATAGGAGCCCATTTTAGAGACATTTCCTTGCTTGGCATAAAAGTTAAGAGACTGTAGGGTTCTTCAAGTTTCCTTAAAAAAAAGCAAAAGTAGTGTGGACTGTGTTAGATATCAATGCTCCACTCTCGTGTAACTATGGGGAACCAGCTAACTCTACTTGTAAGCCCCCCATATGAGGAGAAGGCATTTGAGTAGCTCGGTTATTCGGTAGGTCCTGGTTTACACCAGACGGGGGCCATGTGTGGCCTGATGGGGCTGGACGGCTTCAGATAGAGTTGGCACACTGCTGACTAGGCTACATGCAAGTGCGGGAAGGCATCCCATGACAGACGGCATTGAGGGTAGACGGAGCATTTCCTGGGGCAGCCCACTCTCGGGTTGCGGGGCCCGTTTGAAGTCCCAGATGATCCAGGATGGCCGTGGGCCAAACGGCGACCATAGGTTAGTTGCTCTATTTTGTGCACCGGTTCTATCGTGTGGTCAGTGGCCTATTTCGGGACCGACCCCCAGTTGACCGTTTTGCGCGGACTGGGTCGGTCACCATATTGGGTCTATAACCGAATACGACTAGTGGCTATATAAGAGCAAGCCCGTGAAGCCCATTTCATCATTGGCTATAGCAACCTTGATTCCTTAGCATCTAGCCTCCGTCCTCTACTATTTCCAGCTTGCCATCGAAGCTTCTTTCACAGGAACGCATGGTTGGGAGGCAGCGCCATCTATTGTATCAGTTCTATAGTAATCAAATTTTTGATTCTCCATACTATCTGGTTTTCTCTCTTGTGTACGAAATCCTGTTATCTGTTGAGCACAGACGTTGTGTTATTTTCTTACATGGTATCAGAGCCTGGACTTTAGCAAGAAGATTTGGTAGTGTGTTTCTTTTTGCGAGCAAATTGTGAGAGATGGCCCAACCCGCAAGACTGCGAATCCCACCGTTCGGTGAAAGCGGAAAGTTGGAGGGCTCTAACTATCCTCTCTGGAAGTTCAAGATGAAGACCATCCTAAGTGCATATGAGATTTGGGACACTGCTACTGGGATGGACGTGAGGCTGGTTCCGAGACCGGATCCAGCCAATGCAGGACAACAGATCGTACCAACTGCAGATGAGATTCTCACGTGGACAAGAAGAAATGCAGATGCATTGTGTTCTATTGTCTACAATGTAAGTGATTCCGTCATGGTGTTAATTCAACATGTCACCACAGCGGAGGAGGCATGGACGGTCTTGAAAAATCAGTACGAGACCACGAATCAGACGTGGATTCAGAATCTAGAGACTCAACTTGCGAATGAGAAATTGTCTGAGTCTGAAGTGGTAGAGAAGTTCATCACCAGGGTGAAGAATCTGCATGATCAGATGACTGCGATTGGCATCACCATCACCAGCAAGAATTTAGCACAAAGGTGCATGTGGATTCTCCCACCAAAGTACGATGGTCTTGTTACGGTGTTGAATACGCAAAACAGAAATCCGTGATGGGATATCTCAAGGTGTATGCCTCAGGCACACCTTGGTTTCTATGTGTGAGTGCTAGAGGCACAGTTAGGTGCCCACAAGCACAGTTAGGTGGTGGAAAGCCACATAGGATGATTGAGAGAATCTAGGAGCAGATTGAGGAGATGATTGTGGAGCTCTGAAGTCATCAGTGATGTCAGTGAGCATGTATGAGGTGCCTACTTAAGGACCTCACTCTTCTTTATTCCATAATGCAAGTATTTGTTAGAGTTAGCTCAAATGTCCACCTCTCATGTAACCCACCAATATTCTGTGTACCCAATGTTGTAAGGCCCCCATATGAGGAGAAGCCATGATGGGTATCGGATATTGGGAGGGATCCCCAGTTTAGACACTGGAAGGGGTCTTAGAGTAGACCAGATGGTTATGAGACGGCTTAGGAGCCAAGAGTAGATACCCGTCTGCAAAAAGGGGGGGTTCGGGGGGGCGATAGCCCCCCCGATAGCAGGGGGTCCGGGGGGTGCAGGCCCCCGGTGGAGGTCTGGGGGCAAAGCCCCCAGCGGCAGGGTCCGGGGGCTGCCGGTAGCCCCAGGCCCGACGGTATGACCTATGCGCGATCCTTCATCTGCCCGCCGGCATGTTTTCTGAAGGGTCGGCTGGTCTTCCAGGCCAACTGTCTATTAGGCCGACTGCCTATTACAGGGCCGACCGTCAACCACTTACACTATATAAGTGGCCACCCCCTATCATCAGATCACCCAGTTCTTCATGCTCATAGTCCTCCGTCCAGCATCTGTCTAGATCACCATCGAAGCTCTGTCTGTAGAGCGCACGGGTGGACAGCCAACCATCAGTTGTATCAGCAGTTTGGTATATCAGAATTTTTGTATTCTCTCCAGCTTTCCATCGTGTACTTGCGTTTTGTTGTTATCTTCCGCTGCGTACTATTTTCTTACAGTATTCTGAGTTTGTGTCCACTCTTTGCTTTCCTTTCAGTTTACCAACATGGTATCAGAGCCCTTTGATCCCCCTTGAGCCCATTTCTGCCACATCATCTTCTTCTTCTTCTTCTTCATCTTCACCATTTCTCCTCTTTCTTCCCAAATCTTGCTAAAGCTTGTTCTCCCTCAGTTCTCCACCATTCTCCAAGCCCTTCCTATTGGAGATACCCCTTGTTTGGGCGAACTTCCACCTACAAGCAATTGAAAAAAAACGTCTCTGTTGGCTGCCATTCTCAAAACAGCGCATTTTTTTGCCATTCTTCTATTGCACAATACTCCCTGCCTGCTATGCCATTGCTTGAGCCCTCTTAGGAGTAGATGGGTGACCTCAAGACAAAGATTTTGAGTCATTTTTCAGCTCATTTGGTTTAGTAACGAAGGAGAAATCGTCAAAACTCAGGTTCAGCCTGTAGCAACTCCCCCGAGCAATAGCGCGCGCCATTTCATCCAACCTCTGTGCTAGATCCTCTCTGGTATATGAGCTTTCTTTTGCTTCAAAAAGCCCTCTTTTCCTTGCTTTGAAGAGTGAGCTACAAGCCCTCCAATTTCAGTCTTTTGATTTTGACAGTTTTGATAAGTTTTTGAAGATGATGCTAGATAAGATGCTATTCTAGCATTTCTGGTTTTTTGAAACTTTCAATAACATCAATACAAGTGTGGCTTCAGGTTTGCTTTGAATTGCTAGACCTAGTTTTGATTGGAAAGTATTCATTTTAGCCACCTCTATGAAGCATGTAAGAAAAAGCATCATTGATTGAATATTGGTCACTAGTCTTTGCTACATCAAGTGCTTATATTTTGGAAGCCTTTCAGTTATTTTCTACCTTGTAAGAGAGAAAGACACTGCCCAATATCTGGGTTAGACCCTCTCATGACTACCCTATTGAATCTAGAGAAGTTCAATGGAAAGGGCTTCCACACATGGTAGATGAAGGTGAAATTTGCATTGATGAGGGAGAACCTCTGGGGACTTGTCAAACCGACTCCAACCGCTTCTTCTACAGCCTCCAATGCTAGAGAATCCTCAACTCCGACACGCCCGACAAGGGATCCCGCTAGAGAGGAGAAAGCATATGGTATCATTGCTCTTGCTTTAGGAGATGATTATATTCACCACATCTCTGACTTAGAGTCTCCTTCAGAAGCTTGGCAGAAGCTTGACATGATTTTTGGTGCTAGCTCTCACATCTCTAAATTATCACTTAAAATCTCTTTCTTTGAATTGAAGATGGTTAGTGGCACTACTTTGGTAGCTCATGTCAACTATATGCGGAGTCTTATGACTCAACTAGCTTCTATCAACTCTCCTATTACTCCAGATGATGCTATGGCAGTGTTACTTAAGAGTATGCCTAAAGATTATGATCACATAATTACCACTTTGAAAAATCTTCCTAATCCTAATCTTGAAGGTATTATCTCTGCTCTCCAAGAAGAAGAAAGACATATGGAGCTCAGGAAAGGCAATGACACTGTTTATGCTGTAAAAATCCAGAAGGGCAAGTTTACCCCTTGCAATCACTGTGGAAAGACAAATCACCTTTCAAAGGACTGCTTCAAAATTAATCCATGCAAACACTGTGGCAAGAACAATCATTATGAGAAGTTTTGCAGAGCCAAAGCAAAGACAGAAAATGCAAATCTACTTTCAATTGAAGAGCCTCCACAAGATGAGGCATCCTTTGAAGATTATGCATTTTAAATCATCTCTATGTATGCTCCGAATCTCTCTTTTTATGTCAAGGTACTCAGCCAGGATAGTCCTCCAAAATGAATGAAATAAATTATTGTGTTTTGTGTGTTTTGTAAACACCTCTGGTCACCTTATGATGTAGGCCATGTGTATGTTTTGCTCCATGGTACCTCCTGCAGACATTGTGTGCATGTACCTGCAGGGGAGATAACCATTGGAAGGTTTTTTTGTATCCCTTTTGTTTACCTTACACCCATGGGAACTCGGGGGGGTCACTATGTATAAACCCTCTATATCACGTGCGTTCAAGGCCTATATTTAAAGTCCCTTATCTATAAAAAATTTCATTAATAAAATGTACCCCTTTTCTATACAAATCTGTAAATTTTTTCCAAAACCATTTTAAATAGTCCCTTATGTATATTTATTTCTGTAAATTTTAGAAATAAAAAAAATCCTTCTGTTGAAATCACGTGATAGGGTTACATATGAAGAGTGACCCCCCCGAGCATGGGAACCCTTGCTAAAATGAGATCCTAGCCATATATTTATCCTTGACCACCATGAGATGGCATGAGAAATTATGAGACTAGATGTATCCTTGACATAGCCTGAGGCATTCCCTTGAGGGGGGGTTTGATGGGATATCTCAAGGTGTATGCCTCAGGATGAAGAACACTAAGCTATGGCATGAGAGGTTTGGTCATCTAAACCTTAGTTCTTTGAAGGAAATGCATAAAACTGGAATGATTGCAGACCTACCAGAAATTTCAGATCTGCCCGATGTATGTGAAGCTTGCATGATGGGCAAGCAGCATCGGCATCCCTTTCCTAAAGAGGCCAGCAGGGCAAAGGCTCCTCTAGAGCTCATTCACATGGACCTCTACGAAAAGATGGAGACAGAAGCTTTGGGTGGTTCCTACTACTTCATGACGCTGATCGACGACTACAGTAGAAGGATATGGATATACTTCTTGAAGACTAAAGACGAGTCTTTTAGTAGGTTCAAGGAATGGCATGTAATGGTCGAGAAAGAAACGGGGAGGAAGGTGAAGAAGTTGAGATCAGACAGAGGTGGAGAGTTCACATCAACTGAATTCGAGAGTTACTGCAAAAGTCACGGAATCAAGAGGCAGAAACCCCCGCCACATACATCACATCAAAATGGAGTAGCAAAACGCAAGATGCGCATCATCTGTGAAATGGGCCAGAGTATGATGAAAGGGAAATATTTGCCAAAGACTTTCTGGGCTGAAGCATGTAACACTGCAGTTTACATCCTGAATCATAGCTACACGAAGGCTGTGAACAGGATGACTCCACTGCAGGCCTTTTCTGGTAAGAAACCTTCAGCTGCACATTTTAGAGTTTTTGGGTGTGATTGTTTTGTGCATGTCCCTGATGCTACCAGGACCAAATGGGAACCGAAGAGCTGGAAGTGTATTTTCTTGGGCTACAGTAAAGAGCCGAAGGGTTACCATCTCTATAACCCTATTACCAAGAAGGTAATTGTAAGTCGCGATGTGGTCTTCTCAGAATAGCCGCATCAATTGGAGGAGGATGCTTCCTTCCCATACAATCAGGACCAGGATATCCATTCACTACCGCCACCAATAGCAAACCAAACTCCCCCAATGGTGCTTGGGAGGATTCAAGACAAAGAAGATGAAGAAGAGCCTACAGAACCACAATGGCAACGGCCATTCCCGAAGTGGGTAAAGTAGCTTTTGGACGGCAGAGAACCTCCAGTCATTGAGGAGGAACCATCCAAACACCGCTGGTCCAAGAGATTAGAGGAGCAAAGAAGGGCGCAGGAACACTTGGTCAATTACGCTTTGATGACAGAGGTGATCCGTGCTAATGAACCCAAGTGTCTTGAAGAGGCACAGGGCGATGATAGGTGGATGGAGGCTATGCAGTCAGAGTATGGCTCCATAATGAAGAACAACACTTGGGACCTTGTGGATCGACCACCAAAATGCAAGGTAATCGAAACCAAGTGGGTGTACAAGACCAAGTACAAGTGCGACGGCATGTTGGATAAGTACAAGGCTCGGCTCATGGCAAAAGGATTTGCACAGGTACATGGTTTTGATTATCAAGATACTTTTGCTCCCACATCGACTAACCACAATTCGCAGTGTTTTGGCTTTAGCTGCCCAGGGAAGTTGGCCCGTGTTTCAGATGGATGTGAAATCCACCTTTCTGAATGGAGATCTCAAGGAGGAGGTATACGTGGAACAACCACCAGGTTTTGAGATCCCCGGTTCAGAAGGTAAAGTCTGCAAACTGAAGAAGACACTTTACGGGCTGAAACAGGCCCCACGAGCATGGTACCAGTGAATTGATGCCTACTTTCTGCAAAATGGGTTCAAGAGGAGCCCATCTGATGCAAATTTGTATATCTTCAGAGAAGAAGGTAGGTGTATGATCGTGGTCCTTTATGTGGATGACCTTGTCATAACAGGGAACCATGAAGAGAAGATCTCGCAGATGAAGCATTTGCTAGGAAGAGAGTTTGAAATGACAGACCTCGGACTGATGCATTTCTATTTGGGGATTGAAGTTTGGCAGGAGCCAAAACAAATCTTCATTTCAGAGCTGAAGTATGCTGGAGAGATACTGAAGGCATTTGGCATGGCTGAGTGCAAGATAGTTGGTACCCCTATGGAGGTTGACGTGAAGCTCTCAAACGAGGATTCATCACCACCGATGGACGAAGCGAAGTACACAAGACTTGTGGGCAGCTTGATCTACTTGTGCAACACGCGACCGAACATTAGCTTTGCAATTGGTGTACTAAGCAGGTTTTCCAATAAGCCCCGGGAGAACCATTGGAGGGCAAGGATGCGGGTGCTGAAATACATCAAAGGCACACTTGATTATGGCATCACCTATACCAAGGGCAACATCTTGACTGGATTCTCTGACTCGGATTGGGCAGGAGACGTGGACAGCAGGAGATCAGTGACAGGTTACTGTTTCTCACTTGGATCTGGAGTTGTGTCATGGGTCAGCAAGAAGCAACCTACAGTTGCTCTTTCTTCTACTGAGGCTGAGTACAAATCTACATGCTTTGCTTCTTGCGAAGCAGTGTGGTTAAGGAGGATTTTGGGGGACATGGGTGCAGTGCAGAACAAGCCTACACAGTTATCATGTGACGATCAGAGTTGCATGGCGATTGCAAAGAATCCTGTGTTCCACGCTCGCACAAAACACATTGAGATTCAATATCACTTTGTACACAAGCTCATCATGGATGGAGAGGTCGACTTGGTGTACTGTCTGACTACAGAGAATGCTGTGGACATCTTCATGAAGGCTCTTGGAAGAGACTTGCTGGAGAGGCATCTTCATCGAAAAAGTAAGTTCACTTGCGGGTGGACATTGAGGGGGGGTGTTAGATATCAATGCCCCACTCTCATGTAACTACGTGAGAACTAGCTAACTCTACTTGTAAGCCCCCCATATTGAGAGTGCTCTCAATGGAAGCAAGAAATGGAAGCAAGAACGGAAGAGGGAGAGAGAGAAACAGAGACCCACACAAGTTTTGGTGGGTGCAGAACACCCTAATCTTCTTTTTTATTCATTTATATATGCATTTGAGTATTGTACATAACCGGGGTAAAGGCACAGTGACCTTTAACCCCCACAACCTCCCACTTAAAGGACAATGTGCCGTTAAGGGAGAACAACTAGTGAGCATACTATCCAATGCCCATCAATACACGAAAATACTCAAACCACTGACTAGGTAGACTCTTCATCAGCATATCTGCAGGGTTATCATCTGTATGAACCTTGACAAGCTCTATGCGCTTGTCCTCAAGTACCTCCCTGATGAAATGGTACCTGACCTCAATGTGTTTGGTCTTTGCATGAAAGACCGGGTTCCGTGCTAGCTGAATAGCACTCATGGAATCACTATGCAATGTCGGTACACTTGTATGAATCCCCAAATCTCCCATTAGCTGATCAAGCCATATAGCCTCCTTGCAACCCTCTGTGGCTGCACCGTACTTAGCCTTTGTGGTAGACAAAGCAATGCACTTCTGTGTGTGAGACATCCACGACACTGCACCACCTGCAAAGATGAACACATAACCAGAAGTGGATCTCCCACAATCCACATCCCCTGCATAGTCTGAATCTCTGTACCCAAGTACACGCATGTCTCCTTTACCAAAGCAGATGCACATCTCCTTGGTACCCTTCGTGTACCTCATGATGCACTTAACTGCCTCCCAATGCCTCTTTCCTGGAGTAGCCATATACCGGCTAACAACTACCACTGCAAATGCAATGTCTGGTCTAGTAGCTATCATAGCATACATAAGACTCCCAACCGCTGATGCATAAGCAACCTTGGCCATCATGGCCCTCTCCTCATCTGATTTGGGACTATCTGTATGACTCAATTTCACATATGGAGGCAATGGAGTACTCACTGCCTTCCCCCCCTTCATATTGAAATGCTGCAATACTTTTGAAACATACTCCTCCTGTGAAAGCCAAAGGAGTTTCCTACTCCGATCACGCGTGATGCGCATACCAAGAATATGACCTGCAAGTCCCAAATACTTCATATCAAAGGCCTCATGCAACTTGGCCTTTAATGCATCTAGCTTATAAGTATTCTTGCTAGCCAATAGCATATCATCCACATATAGTGCCAGGACTATCAGGCTATTATCCTTAGCCCTTTTAGTGTAGAGGCAGTGATCAATTTCACTCCTTCTAAAACCCTGGGACCGAATGAAAGCATCAAACTTCTGATACCATTCTCTAGGCGCTTGCTTAAGACCATTGAGACTCTTCTTTAGCTTGCAAACTAAATGCTCTTTGCCCTTTTCTTCAAAGCCTTCCGGTTGCACCATGTAAATCTCCTCATGCAAATCCCCATGCAAGAAAGTTGTCTTGACATCCATCTAGATAAGCTCCATATCCTCTGCTACCACTAGTCCAAGCATGCATCTAAGTGTGGTCATCTTCACAACCGGAGAGAATATCTCATCAAAGTCCACACCCTTCTCTTGCTTGAACCCTTTAGCGACCAAACGGGCCTTGTACCTAGGCACATAATCACCTGTGACCATTATCTTATAGACCCATTTACATGGCAATGCTTTCTTTCCATGTGGCAAAGAAACCAAGTCCCAAGTCCTATTTTTCATAAGTGAACTCATCTCTGATTGCATAGCATACTCCCACTTGCGTTGATCCTCGCGCATCATAGCCTCTCTGTAGCAAGAAGGCTCCCCACAATTAGTAAGCATCACACAGTCTACCCCCAGAACAAACCTATCAGGCGGTCTAGACACTCTAGATGATCTTCTGAAGGGCATTTCAGCTTGCTGTCCCACCTACATATCAGCCACATTTGGCTCATCATTTCCACCAATAGATGATCCATCATCTACCCTTGATTGTATACCTGTGGGAGTACTTGGTGGTACCATTTCTTGCACATTTGGTGCATGGACAGCTTGCTGTCTATCAACATATGTAGCTGGATTCACATCCTAGAAAGTGATTCTCCTCATTTCCACATCCCTCATGGGTGCCTTATGCATCTTCTTCTCATTGAAGACTACATCATGGCTACATATGATCTTCTTTACTTTTGGATCCCAGAGACGATAGCCCATCTCTCCACTTTCACCATAACCTAGAAAGATGCATTTCCTAGACTTATGATCTAGCTTCTTTCGAAGCTCTTTTGGCACATGTGCATATGCCTCACACCCAAATGTACGCAAATGAGAGTAAGAGGGCTTCTTGCCACTCCATGCCTCTTCAGGAATACCACCATCCAAACTCTTACTAGGTGATCTATTGATCACATGCACTGCAGTCTTCATTGCCTCAGCCCAAAAACCACCAGAAATACTTGCATTGGAAAGCATGCATTGCAACCTTTCTTGAATGGTACGGTTCATCTTTTCTGCACCTGGATTTTGCTCTGGAGTATGAGGGGATGTGAGCTCCCTCTTAATCCCACGTGTATCATAGAAATGTTGAAAGTCATGAGAGAGATACTCTCCACCATTGTCAATCCGTAGGCATTTAAGCGTTCTACCTGACTGTTGATTCTCAACCAAGGCCAGCTATTTCTGAAATACCTGAAACAATCACTCTTCCGAGCTATAGCATAAGCCCACACTTTCCTAGTTGCATCATCAATGAATGTCACATAGTATTCAGCCCCGCCTAATGACCGTCGCCTAATGACCGTGTAGGCATGGGACCACATACATCTGAATGCACCAAATCAAGCTTTTCAAACTCTTTCTTTCCCCTTCTTTTATGGGCTAATTTAGTCTACTTCCCATAGAGACAGTGCTCACAAAATTCAAAATCAGAGAAACTCAAATGCGGTACATAACCCAAATGGCATAAGAGTTTCATTCCATTCTGGCTCATGTGCCCCAACCTGCAATGCCACAAAGAAGTGCTTGGCTACTCGGTTATTGCAACAACATGATCAAATACCCCTGATACATGTAAGGGATACAAAGTCCCACACTTGGCACCCCTGGCCAAAAGCATAGAGCCCTTCTGAATTTTCCAACTCTGAAAGCCAAAAGTGGTGTGAAAACCAACATCATCTAGCTTACCCACTGAAATAAGACTCTTGGTCAACATAGGCACATGTCACATGTTTCAAAATAAATGTAGACCCATTTGCAAAAGAAAACTTTATGTCACCTACTCCCACTATGTCACATGCATAGTCATTTCCAAGATGCACACAACCTGTCTTTCCACTGTCATAAGTGGAGAACCATTCCCTATGGGGAGTAACATGGAATGAAGCACCAAAATCCAAAATCCAATCCTGGTAATATGCATCATCTGAAGTGGTAAAAGCAACTTTGCAGATAAACTAGACATGAAGAGAACGTCATTGTCACTATCATGTGTGACTGCATTGATCTCCTCGATCTTCACTTTTCCTTTGTCCTCCCTTGGACTCTCTTCCTTTTGATTTGCACCCCAATTTGCATTCTTTTTCTTATCCTTTTGCTCTCTTTTCACCTTGTAGCAATCCTTTTTCATATGGCCCTTCTTGCCACATTGGTAACACTCAATGTTCTGTGCCCTAGATTTGCTACGAGACTTCCCTCTTTCTTGGGACTTCCCCCTGAACTGTGATCTGCCCCTTTGCACATTTAAGGCTGCATCCTGCTTGTTGCCATCCATAGACTTTCGTTTAATCTCCTCGGCCAACAAGCTACCCACAACATCATCAAATTTCAGTACTCCACCAGGTGAAGAGTTACTGACAGCTGTACGGAAGGTATCCCATGAGGATGGCAATGAACATAAGAGAAATATTGCCTTCGTCTCCGCATCAAAATTCATCTTCTGAGCCTAAAGCTGGCTGAAAATAATATTGAATTCATTCAAGTGAGAAGCAATGGAGACCTCTTCCTTCATCTGCAGCTCAAACAACCTCTTCATGAGGTAAACTTTATTAGAGGCAGTTTCCTTTTCATAAGTGGCACACAGTTTCTTCCACAAATCTTCCGTAGTCTGCTCATTTACTACTGTGAAATAAACTAACTCTGCAAGAGGAAGTCTAATAGTAGATTTTGCTAATGCTTCCAACTCATTCCAATCATCCTCAGACATATTTGCAGGCTTAGCTTCAATCCCTGCCAAGGGTTTATTCTGCTTCTTTTGAATAAGCACATCCCTTATTTGTTCTTTCCACAAAGAAAAGTTTGTCCCATCAAACTTTTTAATGTTGAAAAACTCCTTTTCAGACATGGAAGAGGATGCCATGATGCAAATAAAGCAAAATCCCAAATGCTAGTGCCTGTAAGAGAGAATCACACCAAATACCAGGTGCACCCAAATGTGTATGCCACAATAGAGTGAAATATCACCAAAACTCATGTCTCAAAGCATCTGACTCATGTGCATATACTATGCATCCATATGAGCAAATCTGGCCCAAAAGAAAATGCCAACTACAATGGCAATCCAAAATGCCAATAAGTGCCAAATGACTCAAGCATAAACACCGTCCACTGGCATATGCATTAATAATATCTCATCCAAGAGAGCATAGCACTATCAGTGCATCACCTGCAATGTGTCAAACCTGTCCCTCAGCATAAAATAGCATCCATGTGCAAAGCGTCCATAAAAATAGCATCCCACAAGGCAATTTGGGCCTATCAGCGCATCCAATAAGGACCGCAATGCATCCAAATGGCCTATAAATCATCCACTGCAACCCAATGCACACCACGAATGAGCGCACACTGCTCAAACTGCAACCAGAGTGATCTGCATAAGGTATGCTCAAGAAATCATAGTCCCACGGTAATGACCGCTACTGAAAATAGAACCCAAGATGCCTCAAAACATGGGCGCCATTGCATAATCGGACTCAACAAGAAAATCTGCAAATATCTCTCTTCTGCCGGAACTCCAAAATCCCAACTGATGAGTGAGAAATGGGAGTCAACACTTATCCACTGCCATGTGGCATGAATCTAAGGTTTCAAAACCTTAGAATGAAAAATGCATAACAGAGAGATGAAATTGAATACACAAAGATCTATAACTCTGAAAATCCTCCACCGAATCGCACAAGAACTGACAGGTAGGGGTTTTTGGGCGTCCGAAACGCAATGGGATAGACAGTTTTGGAAACCGTGGTCTCAATCACTGGGTCCAACACATGGACTGAAAAACGTTTTTGGAAACACAGCTATTTGTAAACTCCACCGGAGTGCGAATGATGAGCAACATAAAAGTTTTAGGATCTCCTGAGTCCACCGGAACTGACAGATCTGCAAATGGTTGCTCTAAACTTGAGTTCTAACACCCGGGCAGAAAAACGCAGAAACTGACACAGTGAGTCAGAAATCCAATGAAATGATCCTAGATTCAAGAATGAAGGTGTTTCCAAGCTCCTGAAGTGAAGTGGACACCAAAAGCAAGCAATAGTTGCCTCTACAAGTCAATACAGAGTCTCTGTCATCGAACGAAATAGGGAAAAGCTCAAAAAACGACTTTTTCTTTGAAAACACTTAACAGGCTCTCAAAACCACTTCGCAAAACCAAAGTGACTTTTCCAAAGGTTCCTCCAAGGTCTCTACACACTCGGATGCAAGTAAAGTCACCCACAAAGCTTCCCATAAAGATTCTCCTTCCTCCCACAGAGCTGCTGAGCTTCAAGCATTCATGCACGCTCAGCTAGATCACTCGAGCTCTGATACCAGTTGAGAGTACTCTCAACGGAAGCAAGAATGGAAGAGGGAGAGAGAGAAACAGAGAGACACACAAGTTTTGGTGGGTGCAGAACACCCTAATCTTCTTTTTCATTCATTTATATATGCATTTGAGTATGTACATAATCGGGGTAAAGGCACAGTGACCTTTAACCCCCACACATATGAGGAGAAGGCATTTGAGTAGCTCGGTTATCCGGTAGGTCCTGGTTTACACCAGATGGGAGCCATGTGTGGCCTGATGGCTGGACGGCTTCAGATAGAGTTGGCACACTGCCGACTAGGCTACATGCAAGTGTGGGAAGGCATCCCATGACTGACCGCATTGAGGGTAGATGGAGCATTTCCCACGGCAGCCCACTCTCTGGTTGCGAGGCCCGTTTGGAGTCCCAGATGATCCCAGATGGCTGTGGGCCGAACGGTGTCTGTAGGTCAGTTGCTCTATTTTGCGCACCGGTTCTATCATGTGGTCGATGGCCTATTTCGAGATCGACCCCCAGTCGACCGTTTTGGGTGGACTGGGTCGGTCACCATATTGGGTCTAACCAACTACGACTAGTGGCTATATAAGAGCAAGCCCGTGAAGCCCATTTCATCACTGGCTATAGTAACCCTGATTCCTTAGCATCCAGCCTCCGTCCTCTACTGTTTCCAGCTTGCCATCGAAGCTTCTTTCACAGGAGCGCACGGTTGGGAGGTAGCGCCATCTATTGTATCAGTTCTACAGTAATCAAATTTTTGATTCTCCATACTATCTGGTTTTCTCTCTTGTGTACGAGATCCTGTTATCTGTTGAGCACAGACGTTGTATTATTTTCTTACAGATTGCTATGACCTGTCAAGGCATCACCACGTGTTTGAATGAAAGGTAGAATAAATCTGTTCTTCCAATCATACATTCTTTTGGCCCTGCATCATAGTGTACCTTTCATGCCACCAACTTTCCTCCCACATTTTCTTATCAAGTCATCCATCATCTCCATGTCCTTGGGTTTTAGCTCTCTTGAGACTGTGCTAAAAACCTGATCGATATCCTCAAATATGCCCAACCAACCAAAATCCACCTTCAATCTCATTGAAGATTCGATGGAGCGATTAGCATTGAGCATAGGATAAACCTCTCCAATTTGTTAAGAAAGGTGAAATAGTAAGATATCTTGGCACGCCCATCAGTTTGGGGGTGACCCTCTGCCAAAGATTCGACTGGTTCCTTGAAAAAGTTAAGGCCAAGTTGAGGCCATGGCATGGTTTAAGCTTGGGTTGGAATGCTCGAGTGCTAGTTATCCAACACATCTTGTTAGTAGCGACCACCTACATTGCCTCTCTCTGGCAATTTTCTAAGTGCCAGTGGCAAGAAGTGGAGAGTCTTTTTCGTGCCTTTCTATGGATGGAGGAGGGCGAAAGGAGCCTGGGAACCAATGAAGCTCCTGAAGAACCAGGGAGGCCTGGTCTTCCTGACATCAGAAGATGTAATATCTCTCTCTTGAGTAAGTGGCTCCCACGCCTGTTTTGGAGCCCCTCCCCCTAGGTGGAAATTGTAATTCACTTTGTTGAAACTGTCCGGTCTAAATCGGCAAGCACTTGGAAGGATCTCCCATGGTACCATAGGATCATGTTTGGCTTTCCCCTCAAGATAGTAGGCTTGGAACTAATCGTAGGTCTAATGGTGGCATGGAAGGAATGCAGTGATCGATTAAGGTGGAAGGGGAGGCAGGGCCTGAGAGGCCACACTAGCATGGCAGAGTCTATTTGGTGAAGCCGTGCCTTCAAACGGAAGCCATTTGCCGACCTCCCACATGGCCCCCAGTATGTACAGGATGTTGAAAGGAAGAGAAAGAGGAGAGAGATGGACACAAGAGTTGCTCGCAAGGAAGTGATTCTATTCATAAATCGTAGGCATGTATATAGTTGAGGACTAGGCTGACTTAGGGCAAGCTATATATAGCTCTAACACCCCCACTCAAACTAGGCCCTCTAGCTATGGATGAAAAAACCCTTGGGGAGTATAAGGGAAAAACCCGAGCCACTATATATATATCTATGTGAAAATATATATATAAAGGATGGCCATAGGCCAGTTTGAATGATGCAGTGTAATGTTGGATGATACAGTGCAAAAAATGGAAAACTCTGCCTGGAAATGTCAACTTTCAAGCTCGATGTTTAAGCTCTCCATCTAAATAGGAGAGCTTGTCATCTCCAAGTTCAATCTCATCAAACCTGCTTAAACATTTATAATCATGCCTTCACGTTTTGCACAATTCATCCACCTAAAATGATCAGTTTCATGTAGTGTATACAAACATAGCAAATATTCAAGTATCCTTTTTCTGTTGTACCAAGGATGAATGTATAAGGAAACTGCTTCAGCCACTCCAAAGATGAGTATGCAAGGGTGATTTGAGATGTCCACAAAGCCAAGGCAAACAATTGGGTAGCCGAAAGTACCAAATGATCAGAAACACAATGAGCATAAGCCACACACGTATGACAAGAGGTAAGCTTGTGTGGATTAGACACAGCTTACATAATCATAGCGGGAATGAAATAACAACCTCATAGCGGAAGTACCGAATGACCGAAAATACAATGAGCATAAGCCACACACGTGTGACAAGAGGCAAGCTTGTGTGGATTAGACACAGCTTACATAATAGAAGCGGGAATGAAATAATAACCTCTTCGCATCTAGAAGTACCGAACAACTAGAAATACAACGAGCATAATCCATACATGTATGACAAGAGGCAAGCTTGTGTGGATTAGAAACAACTTACATAATCATAGCGGGAATGAAATAACAACCTCTTTGCATTCGGAAGTACTGAACAATCAGAAATACAATGAACATAATCCACACACGTATGACAAGAGGCAAGCTGGTGTGGACTAGACACAACTTACATAATCATAGCGGGAATGAAATAACAACCTCTTCGCATTCGGAAGTACCGAACAACCGGGAAGATGAGCACCCAAGATTACAAAGAACATCCAAAAGTAACAGATAAAATGGGCATCCAAGAGCGGTGACATGTCCAAATGAGTACTCGATAGTAATCCATATGTGCCATGTCCAAACAAGTACTTATAAATAATCCATATGTGCCTATTCAAACGAGTACTCAACAAGTAATCCATATGTGTTCATAAATATTGTCACCTTAAAGACCTTGAACCTTGCCACATCCAAACAAGTATGCAATAAGTAATCCATAGGTGCCACGTCAAAACTAGTACTGAATAAGTAATCCATTTGTGGTCATTATGAAAGCCATATAAGTATGTGTCACATCCAAATGAGTACTCAATAAGTAATCCATATGTGCCCTGTCCAAACGAGTACTCAATAAGTTATCCATAGGTGTTCATTTGAAAGATGTTGAACCTTGCCACATCCAAATGGATACGCAACTTATACGCAATATGACTATGGCAAAAGGAATACTCAATAACTAATCCATATGTGTTTATCGTGAAAGCCAAATAAATATGTGTCACATCCAAACGAGGACTCGATAATAATCCATGTGCCACGTCTAGATGAGTACTCAAGTAGTTAGCCATATGCCACATCCAGATGAGTACTCAAGCAGTTAGCCATATGTGTTTATAAATATTATCACCTAAAAGATGTTGAACCTTGCCATATCTAATCCATAGGTGCCACGGCCAAACGAGTACTCAATAAGTCAGCCATATGTGTTCCTCGTGAAAGACATATACGTATACCTCACCACATAAAGGGTGGAATAAAAGGGCAAAATAAAAGTATGCCTTGCTGAAGATATAAAGTGAACCAATAAGTAAATACATACTATAAGTCATCAATAAGTTAATCAACAAAGAAGGAACAAACCGCTGGTTTAGCAAGGTGTTGTTTGCTGGGAGCCCATCGTTGGAGAGGAGGCATCATTGCGCGAGGTGCCCGTTGGTTGTTTGAAGCCGGTGAGAAGTTGAGGCTCTTGGAGGAGCTTGTAGGAGCAGCTCTAGCAGATAGCAGGCTAGATAGTTGTTAGTGGTGGTTAGCCGTCATCAAAGGAAGCTGCATGAACTCTATGTAGTCGTAGTAGGGTCACTGCTTGGCTCGTCAGTGGAGCAGGTTAGAGGGAGCTTGGGCACTGTTGGGAAGGAGCCAACTAGGCTATGCCGTGGTTGCCGGTGGCTTGCTGTGATGCTGGGCTAGGCCATTGTGCCTTTTGCTTTAAAGGTGCAATTCGTAAGGGTGGTGTGGCTGCTAGAGCCATTTGCTGAACAGAAATGTCTCTCTCAACGGAAGTGAACTTGCTCAAAGAACACTCAAGAGAAACTCTCGATCTCTCAATTAGTCTCACTCTCTCAAGAATCGCAATGCCTCAGCAAAAGGCAAGGGAGCTCTGATACCATGACAAAATATGAAGAGGGGAGAGGAGAAGAGTGGAGATGAGAAGAGAGGGCACCGCTAGAGAGCAAACCACAAATGACTAACTATACACTAGATTTAGTTGAAAATGTAGAATATATACAAACCCATTTAGGGTTAGGGTTAGGGCATCTAACCCTTTCCTTTATAGCGCTCTATTGGGTTAGTGCTATGCACATATGATCACATGATGGTGCTATGTACATATGATCATCATCCCAAGAGAAATCAACCCCACCTTCTAATAGCATAGTCATGGGTCGTGTCAGAGCAGCATATTGATCAATGAACCCCACCTTCTAATAGCATAGTCATGGGTCATGTCAGAGCAGCATATTGATCAATGAAGCGGTGATAGTATCCTGCTAGATTGACAAATGAGCGTACCTGACGTTTAGTTGTTGGTGGGGAGAGCTTGAGGATAGCTTCTACCTTCTTGGGGTCAGGCTTGACGCCCTCAGATGAGACAATATGTCCCAGTAACCTCCCTTGAGTGGCTCCAATGGAGCTCCAATGGTGCATTTCTCAGGGTTGAGACTGCCATTCGCATCATTGACCCTTTGGAAGGCCAACCTCACCTTCATGACGTGCTCCTTACGTGACAAGAATATACAGAAATCATCTAAAAACACCTCCAAGAAATCCCCCAAATAAGGAGCAAACACCATCTGCATAAATCTTTGAAAGGTAGCAGGAGCATTGGTGAGGCCAAATGGCATTACCTTGAATGCAAATGTCCCCCAAGGTGTGGCAAATATGGTTTTGAGCACATCTTCTTCGGCAATTTTGATTTGATAAAACCCGGAGTAACCATCATAGAAAGTATACATCTCATGACCACTTACCTTCTCAAGAATGAGGTCTTGAAAGGGAAGAGGATGGTGGCCACATTGAGTTTCTTATAGTCGATGCAGACCCGCCACTTGTTGTTTTTCTTTGGGGTGACTACCACTGGTGAAACCCATTCAGTATTGTGAACTGGAACAATAAACCCAACTTCTACAAGTTTTTGCAACTTTGAACACAGAGCATCGGTCTGTAGGGGCCCTAATCTCCGATACTTCTTAGCCACAGGCTTCGCATCAGGCTTCAGCTCTATCTTGTATTCTATGGCAGTCACATGTGGCGAAGGTGGCGGTAGCTAGTTGTGAAAAGGTCAGGGAAATCTTTGAACATTTTTAAGAACTCATCTTTCTCACTTGGAGTGAGGTCTGGGGAAAGCATAGATTCAAGCTGTTGAGGACTAGCTGTTACCTATTCTGCAGGTGGCGGGGTTGGGACACCCCCATCATGTAAACTTTCTCATCTGAGAACTCCTCCCCCCATCTGATCCTTCCATTGATTCAAATACCGAGGATGAGAGAGTATCACTGTCTTGCTCCTCTTCTTCTTCTAGTTCCGTGGCACCTGGTTGCACCGGGATGTTCTCCTTAGAAGCACCAAAAGACATGTGTCCTATCTTCCAATAGCTGACTACATCACTCTTTCTCAACCATAGTCTCCCGAGTATGGCTGGGTAACTCCTGTCTATATCTTCGATGTCCACTACATAGAAATTGACGGTAGTGGTCAACCCATTGACAGTGATGGGCAAATCCTCAATGACTCCCAGGGTGGTGAGTCGTCGACCATCTGCTACCTTGATTTGAGTGGAGGAACACCTTGTGCATTTCAAATTCAACTTCTTCATGATTCAGGGCCCCATGATATTACATGCAGCTCCCCCATCAACACACACACATCTACTGTATGTGGGTGCAGATCAATTTCTTTAGAGATAGAAGATACCTCTCGTACCTTTCCCTTTTTCTTGCTCCTCCTTGTTGAGAGCCCTTGCTGCAGCTCACGTCTTACCTTAGGGCTTAATGCTATTAGTTGAGGGAGCGTGATGCTCAAAGACCGATGGGCAAGGTCCTGAATGACTGAATACTCTTCTTGCCCCACGCCGATGAGAAAATCCGAGGGCAACCACTTGCTCCTACGGGATCTTTAGTCTTCTCTGTTGGTGGGTCTGCCATCTCAGCATCTGAGGGCTCTGAGAAGGACACCTTCTTCCTGGGGCAGCCCGGTCCATGGTTTGGAGAGGGGTTCGAGGCGGTACGACTTCTTTTCCCAAGGTCAAGAATCTCTACATCAGAATCCTCAGTGCCTGATTCACTTAGAAGATTCACCCTAGGAATATTGGGACATTCCGTGCGATAATGACCCTTCTGGTGGCACTCGTAGCATACAACATTAGCACGGTCTCTTCGGTTGGCTTGATTTCTGATGCCCACCATCTCAAGCCGAAGATCATTCAGGGCCTTGGCTAGGTCATTGACTCCAGGTTCTGTTGCAGGGGGGGCCTCTTTAGCTAGAGGGGCCGAGGGAGTAGAAAGGAGGGGGGCTCGTGGGCGAGGTTGGGGAAATCTTCGAGGCAGAGGGTGAGAATATACACCTTGTTGAGGGTAAGTATCTAAGGCAGGACCATACATTTGAGGTGGAGGCAGTGGATACATCCCTGATGAGGGGTGGGTATGCCCCTGAGTTAGACCCCCTAGGTTGTTGATGCAAGAATTGAGGGGGTTGCAGATGGACAATCGTCTTCTTTGAAGCGGGGTCAGACTGAACTTTATCAAACTTTTGAGCAATCTCATGTGCTAGCACCATAGTTTCTGGATTCTCCCATTTAAGCTTGAGGTGGAATTCATCACTTGCTCTTGCTACAATGTAGCCCAACACATGCTGAGTCATTCCAGCTCGAAATCCAGCATTGTCCTCCTACATGGCAATTAAACGGTCCAGGAGCATGGCCGCTCGATCCACATATCGACGCGCCATCTCACCTTCTGACTGCTTCAAGTTTGCCACCTACAGGTATACATTCTCCGGCTCCTCTTCTTTGTCGAAATACTCAATCATCACTGTTGTCAACCTTGGCCAGCTTTGGCGGACGTCCTCGACCTGCTTCTCATACCACACTTGAGCCAAACCCTCTAGAAATGTGGGAAGAACCAATAGCCATGTGTCTTCAGTAAGAAAGTTGAGAGAAACACAACGGCGCTTGAAGGCCACAAGATACTCATTTGGATTTTCTTCCACCCGTCCACAAAACACGAGAATGTCAGCCATGCTTGGAAGATGGAAAAGAGAGAGGCAACACGAGGCTTATCTATGGACAAACAATAGAAAGAGGAAGCTTGAACTAAAAATCGAGTGAAGATACATCCACAAAGCACACATAGGCAGGGTAGGGTGTGACTGGTGTATTGTGAAATACTACACAGGAAGAATCTTCAGCATAGAATAGCACATAGACAATCTTAAAAGGACCAACCCTCATGATATCATGTCCATCTTTACAAGCGAGGGTTAGAGACACAGCGCTGCATGAGGTTGTTCAACAAGGCAAACAAGAATGCCATGACAAATGTCAACAGTTGGAGAGCTTGCACATCACCTTCAGCTTCTTCCAGTTCTTGTAGTCGCCATGCTATTTCTTCAAGGGGTGTGTGGTCTGGAATCCTTCTTTTGAGCAAATGTCCTTGAGGACCTTTCTGATGATCTTCCGAAGTCGGTAAACTCGTATCAAATATGCCCAACACTTAGTTTCATGATGACCACAACCTTTGCATTCCTTACAAATGATCACCCTCCTTCGTGGCTTGCGGCTCTATTGGGATGGTACTTCCACTCGCATCATGTGTGATTGAAGTACAAGCTTCACGTGCCAAGAAATCAGCAACTAGATTTCGAGCTCAAGGGATATGCTGAATTTTTACCTCTTCAAATTGGTTGCAAACTTCCAATGCTTGTTGATGTCGTGGAACCAAGCCTTTGCTCCGCACCTTCCACCTTCCACTAACTTGTTCACACACTAGTTGCGAATCTCCTTGCACCTCCAGTTGCTTGACGTGATGTTCTTGTGCCTTTTGTAGCCCAAAAATGAGCGTCGATTACTCAGCTTGATTGCAAGTACTTGCAGGTACAGACTTGCTATAATAATACTCCTCACCACCCGGTGAAGTGAGCTTCACACCCACGCCAACAGCCTTGGTCGAAGGTTTGTAAGCTCCATCAAATTGAAGGATCCAAGATGTCATCACACCAAGACTAAAATTCGGACATCCCAAGTTTCTCGGTAGTCCAGGATAGGTAGAAGGAGAGGGTGGGGAGAATTCAACACTTGAGCCAAACGTTCAGCACCAAATAAACTTGCAATCCTTTGTTGATAGTTTATCTTTAGACTAAAAAGAATTACAACTTGAAGCTCGAAATGAGGCACAAAAGGTTGATTAGGTACAAATGGATTCCTTGGTCAAAACATCACGAACCATAGCCGAGGCCTAGAAACCTTTGTAGTGAGATTGAGAATAAACCATTCAAGATGAGCTTATCCACAAGAATTAACAAGCAGATGCACCAAATCTCCCCCCAAGCTTGGGGAGCATCCCACCCTTCAATGAAGGACACCCTTTTAATTACCTTTGAAGCAGTAAGTAGCTTGATCACTGCACAATGAGTAGAATTAAAATCAAAGTTCTCCCAGCGTATCAATAGTTCTTCACCTTGAATCAACCACGGTGTATCATCCCACCCGTCATCTCCTTGAACAATGCACTGGACAATCAGTCGTTGAAGGTCGACATGAAGATCAAGGAAGAGATCTCGTGCATTGGTAGCCATAAGGTGCGGAGGACCAGGCACCAAATCCTTAAACGCATGGAGAAGTGACATAAATATCCACCCTCCTCGTGTGGCGTCCGTCCGTGAAGTGGAATTGGAAAAGTTTCGAATTGGCGATCAAGTAGGAGATGTGAATAGAGCACATGAAATGAAGTACTTTTGCTTTTTACAGCAAGAGTAAACTCCCCACGGTTAGAGAGTTACAATTCTCGAGATTTCAATATATAAACAAAAATCATTGCATTTTCATCACTTCCAACTTGTTGGCCCAATGATAAGTCTCCCTTTTGTGAAGGGGGAGGTCTTGGGTTCAAATCCTACTCTCCAATCAAAAGAGAGGAGAGGAGAGGAGAAGGAGAAGAGAAAGAGAAGGAGAGAGAGGGGGGGCACGGGGTCTGCTGTTACAGTTTTGCAAAAACTCAAGAGAACTGTCCGTGACCAGGAGACGCAGTAGCCTAGAAAACTATCGCACGGGTGAACACAGTAGATGCGTGGATCGAATGCACGTGCAAGAACTCAGAAGGAGCACAGATGTTACAGTTCTGCAGATGCGACCGGTACGAGCAGAAGATTTGTCGGCCAAAATACACGTAGAAACCATGAGCAGAAAGCAGGCAGTCTGAAAGTGCAGAAGCAAGGAGGTTTTGCAGCCATAGGGACAGGAAAGGTACACAGTTTGGAGGTGCAAAAGTAGAGAACTATGCACGGAAGAGGCTGCAGAGCCGCACCCAGTCATAGGAGTAACAGGTTTTACACCACTAGCCGTGGAGATTTCGATCCCAGCAGCTCGGGGGGGTCACTCATCATATGTAACCCTATCACGTGAGTTCAACAGAAGGATATTTTTTATTTCTAAAATTTACAAAAATAAATATACATAAGGGACTATTTAAAATAGTTTTGGGAAAAATTTACAGATTTGTATAGAAAAGGGGTACATTTTATTAATGAAAAATTTACAGATAATGGATTTTAGAAATAGGCCTTGAATGCACGTGGTATAGAGGGTTTATACATAGTGACCCCTTGAGCCCAGCAGCCACACCATTTCTATTAGCCAGAAAAGAAATCAAGACAAGTGGCTAGACACTAAGAATGGCGATGCTCAAGGGCCATAGAGGAAAGGAGAATGTGAGGGTGAAATATTATCATGGGAGGGGAAAAGGGATTAGAAGGGGAGGGAATGAAGAGGGAGACTATGGCACAAGGGGAAAGGGAGAGGGGGAAGAGAACCATGTACATGATTGGAGGATGATTGTAAAGATGGAGACATCAAGGAAAGAGGACCATGCTTTATTTGGAAGGAAGAGAAGGGGGAAATCAAAGTACTAGCTAGGTGGCTTTACAAGAATGAGCGTATCTCATCAAGGAATAGCCCCCTCCTTTTATAGCCAAAAGAGGGGGTCTCTCCCAATAAATGCATCCTCCCACATGCATGGTGTGTGTGGAAAAGTCTCCCATGTGGGCTAGGCGGTTACGCACTCTCAATTGTGTGCGACAACCCTTTGCCTCAATTTTCCACATAAATCAAGCCCCATATCTCAAGTCTATGATACTCCCTTGGTCTCTTCCCAATTTTATAATATGTTCAAACCTCTAGGAGGACAAGTGGAGGGTTGGCACAAGGAATCTTGCCACCTCATCCTACTTTCCCCATTATTTAACTTGCTCTCTTGGACCTTCTATACCTCCCCCACATGGGCCTATCCCATATGGAGGGAATAACTCAATATAATATCCATCTCCACCTATTTTATATTACTTCTCCCATGGACTTTGAGCCATATCTCACTAAATGCAGCCTAGGTGGAGGGGTGGCACATGGAGGAGCCATGCCACCTTACATTTTATAATATTACTACCATGGATTATGTACATCACACCTTATGGGTCCTCTTACGTGGAAGGGTGGCACATGGTCATGCCCTGCCACCTCAACCCTGGGCCCTATGTACACCATATTTTATTATACTATTGCCACACATACAAACACACACTCATATTTATGCCTTTTTCCCCTAGACAAATTTATCCATAACAGTACATGTGCCTTATTATAGATGGTATGGATTAAAATACAACAACATTGTGTCGATTTGTTAACACTCCACCTAAGCTATAAGGAAAATACTTTTTGAAGACACATTTATGTGGAGTGTTAGTGAATGGATTTAAGTTTTTTTGCAGATGAAGTGAGAACTATTTCGTAAAAATGAGAACTAAATGGATTTTTTTTAAATACCGTTAAAAATTGTCATTTTTTACTCATTTTTGAAAAACTGGCTTCCTATCATACGTCCCAACAAAAAAAACACTGGAAAAATGGAACTTTTCACTAGACTTGATTTGCATGAATAGATTAAATTGAGCACCTTCTCCATTAAACTGATGTGTACACAAGGAAGAAAGTTAACATGATTGCAATTTATCATACCAAAATAAAAGAAGCTACCTATCATACTCTCCACACATTTTTCTATCCAGTTCAAGCGCATATTTTGTAATTCTTGGATGATGCCAGCATGTATTGCATCCTCATCTAATCGTGAAAATTTAAATTTGATCTCCATCCTATAACAAAGGTATCTAGATATAGGTCATCAGAAAGTTGATGCTTTTATGACTCATAGCTCACGATAGAAGTTGATGATGTTATCAAGTTATGTCATAAGTTGGAACAAAATATCAATGAGCTATAATATGATTTGAACATGGGAAATTAGAGCTATATTTATGCTAGGATTATTGCTTGGTGCTTGTATGGTCTATGAGTTGGTTGGATGGAATTTCCTTCTATAAGAAATTTTGTAGTAGATAATGACCCCCTTACATTGCACCCAATTTTGGTGTATACTTACTTCAAATTAGAACAAAGTGCCAAAAGATAATTGTAGAGCCACTCATGGACTAAATTTTGAGCCAAAAAGCTCCCAAAATGGAGTCCTGGCTCAAAAGTCATTGTCATTTTACTATCTTTATATTTGTTATGACAAAATTCAATGATGTTATTGAATTCTATCATAACTTATGATAAAATTTGATGATGTCATTAATTTTTTGTCATAACTTATGACAAAACTCAATAATATCATCAAGTTCTATCGCAATCATTTCAAAATTTGATGATATCATTGACTTTCGGGTCAACGTTTGCTTCAATGTAGCCAATCTCAAAACTATTTTTGGGGCCACGATGCGATGTGCTCCTAGTTGAGATTTTGAATTTTGTGCGTACGCATGCTCTCATCGAAAATTTTTTCGACGTCATGATGTTGCACTGGCGTAGTAATGAGACAATCTAGAACACCACAGAGCTCACACATGGTAGCTTTGCACTACATCATGCATCTCTGCACTACTTCGTGCAGTGCAGCTGACCACCTATCATTGCACAGCCTTTTGCCATAGCTTTTCCACCTGTCACTAGGTAACGTGCCCATGCAGATCATGAAAATTCAAGGTTAGCTTGGACAAACCACTGCGTTGGTTCTTGGCATAACAATGAGACACAATCTATCATTTTGAACACCACCGCAGCTAGCCTGACCACCTGTCATCATGTAGCCTTTTGCCATTGCTTTTCCACCTGTCACTGTGTAGCGTGCCCATGCAGATCATGGAAAATCAAGGTTGGCTTGGAGGGACCACCATGCTAGTTCTTGGCATAATAATAAGATGCAATCTATCATTCTGAACATCGCCAGCATAGTCTCTAGCATGACCACCTGTCAATCGCCTAGAATTCAAGGTTGGCTTGGATCAAGCACCGCGCTAGTTCTTGGAGTTATGGCTCGGTTACCTATGTTAACGTATTACAGGAGGAGATATATGAAGACCACCATGTTAGCAAATAGAAGGAGATCTATGATAACTACCACCTTGGTTCTTGGAGTTATCTATTTGTGTACCAAGGAAAATGTATTTCCTTGTGCAACCAAGGAAAATGCAATTGATGATATGGACCTTGAGGGGTCCCCTTTAGGGAAAAGGGCCATATCGACATGCCTTATATATCCAGTGGCATCTTGGATATTGTATAATACATGTCGATATGGCCCTTTCCCTAGAGCCCACAATAGTGGGTTGTTGGAGCTATTTTAGCGCTATTTTGGTCCTAAACCAAGGAAATTGTAGTCCTACTTTACTGGTATTTTATTCCTTGTTGCAGTAAATCCTAAATGAGGGCCAAAGTATTCCGAGCCACCATGGAGATTGGAGAGCCGGTGGTGCCATCCAGATAATCAACTATAATTCATATAGTGAAATTTGAGCAAAAGAGATAACATCTACATCCAATAATAGGTTACATAAAAATTAACAACAAATTATACTGAGCAAAAATTGATCAGAGTATCTTACATTTATAAGAACTCAGCAATTGCCGAGAGCCTTAGAGGCCAAAAGATTACATCTAGTGACCATAACCACTTAAATTAAAAGTTAACAACAGTGCATACTGAGAGCCTCAAATTGAACAAAATAGATTACATAAATGTAAAAACTCAACAAATACTGAGAGACCAAAAGATTACATCCGGTGAGCCAAAAGATTACATCCAGCAAGCCAAAAGATTGCTGAGAGCCTTAGAAGCCAAAAGATTACATCCATCCGTTATAGAGTGGTTATGAGCGGCCTCGTATAGCAAGAGGAAATTTGTACAACTCAGTATTGCCGCACCAGCCCAGCTTGTTGCATTAAAATTTTGTAGGAAGCCAATGGAGTAGATGATGGACAGGCCGAAGGGACCATGCACAATGCCAGGACTCAGATTATGGACCCCATAATAACAAGATGAGAGTACTCTGCTATGAAAATCTTGAGGCCTTCATCAACATCTAGCTGGGGGAACCCATTCAAAACAACAATATAGAGGCCCTCTATGACCATGTCATCCAAGGTGGTGACATGTAGATATGGGGGGAATCGATTGTGGGAACAAAAGGTGTCCACTAGATCAAGCATTTCTAGTCCAAGCGAGTGCAACACAATCACCTTATACGAGAAGGAAGATAACATTGGGATCACGTTGCATCGAGGGGTGGTAGTAGTTACAATAATAGGCATGGCAAAGATGAGTCGGTGAGTAGTGGAGTGGATGAGCAGGGAAGCAAATGAGTGATGAGAGTTGGAGGAGGGAGCATGGGGCAAAGTAGAGCACGAGTGAAAGAGAGCTGGAGAAGGGTGTGTGGAGCAAAGTAGCAAAGCATGTGGAGCAAAGTAGCAGAGCAGGGGCGGATGAGAGCAACATAGTAAAATGCCAAAATGCCATGGATTTTATATATTATAAAGTTTGAGCCACTGTGGTGGCTAGATTCCCAATGTTAAATCAATATCAATTATAGGCCATCACCATGGAATCTTAGGCGCCACCCCAGACAGCACGGGCAATGGTAATTAATTACAATGTGGCTAGTAATCATGAAGCAGATGCTCAGTGGTGGTAACTGGCAGGTGAGTGAGACCACTACTATGTGGCTAGTAATTAACACCAGCCAATGGAATCTTAGCACGACAGACATGGCTGATGAGAGCCACCACCACCGAGAAATAATTACCACAAAAGTAAATCATGAAGCCTAATCATCTCTAATCGCAAGCCCGATGGACTAGTGATTAATTGCATTTGTAGTAATAATGCATGCAAGCCCAGTGGTGGTAACTGGCAGGTGAGTAATTGCGAGCCACTACAGTGGCTGGTAATTAACTACCATCCCGATGGAATCTTAGCCACTACAGATGTGGCTGATGAGAGCCACAACCACGGAGCAGTAATTACCACAAAAGTAAATCATGAAGCCTAATCACCTCTAATCACTCATTACCATGCACTCTACTACTCTACTGAGCATGCAAGCCCGGTGAGACTAGTAATTTACTACACGTAGTAATCATGCATGCAAGCCCAGGGGTAGTAACTCATAGGTGAGTAATTGCAAGCCATTGCGATGGTTGGTATTAACTGCCAGCCTATTGGAATATTAACTCCCACCACAGATGTGGCTGGTGATCTTAGACGCCACCATAGATGTGGCTAGTAATCTTAGATGCCACCACTAGTGGCCACCATCAATGGAAGATGATAGTAATTACCACAGATGTAAATCATGAAGCCTAATTACCTCTACTCACTCGTTACCATGCAAGGTAGTACTACTACCTTGAATTAATCAAAATTTAGGCCAACCACCGCAATGGCTCTCACATTGATAGTTACTTGTAGTTGGGCTACAAACTTAAGCCTCTGCTATTCCATTCCTTTCACTATTTTGTCTTCTATCCCTCTCAACCATTTCTTTCTCCCTTGCACTCTTCTTGCAACTTCTATCCCCTCTCATGATGGATTCCCTTGCTCTAATCAGAAAAGGACACCATGTAAATATTATTGAGAGCCCTGCTTGCTTGGAATACCTTGATACCGTGGCTTCTCTCACAATAAAGTATGATAAGAAAGGTCCGATCTCACATGAAGAGGATGCTGACATAGAGATGGCCATGTATGATGAGAGCAAGAAAGATGATGAAAATGTTGAAAGCTCTGGATATGATAGTGAGGACACCATCGATAGTAAGGAAGTTAAAGGAGATGGATATGACACTGACCTTGCCTCAGAAGGTTACATAAAAAGACCACGAAGATATCTAGAGGTATGAAAACTTATCTTTAATTTTCTTTATTTATTTAAAAGCCTTTTTTTAATTAATAGTAATTTAAAATTTTGAATCTCATAATTATTTTATCCTTTAATAGGAGGAGGAAAAGGAGGAGGATGAGGAGGACATAGCTGTAGTAGAGAATATAGGAAACTCATCTCAAGAAAGCAAAGCTGCTCTGGCTATCCATCGGATGAGTCTAGATAATAATCATACCTTGCAGTAGATGGAGAAGTCATTTCAAGTTAGGTTTCAAGTTCAAGAACAACCTCTTACTTTTCTATTCGATGAAGAGGACATTTCAGTCCTTTTAAACTTCAAGAAAGAGATTAATGACAAGGTCATAATAGCCATCCTCAGGTTTGACACAAACTTTTTCTTGACTTTATGCTTTTGTATTTCCATTGGATCAAATGAACTAATATTTTTTTCTTTTTATTACAGTATGGTTTTAGAACAGCTTCCCCTATATATACAGAGATGTGCATATATGGTCGATCCTCTTGTTTCACTTAGCAACAATAAGCAAAATGCCATTGGTGATGTTTTTAAGTGGTTGCAGCCTGTTGATATGACTATGGCACGAGTTATCTTTACTGCATATCACAAGGAGTATCAATTCCTACTTAGCTTATCTCTTACATTATGGAGGATTATATCAAATAATAATTATTCTTAATTGATAATGCAGCTCTGCCTCACAATGCTATGATCAATTTTTCGTAGTGATGAAGTTTTTCATCAGATCAAAGACGTGTGTTTTGCATGTGAGAAGGGAGATGTCACATATATACCAATCTCTAAAATGTGTCTACAGAGTTTGAAATCTCGTCACATGATCTTTCCTCCTCCCTTGCATAGTCCGAGAGCTCCTCACACAATCTTTCCTCCCCCTTTGCAGCACAGTGCAAGAGCCTCTCCCCCACTGATCTTGAGATTGTGATATCTGGGAGCTCCTTAGTCGCTCTTTAAAATCCCAATTTGGATGCTCTCAGTGACTTCAGTAGGTTGGTACAGGAGGTGAACGTGAAGTAGGAACAAATAGTCTATCAAGGTCAGAAGATTACCATCATTGATGAAAGCATGATTGAAAATGTGCTAGGCATTCCTAGAGGCAATTTGCAAGCACACTTCTTTGAGAACCAGTGGAAGAGACATGATATTCTAGATGTATACCCCAATGCTAAGATGTGTTGACAAAGACAATGCACTTATTTCCTGATACGAGAGGAACCGTGAAGTTTTAGCAGGTTCAAGAAGCAGTAGAGCAACTGAAAGGACATAATGTCTCTTTCTCAAGGGCGATCTCCACCAAGAGCATGATAACCAACCTGAAGAATTGCATGGATGGCAAATCCAAATTATCATCTCAATCCACTGGAGTTGCAATGCACCTAATGACATCTACCCTCAAAGGGATTTTTAAAGCAATACGATAAGAAGATGTCTCAAAAGGTGACTTTTCTACAAGAGAAAGTCATTGATATATCAAAGGCAGCGCAACTTGAGAAAATTCTCAGGGAGGGTGCAGAAGCAAAGGCAAAGGAGGCAGAAGCGAGGGCCTTTCAGGCACAAGAGCAAGCTGAGCCCGCTGTTAAAATGGTCAACATGGAAAGGCATAGAAGATAAGAAGCAGAGAAGCGCATCAAGGAGCTCTAAGATATTTTGAAGAAGCTAGAAATGATGGGGATATCGCAAACAAGGAGCTAGCAATGATGCAAAAGGAGCTTGAAGATCAGAGAGCCAAAAAGGAGGCTCTTTACAAATGGCTTTGCAACATGCAGAACACATTGAACATTGAAAAAAGAACAGATGATGGAGGAACTGAAAAGGGAGAATACAGAAACTACAGCGGTGAAGCGGGAGCTCCGAGAGATCTTCAAGGCCAAGAAGGATGGGGTAGAGAGCAACCAAGGTGGAGAAGACAATGAGGCAACTCTCTAGGCCAAGAAGGATGCAGAGAGCAACTATGGTGGAGAAAGTTGCAACAGCCACATAGTGGGGGTTGTTAATTAGAAGCACTGGTGGAAGTTCAAAGAGTAAGCTACAAGACCCTACAACAAGATTATGATAGGGTTGTGCACGTCAAGCTTACAATGGCTCTTGAAAGATTTGAAAAGCAGTCCATTTTCTCGTGAGAGATTTCCAAACTAGAGTGAAAGTCTTGGAAATGGCCCATGTTGACTTTTTTGAGAAATTTAAGCAGCTTCAAGAGATGCTGAGGGAATCAAATGAAGCTATTGCATGTAGTGAGCAAAGAGTGGAGAAGATCAAGGAGAACATCCATAGCCTTAGGATGAGGGAGGAAGCAATCAAGAAGCAACTTCATCATGTACAAAGCAAGACTATTATATTGACGGCCGCAATAATTAAATCGGATGCCTATCCTATTATGTGGAAGGGTCCAAAATTCTTGGTCTGCCATACCCCCATCATAAATAGTCACATGATCCAATGGCCTACGTGCTACCACCCCATGTATGTTTTTTGCTTTGGGGTGTTTGTACATGCAATATGACTATGTAGAAAATGTCATTTACCATTGCCTAAGTCATGGACATATCAAATGTGCCTTTTTGCTACAACTATCTATACACCAATCCACCTATTGCAAATCTATGGCATATCCAAAAGAATTTGGAATGCTCATGTTCTATCTGAGAACACTATTGGATGAACTCCTCACAAAACCATAGCTAGAGAAGAGGGAGGATAATAGCTACAAGGAGGACATGCTTTGCAATTGGCTGTATCACTTGGAGTCAGCAAATAGAGAAAATATTAACTTCCATGGTTATCATTTTTCGAGCATTTTTCATGCTCTTTTAAGGTAGTTGTCAAGCTCATGATCTATAGGTTTCTTTTGGCATGACATGATGGAAACGCGAAGTTGTATAGAGCATTAATACCAGGATGAAGAGGACCCCGAGCGAAAGAAGGAGTTACTATGGGCGTACAAGTCGACCGAGGCAAGGAAGCACTTGGTGGTCCGAGTGTGTAATGAGGTTTGCGATAGTGCATCAGACTGGCCTAAAGAGATGGGAGATGCTTGCTATAGAGAGGTTGATAAGAAAGTCGAGAGTTTGGAATTTCCCTAAGCCTTAAAATGTCATCGTATTTTTGAAAAAGAAAAATCTTGCAGGCATTTCTTGGACTTGTGGACTTTCTCTAACTGCCATCATCCATGATATATAGTGCTCGTAATACTTGATTTTGTGTCGCCCTGATTCCATGTTAATACTTATATGTCTTAAGTAGCCCGGTGGTTGAAATCTGATAGTTAAAGATAACCAGACTCTCACCAGACTAAAGGGGACTATTTTAGTATAGCACTTTCCAACGAATTTTAGGATAGCATGGCAGTAGTGCTGCATAAGTGGCCGCCAGCATGGTGGTTGGTTGCACACCGTAGGATATTAATAGCCACCAGCTTGATGTTTTGCTTCTATTATTACAAGATGAATGGCATACGATTCATTTGTTTAGGATTTGTGGATTCGTTATCGGATTTAATAAAACCAGCATGGTGGTTGTTTGGGATATACTAAAAATAAGCATGGGATTTATCATTTGGGATTTACAAAAACAAGTGCAGTGGTTAGTTTGGGATTTACTAGAAGAAGCGTAGTCTCAAATACATTTTCCATTTTCTAGGATAAGTGGAATATTGTTTCCTTGCAATGAGACTACATTTTCTTAGTACTATATTAGTCATCCTTGTCCAGCACTCCAAGATGTGATCATACATTTTCTTAATACTATATTAGTCATCCTTAGTACTATATTAGTCATCCTTGTCCACCACCCCAAGATGTGATCATACGCGTCTAAATCCATTTTGAAGACACTCTTGCCCTTCTTTCATTGTGGGACAGGTTGCATCTGGAACAGGTCTTCATGGGTTGTTCCCAAATTGTCCTTAAATGCTTTCTCAACCTTGTTCTTAGGTTTTGTGATGGGTCATCTTCCTTGTTATCCCCAGAGGCAGTGACAACTACAAAGTTATCAGACAGTCAGTGAGGTCATCGGAACTCTTCCCCCAAACTGCGGCAAGTCATTGTTTGTCTCTCCATTTGTTGTCACTCCATGTGAACGTAGGGGGAAAACTTGAACTCACTCCCATGTCTTTACAGCTGCAATGTTCTCACAATCATCATGATCCCCTATGATGCATGCACTCCTTTAATTGTTTTCTTATTTTAATCAAGTGGTTGTTTGAAAAGAACCATATTATATGCAAGCCACGAACTCCTTTAACTTCCTTGCAATCGTGCTAAATTCTCCTTTGCACTTCATCCACTTTCACTTCATGGAACACTCTGCATACTACACTATCGTTAAGGCTTTGTTTATTACATGTTGAATGGGCGTTTGTGGAGAGATTAGCTGTAAGCCATGTTGTAGCATCATGGGCATCATTGAGCTTTTCTTGAAGGCATATTAATTGGTGTTTAAACAGAGCTTTCTTGACAACATTACCACATCCATCATGTTCACCCTTGCCATGGCTAGACCTAAAGAAATCCCACATCATGTCTAGACCGCCGATCAGGGATTTGAACCTTGAGACAAAGTAGAATCCATGGGCTGATTTAAATTAAGAGGTAGCACCATCTGACTACACCCAATGTTGTTTTATATTTTTTCATGGGGATTTTCCTTTTTCAGCCATTCCCAATGCAGTAGAAAAGCATGCTGCACAAATAAGGTGTCATGTTCCCCATCATTTGAAATATAGAAATGGTATGTGTGTTGCACTGATCTGGACTCCTATGAGTCAGCAAGAAGATTGGCATCAGTTGTAGGAGAATCAAGAAAATGATTGTACATGATATGCACAGGCATTGTTATCTAGTTGTTGTACCAGTGAGAACTTTGTATCTCATCTTGACCTTGAAATGAATAATTTTTAGGAAAATCTATGAAAGAGACAATAGTGTCATGGGGAAAATTGGCAACGCACATCCTAAACTGCTTATCCTACCAAGCTAGCCCTGTGAAATTGTGAAGCACATATTTTAGGATGGATTGAACCACATGACCTATAAGCTCCCTTGGCTGAGTGCTCTTATATGATAGTAGCCATCTCTTTTTATCGGATCCTTCAACATTGACATTTTCAAATCTCCTCCATTTTAAAGCAACATGGTTGTCTTACCTCATTTCATTTGGACATACATGAAATGTCTTCTTCTTCATCTTCAGACTGCAATGCTTGCATGTGCCACAAATGCATTCAATGCCGTGTCACTCATGGTATCCCTTTAGACAAACCAATGGCTCCCATAGAGACCTTAGTCTACAAAACCTGCTCTCCCTTGCAACACATGATGAGGATAGGTGGCCTATAGACTGCGCATTCATTGGGGAGACATGGACCTTGATCCCCATGGAGCAATGTTCCAACATGACTAGATCTCAAGTCATTCATAGCTTGCCAGGACAGGTCAAAGTCTATGTGTGTTTTGCAACAACAAACATTCATGTCTTTGAGTTCCTGATGTACCAGGGCTTACAATGCTCAAATCTCCTCTGCCCAATTGAAATGCTAGGATTCTGATCCATAAATTTGAGATACAACTCCATCTGCTGACCCAACATGTGGGAACAATAGAACAATGAGCCCTCTTTTAAATGGAACAATAGTATAGTGAGCCCCCTTTTTGCACTACTAAAGCAAGACAAAACATAGTACGCACAAAAATGGGGTCTAATTAAAGTATAGAATAAATCTAAATTAAACTAACCATCTAATAATTAAACTAATCAAGCTACTAGAAGCAAAACAATTTCAACTACCATGTTGGTTTAGTACAATCAACTACCGGCTTGGTTTAGGAAATTCACCACCGAATTGGTTTAGGGCACATTTAGGACAGTCAACCACCGGGCTAGATTAGGACACATTTAGGATAGTCGCAATTTCAACTACTGAGCTAGTTTAGGACAATCACAATTCAACCACCAGGCTGGTTTAGCCTGACGGTCTCAACTTCACATATTAGACAATAAAAGTGTATTGCTTTTGATTTTTGAATTTCACAATTAGAAAATAACAATATATTGCTTTTCATTTTTGAATTTCACAATTTCAATCAGTAATAACTGATGTTTATCTTGAACCAGCATCGGGCTGGTTTAGGACAATCACATTAAGTCCAAGCCATCCCGATCTAGAAATTAAGTGGTATATGACCCGAATAGCAAGAAATTAAATTTAACTAGTTTAAGCACAAAGAAACACGGTAATTTTAACCACCGGACCATCAACAACTAATGTGATTGAGCTAAAGCAGCCACCATTGCATGATGTTCCAACCACTGGGCTAGTTTAGTAAAATAACAATATTATATTGCTTTCCTATTGCGAAATATATTGTTATTAATTTCTACTCAACCACGCCACCGGGCTAGTCAATAACTAATGTCTGTTCAACCACACTAGTTTAGGACAATCACTAGTGATTGAGCTGAAGCAATCACGATCTAGCTAATGTTTGTTTAACCATGCTAGTTCAGAACAATCAAATAACTGGTGATTGAGATGAAGTAGCCACGGTTGCATGATGTTCCACCCACTGTGATGGTTTAGTAAAATAATAATACATTGCTTTTTTGTTGCAAAATTAATGTTCTTAATTTTTTCTCAACCAAGCCATCGAGTTGGTCAATAGCTAATGTCTATTTAACCATGCTGGTTTAGGACATTCATATAACTTACGATTGCATGATGTCCAACCACAGGGCCAATCACATTTAGTCCAAGCTTGGTTTAAGAAATGAAACAAGTAAACTATCCCAAAGCTCAATCACAAATAACCACCGAAATGGTTTAGGCACCCACTGACTTGCATTGTATCAAGCATGTGTATGAAGTGCTCTTCAAACACCTTGCGTCTCGTTCTCTTTTTAAAGATGTCCTTTCTATTTGGAGAAACTTTCATATTTTTGTGCCAAAACGTCATCACTCTAGCGATGACTTCCACAGTTAGGTTGTCTCTCCTTTTCTAGTGTTTTGTTGAGGCCCACAAACTTCTCGGATTGGAATGATTATGCATGGCTTCTGCTCTACGTTCAAGCATTTGAGCGACATTGGTCCTTCTGATTAACAACATCTTCGACATTGTGCACCAAACCTGTTTCTCCTTTGTTTTAGGTGACACCAACATATCTATTACCGGCCTCTTTGCAGCTAGTTGATCTAATTGATCTAAGCTACGCACCCCTTTCACTTTTTATAGGCCATTTCTCAGGTTAGAGAGCATCGCCTCTTGGGCGTGCATCTCCCGAGGTGTTGGTAGGGTTGTTACTCTATGAACTTTAGGGTGCAGGCTAAGTATTGTAAAGACTCAAGACTGGTATTCACCTGAATGGCCTGATGTTGCTACCCAACAATCGTGATACCATAGCTTGTGTTCTTTGCTCCAATGGCAATGATCGAATGTGTGCATGGTGCAATTTCTTCCTGCTACTGTTCTGCAAGGAGTCTTCTTTCTTCTCATTGTTTCTCCCTTTACAAGTGTCGCGAAAGTGTCTTCCGTTTTCGTTGCCATTGCTTTCCTCGACCCCCAATCTGTTCCTTATGCCTTGACCAAGCTTTTGAGCTCTCTTGTCTCACAACCTTTGTTTGCTTCTCTTACAAGCCATGGTGAGCTACATATTGCCATTGATGCCATGGCCATGATCAGTCCAGAATAGACCCAGAGAAGCTAGCTTGTGAGGTGAGCAAAGAATAGAAGACAACTTACACACAAAAGAAGACAATGCCAAACCAAAGTCTACACAAGGTCACATCGAGGTGCGTGTGGGTTCCAAGGCATTTATAGGGCGTGGGTAGGTTGCAAGTTCTTAATATTCCAAGATTTGATGGGCGGGAGGTGTGAAAATTTGAAATTCGCAGGAGAAGAAAAAGTTTCAGCAGTCGGGTTTGCCCCGTTGGGCAATACACATTAGAGCAAAATTGGATATCCCAAACAAGTACAATGTGGCCTAAAATGCTTCAAAACACAAATAGGCCAAAGGAAACACTATCGGTTTGATGCCATGTATTATGAAATGCAATGACCTTTGACATGCTTATGAGCTATATAGCAAGCAAGTGCATGGAAAAAGAAACAATTCAAAATTGTAAATAGTGTTGGATTTATTAAAAGATCTTTGCACATGCACAAATTGCACATTTTCAACTTCTTACATTTTAGAGTGAATTTAGATACCAATATCAACAACTATCAATGTTTTAAGACGACCATGCACTAGTCCCACTTGTTTGGATTCCAAATTTTCAATCCGTTTTGGGTTTCAACAAATCAAAAAAAAGTTATGGAGTATGTCCTCAAATGGGTGTGCATCACTTTAGCACAACATTGGAGGCCTGTTAACCCATGCCTAATGTTCTCATTTAGGTGTGTCCTTGGGTTGAGGAGAAGCTCACATAGTGTACTTTTGGTTTCATGTATGTACATAACAAAATTTTGACGTTTTTAAATAAATTGCTATATCCTATCGTCTTCAGGATGCATGCTTCACATGCAACATAACACTTGTAATACTGTAGTCAAGTATGAAAGCCTAAGTATATGTATCTAGTTCATCTTGAAAAGTTGTGTTGCATAAATTTGTTCCCTTTTGTAGAATCATTGTTTTGTGGAGATGGACCAATGAGAAAATAAAATACTTTTAAAAAGTGGCCAATAATCCTAGGATTTTGAACGGAATTATCTTTTGAAAAGCCATGCAATGTTTTCACGTCATCTGCAATAGTATTACTTATGTATTGATTTCTTGCATATGTATGATAGCAATCAAGTTGTAACATCCGTTATGAAGGCAATTCACAGTGTACATGTATAAAAGGTTGCCTACTGGCAATTTTGAGAATATAGGCAAACAATTATGAATGAATGTACTATTCTTTGTGTTGACCATCTCAATGTACTCTGGAGCTAGCACGTCCCAGAATTCTCTGTAGAATTCGGCCGTGAGGCCATCTGGGCCACGAGACTTGTCAGATACCATAGCCTGGAGGGCCTCTTCAACTTCCTCTGTCGTGAAGGGTCTACCCAGAAGGCCTCTGTGGCAATTTGACACATGGGGTTGAATGCCCATTAGGAGTGCATTCATCTTGGCCAACCAGGAGATTGTGTGGTGCGGTCACCCATGATCTAGCTAAGTTCCTTGAGAAAGGTGTTTGGTATATGCTAGTGTTCGGAGACCGGGCATATAATGCATTCTAAAGTAATGCATAGTGAAGTTAATCTATTCTTTGAAATCTCTATAAATTTAGGAGGGCAATCCACTCTGTCGCTTTAGGGTGCACTCAAATAATAATTTTAAAAACCACTAAGCATACACGAAGAAGCAATGCGATTCAAGAGCAAAGAAAGGCCATAAGACGCAAAGCATAAAGAGTAAAGAAAGCGAAAGGTGCGATTTGTTAGGGGGCAACGTGATGAAATACTTTGGCTGCTTTGGCATCTTTTGGAAGTTGCTTGCAACAGGAGCAAGACAGAGAGGAAGAGAGGGGTGACTTGGATAAGGAGCAAGCTCTTGAGCTACGAAAAGAATATGAGGGTACAGGTTATAACTACAAGGCTAAGCAAAGAAGAATATAGAAAGAGAGATCAATGAAGCGGCAATTGTGAGGATAAAAACAATAGAGCTTAAGATTGTTTCCATACTACAATCTGAAAGCTGGAGCTTGCTTGTTCCCATTAGTATATATTTGCAGTTTCTTCCATAGCTTGAGCTGTGAGAGAGAAAGAGAGAGCAGCTTCTTCCATAGCGGAGACAAAGCTTGAGGATAGATCTTTCAATACACTGGCCTCCCTAGCTTCAGCTCGCGGTTGAGCTTCTTCCATAGCCAGCTGTTGATCTTCCTTCAATAGATTTGCAGCTGTCTTCAAGCGCCAATCTTCTTGCAATACAGTACAGCTTGCATATTCTTCCATATCCACATTGAGCTTGTTGCATCGACTAGCTTGAGTGCGAGCAACGTTCATAGCCACAGAGATCATCTTGCGCTTGATATTCAGCGTTTTGGATTGTAGTCAGCTTAAGCTTGATCTAATCTCGATCTAATTTGAGCGTCTTGGACCATAAGAGGTGATAACTGGCTATGGATCGGCCAGCCTCCAATCCCTTGCAGCGTCTGAGCCTTCTGGTGGTGATGAGGGAAGCTCCCACAGTCGTGAAACCCTCTGAGCCCACTCCCTCCACTGTCTTCTCCCTCCCCGTCGTCAACGTCTTCTCTGGTTTTGGTAGCATCCTCAGCTCCCACCTCCTCATCTTCGAAGCCCATAAACAAGAAGGCCCCTCCCTCCCCTCTCTGCGTCGAGCCCTCGAGAAAGTGCTCGTCCCTTACTACCCCCTCGCCGGTCGCCTCCGAGCTTCCTCCCAGCATGGCCACCTCGAACTCGTCTGTAACTCTGACGGCGCCCTCTTCATCGAAGCCTACGCCAACATCACCTTGGCCGAAATGAAGAAGCTCGATAAAACCCACTGGTCCGAGTTTCACTCCGATTTTATGGGTGATCAACCCACCGAGATTCCCCCCTTGATCATTCAGGTAAGAGGGTCTCTCTCGCTTTGCGGCTTTGATCATTCGTGTTTCTGGTCCAATGGTGTCGCTGCTTCGCATAGAAGAGATGGTTGTGTAACTTATTTTTGCTTACTGGCTGATAAGTTTGTCGGATAATGCCGCCAGTTTCTCGTTTCCTCTTGTGATTTTTGATGCTCCACCTTGCTGCCAGTCCTTCCACAGAACGGGTTCTCAACTTCTCGCAATGCTGATGATCGATAATCGATTCATCGATTTCGCCTTCGCCCGACATGGCCGCTAATACTTTTTCAATATGCATTTCTCGTTGTTGCTTCTGCTTTGCAGGTGACGTCGCTTGCGTGCGGAGGATTTGTGGTAAGCATCCGAATCCTCCACAGCCTCTGTGATAGTTCCGGCATCGTGCATTTCCTGCGCGGCTGGTCGGAGCTTGCCCGCGGCGAGCAGCAAGTCTCCACACTTCCCATTTGGGGTGCCGACCTCCCCTCTCCGCGTACTCCATACGCGCCTCGAGCGTTTCACTTCCCCAGCCTGGACCTGGTGCCGCGTCGGGAAACTTTCGGTGCCCAGCAGACAAAGCACGACTATCGTGACCTCGTCCCCGTCACGTACATCGCCATCTCTTCGGACGTGTTGAACTTCCACACCAACAAGCTGAGGCAGGAGCGCATGACCCGCAAGGCGAACAAATTCGAGGTCATCGCTGCCCTCTTCTGGCTAGAACGCACCAGAGCTCTGAGCATCCCGCCATCGGACGAAGTGAGACTCTTCTTCCCCGCGCCGGTCCCCCACGATCTGCCTGTTGCGTACTACGGCCAATACGCCTTCAACTGCCAGGCAGCGACCACAGCAGGCGAGCTCCTGCAAGGCGGGCTGCCTTACGCAGTGCGGCTGATTCAGGAAGCCAAAGACAAAGCGCAAGAGAATTTCACCAAGTGTGTGGCAGCTTTTGCAGAGTACCATAGCCCAGCTGCAGGGATGGCACCGCCAAACCATTTCCTCTTCACGGTGCTGGGGGACGAGGTGTCGGACATAGATTTGGGATGGGGAATGCCACCACAGACGACGGATGCAGTTCGTCTACCGTTTCCTGTGAACGTAGCGACGATCATTCGAGCGACAGCAGAGACTTTCGATGTTCTGATCACCAACGTACCGGAGAAGGTGGTGGAAAAGCTTAAACGCCAGATCCACAACATTCCGTCATCGTTCAGCGATTTCAGCAAACTCTAAACGCTGCTTTTCTTGTTCATGTTAACGTAGACGAAGGGTTCGCTTACAACATACATAAGATAATAAGCTTCCGATTCCGAATGCACAATAATCTAAAGAGCCCTTCAAACTCTGGACAGTCCTCTTCATACTTCATTTCCCACTATTCTATACTACTCACATTTTTCTTAGCTCATTTTTCACTATTGTATCTCGCATTACGTTCGTGTTATTCAAATGGTTCAAGTTCAAGCTTTTGCACATCTCGCTTAAGGAATATGTTCTCTCACAATTGCTGTTCTCTTAGATTGTGGTCTAATCAAGTTCTTGCACATCTCACTTAAGGAAGACTTTCCTTTTTTCTCTCTCTCACAATTGATTGTCTTTTGTCTTAGAGTGTGGTCTCGTGAATAAGGTTAGAAATGCCCCATCCATGAGCAAGATTTGGAGGAGGAGGACAACGAAGACAAGGAGGGGGACAAATTACTCTCTCACAATCGCTTTTTTCGTAGATTGTGGTCTTCTAAGGAAATATGTTTGTGACAATCTTGCTAAGGACGTTGAACTTCTTTAACATATCAATGACCCCATACTAATAGATATGTTATCATGGAGTTCAAATTTTGTTGGTCCTCCAAGCTACCATGTCATTGCGCTCAAAATTTGAGTCAAAGTTGCCTACAATTCTATCATAGTCAAGAGGATTAAAGGATCAATCTAATAGGCTTTAGTGCATTGTTTGTAATTTATTCCATACTATTCTTTTCTTCTCTTAATGGATTGCATGTGAAAACTATTTGAGATGGCACCTTATTCCTTATCATTTAAGAAACTTCCTAATGGTTGGCCTTTTCATCTAACGTTTGTACTATAATAATCACTCCATAACATATATTTGTGCTAAGGTACCCAAGTCTTTTATGGTTAGCCACCGTTGTTTTATTAGGTGTTGAGATTATATGATAGAAAGTTTTAAAATCATTATCATATATCAACTCCATAAGTTTTATTTTTAAAGGCCGACTCCCACTCTCTTACAATTATCTAAATCCCACACTAGAACCAATTGCACCATTAGCGATGGTGGTTATTTTGACCAAATCTAGATAGAGTTTATAAGATTAAAACCATCGAAATTAGCATAGGTGTAACCATTGATATAAATTTTCATATAAACATCAGTATATTCATATATTGATGCTTGTATAAGTGGTTATATCAACTAAGTTACTGGTAAAACCCAAACTGTTTTTGACAGTTATATTAATGCTGATAACTTTTTTTAAAAAGAACGGATTGGGGTTTAGATACTTAAATTGTGTGTGTGTACTTTTCAACCAATCCAACATTTTGTTTAGCATTCCACCTCAAGTCAAATATGAAATGCTTAGGCATCAAAAACTCCTCACACAACCATCCAAGGACATTATTCTTTATTTTCTTCAATTATGACCTAAAGTCCATCATGACTTCTTTCAATTTAGTATAGCATAATTGACACATTTGTGAAATTATGGCATTCCCACTTGCATCGTAATGAGGACTTCATCACCATCAATGGAATACACAACAACACAAAGCAACTATAGACACGCTTGATAGACACGCAAAATAGCGGGCACGTCTATAGGCGTTGCTTGAATTGAGAAATTATGGGCACGTCTAACAGTGCATCTAACAGCACATCTATTTGCACGTGTATTGATGTGTCTATTAGCACGTCTACACTGAGAAAATAAGGGCCCATCTAACACTGCATCTAACATCATGTGTATTAGCGTGTCTATTAGTGCATCTACAGTGAGAATTAGACGCGTATTTAGATGCAAAACAGAGAATACAAAAAGTGAGATTTTGGTGTACATCACTGCTTTCCAAACATTGCCCATGATTACCAAAGCACATAATTTTAACAAAAACATCAATGCTTTTTTGCAAACCCACATATACAAAAATTAAGTGAGGTGAGGAGAATGAGACAATATGTAAAATAGTTTTGCCAATGTCAATGATGAGCTACGGTTCAATCTCATCCTCAATGAGATCAACCCTTGCCAAACTATCTACTTCAAAATCCAAACAAGTATTTAGATCTACAAATACATTCAACCCACTACTACTTGTGCTACTCATGTGCTCATCAATATCAGCATCACCAATGGTAGGCTTGTTCTCACGGGTAATGGCCTCAATATCTATATCTCCTATCTCATGATCATCCTCCTCTCTCGTATCATCACCTCCATGGCCATGATCATCCTCCATACGCTCCATATCAGTAAATGTACTATACATCACTTTGAAACATGGCAAATAGGTATGACATGCCACCATCTATTTTTATCCACCATTGGTTGATAGACAACCTAATTCAAACACAAATACAATCATGTTATTTTCCTTGCATCAAAGGTATCAAATATTTAAAAGTGAGTATTTTTATATGTGTGTATAGTACCTGTTCACATTGTTACGATAGTACTAGTGTGTCCTTCTTACTTTGCCAAAACTTTGTGGAGTCAATAGTTACAAAGCCACTTGCATGGCATTTGATTGTTGCATTAGGACCTCTTTCCACCATGTTCTTAAACCGCTTTATATCCAAAACATACACAAAGAAGCGTCGAAAGTCAAGCTTAATAATATCTTAGATTATGCCACAATAATCATCCATGGCTCCATTGGTTCCCTCAAAGCTAGCAATGACGCCGCAATCTTGTGTGTTTCTCTTATCATCAATCTGTTGTGTTCAAAAATGCTTGCCCTCACACAATATAGCATTGAACATAGTGCACTACACCAAGACAATATCAATTAAATAAGCAATCTAAATTATTGAAAGCTCCTAACTTATGCATAACATTCTATATACCGACCTTGCTCATGCATCCCCTAGCATACTCCCATTCTTCCATTGTGATATGCATCCCCTCATCTTTCTTTGCTTTCTCCATTTCGTCAAGTAGCCAATCCACAATGCACATAAAATACTTACTTGGAGCATCTTGTGCCAATCATGAGATTTCAAGCCATATTATTGCTTTACACCTCTTTTCTTGCTCTTTGTAAAGGCCCCCTTCAAACACCTCATGCATCTAGTGGGAGTACGAACTGTAGTAATAGCACGCTTCACCACCACCATCTCTAGCTTTGATAACCTCCATGGTGCACGATGTAAAAGAACATGCCCATTTGGTCTCTCTTGTGGCCAAGCTTCACTCATCCGCCCTGTGGTACGTAGATCCTACCTTATGCCTGCGAAATCTCGTGTCCCATTCAAATATTGTTCCCAAATGGTAGATGCCACATTCTTGAAGATACGCATGGGATCTTAAATGGGACCAATATGGTAAATGATAAAAGATGGAGTATCTAAACAAAAGCTAGTGTTAGCGAGCAATCTTTATTTCCAGCCAATATAGCATACAATAGTTACAAACCCTTACCAGCTCATGCCAAGTGGTGGAGGAGTCATGGAATGATCCCATTTGCAAAAGAAAACTTTATGTCACCTACTCCCACTATGTCACATGCATAGTCATTTCCAAGATGCACACAACCTGTCTTTCCACTATCATAAGTAGAGAACCATTTCCTATGGGGAGTAACATGGAATGAAGCACCAGAATCCAAAATCCAATCCTGGGAATATGCATCATCAGAAGTGGTAAGAAACTCTGCAGATAAACTAGACATGAAGAAAACATCATTGTCACTATCATGTGTGACTGCATTGATCTGCTCGATCTTCACTTTTCCTTTGTCCTCCCTTGGACTCTCTTCCTTTTGATTTGCACCCCAATTTGCATTCTTTTTCTTATCCTTTTGCTCTCTTTTCAGCTTGTAGCAATCCTTTTTCATATGGCCCTTCTTGCCATAGTGGTAACACTCAATGTTCCGTGCCCTGGATTTGCTACGAGACTTCCCTCTTTCTTGGGACTTCCCCGTAGAACAGAATGTGCACCCCTCAAACAATGGAGTCGATGCTGCGGTAAAAAGATCATCCTACTCCATGCTATCATCCCTCCCTTCGGATTGATGGACATATAAATCCCACACCATATCATCAAACACCTCCTCCTCCACGGCTTCATGAGGTAATGGTGGAGGGCTACTATCACCATCACTCCATGCATCCATAACGGTCCCTCCTGAAGATCCCACCTCATATTGCTGACGCTTCGCCTCCTCACGACAAGCATAGGGCAACATATGCGGGTGTGGTGATGTATCTCTTTAACACTTACCATGTTTACGGTCGCATCCGATTCTCCATACTTTGAGATGTGATTGAGTGTAATCCTATATGCATGATACATGTTTCCTCGACATTGATCACACATACATTTGAATTTTTGCTCCAACCACATTTCGCAATGGTGGATACGGAGGGATTCATCCTCACTAGAGCTACTTGTTGAAGATGAAATCCTACAAATAAACAACCCAAAAAATTTGCTATTGTATCAAATATTTAATCTTAAAACTCGGTGGTGCATCTAATACCGGATCTAAAATCGCATCTATTCTATGGTGCATGTCTATAGGCACATCTAAATCATGTTGTAGACATGCAATTAGACGCACATTTAGATACATATATAGACGCGCTTATAGACGCGATTTTCAAACCTACTTTTAGCGCGCTTACTTTTCTTCACATACTTTCAGCATCGTGCGGCTTGCTTTGCTATTAACAGACATAGTTCAGAGCATCCACACTTATCTCCAAGCACCCACACTTATCTCCAGGCTTACACAATGATCTCCAAGCACACAAGAGAAGAGGGTGAACAAGGAAGAGAAGAAAGAGAAGTAAAGGGTGAACAAGAAAGAGAAGAAAGAGAAGCAGCTTTCAAGAAGGACAAGAAGCTTCCATACCTCTATCCAAGGTAAGTCTCTTTACGGTTTATGTTCTTTGAAAGTTGCTCTCTTTGGATTCATCCTTTGTCGTATCCAAGAAACGAATGTTTTTGGTACTAGTATTGTGCTTTTGTGTCGGGCGCATGTCCTTTTCAAGTTTTTAGAATAGTCCATCTGTCGGAACGCATCTATAGATGCATCTGAGAGCGCGTCTATAGACGTGTCTACTCTGTTTTTGGAAATAAATAGCCACGTCTATAGACGTGCTATTACATGCAAAGATAGATGCGCTTTGTTATTTTTCCCTAGCCTGGCCTTCCCTTCCCTTCCCTTCCCTTTCCTTTCCTTTCTCTTTCCTCTTCCCTTTCCCTTTCCACTTCCACTTCTAAGAAAAGGATTGCATATTGAATGATGGAAATAAGTGATTGCATTAATGAAGAAAGGGATTGCATGAATGATGGAAAGGGATTGCATGACTAAAGAAAGGGATTGCATGAATGATGGAAAGGGAAAGCATGATTGAAAAAATGGACTGCACTCTATATTTTCCTCTCTTTTTCCTTCTCTCTTTTATCCTCTCTTTCCTTCTCTTTTAGTCTCTCTTTTTCTCTCTTATCTCCTCTCTTTTTCTCTCCTTTTTTCTCCTCTCTTCCTCTCTCTCTTTTATCCTCTCTTTCCTTCTCTTTTTATCCTCTCTTTCCTTCTCTTTTCATGGTAATTTTTCTCTCTTATCTCCTCTCTTTTTCTCTCTTTTTTTCTCCTCTCTTTTTCTCTCTTTTCCTCTCCTTTCTCCTCTCTTTTATCCCCACTTTTTCTCTCTTTTGCTCCTCTTTTTTCCTCTCCTTTCTCCTCTCTTTTATCCCCACTTTTTCTCTCTTTTCCTCTCCTTTCTCCTCTTTTTTATCCCCACTTTTCCTCTCTTTTCTACTCTCTATCCTTCTCTCTTTTTCTCTCTTTTTCTCTTCTTTTTCTCTTCTTAGCTCATCAGTAATCTTCTTTTTTTCTTTTTTCCAGTTCATCATGTGACCAGGAAGCTCGTCAGGCTCACCTGATCTTCGAGAGACTATCTTTCGAGAGTTATATAACCTTTTGGGGCACCCTCCCAGTCCTGGGAAGTTATACGGCTACATGATGGGTAACACCCCCTAGGAGTCGACACTACAGACTCCAAACCACCCCAACCCCACACCAGCTGAGATTACCCTAGCAAAGTCAACACAGCCTATCTGACTACATAGCCGAGCCCCTTCCCCCATGCCATCCTATGCCCCTTCCCCCATGCCGTCAGGAGGCTCTTCTGCCTCACAGAGCCATCGGTGTACTCCTGTGTAGTCGAGACTTGGTTCTCTAGCTACGAGTGGTCCACGTAGTCCTGTGCAGTTAAGAGTCGCTTCTCTAGCTATGAGTGGCCAACGTACTAGCTCGACATGACACAATAACAGGCATAGTAGCAGGGAGAGCAGTGGGGATGCATGGCACAATGCTTTAGGAGGGGTGTTGGTGGGGATGAGGATGATTCAGATAATTTAGACATGCCTTCGAGTGATGGTATGATCTACTATGACATCACTTAGACAGGAGGCATCTTGATGGATGCTCGGGGGAAGGACATCATGGCCTTCATGCGCTCTGTAATTGCTAACAATTACACAGATTGCTTTATTCACTACAAAGACCATCCAAAGAGGTTGGCTGATGAGACCCTCGTTGTTCTAGGTATCCTAACCCCCCCAATGTTTAGTTCACAGATAAATGGGCCAAGTCAAAGATTGTTACGATACTTGGCAATAAAAGATCTTCGCTTAAGAGGCAGGCACTTGCAGAGCTTGCCAGGCTCAAGGGAGGTCAACCACCAAGGGACCTGCCCCACACCACTCACAAGCATAAGTGGAAGAAAGCAATGAAGTCAATGAAGGAGGAACCCGGTCTGCAGCACGTGGAGGCACGAAGGATCCAAATGGAGTAATATGGAAGCATGCATTTTAGAGCAGGGGGTGTTGAATCATGGGAGGCCTGATTTGTAAGTATCGATCTCAATTATATTGTCTATGTAGTTTATTAGGAGGTTGTTTCTTTGTACTAACCCCTCCGCAAATTGTGTCATATCATAGCTTGATATCGTGGGCAGATACCCTACTCCTGTCAAGACAGCCTACCACTGCCACCATCGCAGAGGAGATACATGGAGGCACTTCTATAATGAGGGCTTGATTACTGAGGAGTAGTATATCCGAGCTATTGGAGCATCCCCCAAGGTATTTGAAAGTAATTAAATAATGTCAATATTATAAGTAAAGATTTGATTTTTCATACATTGATATATGTTATCCCTTGTTTATAGGACCCTGCACAAGAAGATGAAGAAGATGAGGAAGAAGGAGTCACAGAAGGGAGCGCAGAAGGGAGCAAGGATGTGGAGAACTTAGATTAGTCGTAGAAGTAGTGCTAGCTACTCTTTTTTGTACTTAAAGCCACTGGCTTGGCTTTGTGCCTCTTGTATATACACTCCTCTTATTTTTGGTACTTGAAGCCACAGGACGTGGCTTAGCTTCGTGCTATATGTACATACAAGTACTTTTTGAGCTATGAATTAATATACACTCTTATTATTTTTTTGGCTTTCAATTTTCTTGTGCAATGTTCTATCAATTAATGCCTTGTGAACTAAACGTTTTGGAGTTGTAATGTTTTATTTGGAATTGTTATTGTCGGCTATAGACATGGTTGCAAGAGTGCTAATTAAAATGCGGTTGGCTGTAAGAATTGAATTACACAATGTGGAAATGGGATTCCTGTAACTACATAGCATACACAACATACACAGCATTCTACTCAAGCACAAACTTTAAAAAATATTATGTAGCACATCTATCAGGGCATCTATAAACATGTCTATATACGCGTCTGTATGTTCGAGGGGCATCTATTTGCACGTCTACAAATGCATCTATAAGCACATCTATAAATGCATCTATAAATGCATTTAAGGATCTGTCTGTCTATTTTTTAAATTTTCTAGAAGAGCGTCTATTTATGCATCTATATGCGCATCTATAGGTGCATCTGTCTGCTATATAGACGCACGTTTGTAACACATGAATAGAAATGCAAATAGATGCACCCATAAGTTTTTTTTTTAGTTGAGTAAATGCATCTGTGTGTGCATCTGTAGGTGCTTTGTCTTGTTGTGATAGTGAATATGGACATCATCATGTGGGGCATCATCATCACTTGAATGTTGGTTATCACTTAAGCCATATAAATGACAAATGCTAGCATAGTGAGAATGATGGCTCCTAGTGCTTGATGCTTGTGATGCCTCCATTGTGGTATGAGACTGACATGACATGATACCTCTCATGGTACTTGAGATGCTATTGTTCCATCTCTCGCCTAATTTGTGATTGCTCACAAGAGTGAGCTTGCAATGAAGATTTTTCACCTTATCAAATACGGAAAACTTCTTCTTTGCTAGACCTCTACTCCCTTCCATGGGCCGCTTCCCACACAAATCACTCTCATTTTGGAACTATCACTCGAGTATCACTCCCACTAGATGCCATGTAGAATATGGACCCAACCAAAACTAGAACCATGATCACTCCCATTGAATCCATAACAAAAAGAGTAAATTCACACCAAAGCTATGTAAGACTAAAGCCCTAAAACAATGTAAAAAAATTTCCAAGAAAGGCGGAATTTTATTATATAAACACACTATTCAAAAAATTTGGACTTGTGTAAAGGACCCAATTTCAAAACTGGACTAAAGAAAAGTCTAAAAATAATTAATACACTCCTAATATTGTTTTTAAAGCTAACTTTAAAAACCAAAGTTTAGTAAACATACCACCTACTTGCTATTACTACACTCCTAATGCAATTTTTAAAGATTAACAATATATTTCTATATTTCAAACTATGCTAAAGTCAAAAAACTTTTCATGAACATTGTACTTTCTATCATTTCTTAAGAACAAATGACCAATTTTCTTAGAAATGTGGTCTACATATACACCTTCTTGGTGTAGAAATACACCCTTAATGGATGACTAATTCACTTGAAAAGGTATTGTATATATAAACCTACTTACTGTAGAAAGACACCCTTGAGTACAAAGTCAAATTACATTAATGAGAGTAAAGACATCAAAACAAATGAAAAACAATAAACTTAATTACAATGGATCAAAACTATATTCAAAGCAAGGGCCCTTGTCTATAAGGTCATGATTAATACAAAATATATTATTTTATTTCAAAATTTCTTTTACATTGAATATTTAAAGCTCTACTTTTGAGTACCAAGGTCCTGACTCTAATAGGTTGCTTTAGGTGCTCTAGAGGATTAGGATCTTCAACAATCTGCTCTGGAGGATTAGGATCCTCACAAGTCTGCTTTGGAGGATTAGAATCCTTGCTTGGTATAGGATCCTTGCCAGTCTTCAAGCTTTTAGGCTCATGATCTTTGCTTAGTATCCTACATGCTCCACTTTCTTGACCTTGAGGGTTAGATTCCTTGCTAGCCTTCCTACTTTTATGTTCAATCTCTTTGCTTAATATCCTGCTCCTCCAATTCTCTGTCCTTTGTCAAAGACTTTGGGTGGCTCACGGGGTTTTAATTTCTCTACACTTTTCATTTTTGTAGCCTTCCCTTTGCCTGTGATGTGGTGGACTACTTCTTGCCTCCCCTCTCGTGTGACGAGTGGAACCTCCTTTGCTCTCTCTGCTACTAAATCCCTTTTCATCTTCAAGCATAGTTCAAGCAGGTGCTCCCCACTAGATGAAGAGCTATCTGCATTCTCATTACTTGCACTAGAGTCACTAGCCTCTGAGTCATTACCTTCTTTATCTCCTCTCTCTTCTGTGGAACTTTCATCTTGAAAGACCATAGTGCAACTGTAAAGTGCATCAAAATACTGTATTTGATGAGGGTATCAATGATATTTATATTCATACCGTGGCATAGCATTTTTTTAGCTATGCAAAACCCATTCAGTACAATGCTACCATCCATCCATCATTCAATAGGTTGCATAGGTCATCTCATCTATCAATTCATGGTGCTTCGGCTTTTGATAGTCCACCATTGCTGCATCTAGTTTAGGCTTTTCTTCTTCTCAGCAATCCAAATTATTATATTATTAAATTGTCAACATCACATTTAATATTTCTACAATACCACATCAGTAGACATCCATATCATTATATAATACACATGGAATAAATTTACATCATTAGTAAATGTTTCTCAAGCTTTTGAATATTAAATATAATTAACAAAAGCCACCTCATGAGTCAATTCATATTTTTTTTATTATAAGAAATTTGGACTACTTTACAACATCATCTACATGGTTTCCAATGGAGTCTATAGACTTTTGTGATGCAACTTGTAAAGGTTGTGATGCTCTGGAGTTAGACTGAAACTCTCCTTCCTTACATGCTATGATGCTTTTGTAGTGGACTCGATCTCTTCTTCCTCTACAAGTGGGGATGCTTTTGGTGTGGATGCTTTAGGCGTAGACTGTATATCCAACTCTGTTGGAAGTTGTGATGCTTTTGGAGACTCAATTGTCTATTGTGTTGCTTTGGGTGTAGACTTAATCTCGTCTACTTCTGTCATATGTTGTCTCTTGATTGTAGCAATTAGATCTTGAATGGTCTTAGCCATAAATGCCTGTAGATCGATCATTGTATATTCTTCCATTGAGGGATGTGAGTCCTGTTCAAAATTTTCATTGAGGACTACCATGCAGTTGTAGCCCACTCTCCACCCACACCTGTGCCCATCCTTTTGTTTCACTGCTATGCATTTTTTTTAATCTTTTGTGTCCACTAAGTTACCTTGGTGCTGCTTGATTTCTCCAATAGCGGACACCAATTTATGTGCTGACCTACCCATCAAACATATAAAAGGATTGAGTGTCTGTATTGCATAACTTTTAACGATACATAACATGGAAGTGACAACATATTAAGAGAATACTTACATTAACAGTGAGCCATGAAAGCCTTCAATTGAATTGACAAGCCAACATTTTTCATCTTCAACGTCCCAAACCACCAAACTCCAATGTGAGCTGCATGATTAATTAACAATAATTATTATTTAACACAATTTTATCAATGAAAGATTAAAAATAATTTTGTAATGCTACTTACTCCTCGTAATATGCCATAAAGATGACTCACACACCATCCAAATCTAGAGGTTACAAACCAGACACAAACACCGACTATGGTCTTTGTCTTATCGCTAAGTACACAGGCAAGAAGAGAATCTAACATATATATGTGATTTTGTGTTGACCTTGGAAACTATGATATAACCCTATTGCACGCACAAATAAATGAATGTTAGCTCATTAGATTCAAACAAAATACTAAAGTATCAAGCCAAGAAAATTTTTATATCAAACTTGAGGATGGCCATCATTACTTTGTCATGAACCTCTTCCAAAGGATTGAAATATCTTCTCTACCAAATGACAAGTATTGAGGTTGATGTTGAATGATAACCCTAACATCAAACAAGTTTCTAAATTCCTTCAATGCAGCTACATTTGCAAAAATAATATCTATAATAGCTAATATCCTTTCTTCACAGTTCTTCAACTCATCTGTGCCCGCAATAGACCAAAATGTGGTTAACTTTACTATATCTAAATCAACTGTCCGAAACTTGGAGAGCTTGCACTATTTCCTTAACTGAAAATTTTTTTTGGCATCAAGTCTTTAACAAAGAAATGTATGTTAGGAAAGTAGTAGAGTTAGTACAATTCTTTGAAGCTTATAAACAATTCTTTGTGTTATTTTCAATGCCACACTAATTGAAAACAAAGCTTCATGCAAATTCTTATCAGTAATAGGAAAACTTATATAGTAGCACCACTTATAGAGGAATCATATATATAAAAATTGAGTTTGACAAATGGGGCCATTTCTTACTTGTCCTCTTACTACCATGTTGTCTTTGCCAATCTTCCAAAGGCCGAAGATAAATTCTCGTAATTCTACCCATAATGTATCAACCCGAGAATCCAAGTTATTAAGCCCTTAAGATTGCCTCCACAACACTCATTGAATCCACATTGCACATTGATTGTAATATGTCAAGTTGTTCCATAGACAATATCCTTAGTGGTGCTGGTTTTCTCATTAATTGCTTCATTTGTTTTTGCTCATCATGCTTCAAAAATTTGATGGTTTCTTCTCCTTGTCTGAGGAAGAGTAACTTTCTTCCCAAAATATTTTCCAAGGAGGAATATTGCTCCATAAATTTTGAAAATGCTTGATAACACTCTCAAAGTATCCATACAAGGGATGACCTAGTGTAACTGGACATTGACCAAAGGGATCTGCTATGATCATTGATTGGGAGTTGATCAAACATCTGAAACATCTCAATTCAAGGAGATAAAGCAACACTTTTTCTATGAGTTCAACATTTGCTTGACTCTTAAGTGTAAATGGCTTTGGAAATAAACAAGTATCAAGAGGATTTACACAACCCTTATATGGGCTAGCATCAAGTGTTTGTCTGATCATATTGTCCTTTCCATGATTCCCACATGGTATAAAGTGGATTGAAAAATGCTTCTACATTCTACTTGTCTGGTCTAATTAATGGAGGATTTTTTAGTTAATAACATTCCTCTTGTCCCCAAACCATGAAGAAAGGCAACTTTTTATTTGCTATTTCTTCTAGTAATTGAATTCTCCACTTTATATTATGCCCCAAGGCACAAGACCATATGCCCACATTAAAGTGCTCAAGAAGAATGTGTAAAAACTCTATGCATCCATTCCATAGTAGCAATATCTTCTCTCTCCCAATGTTGTAGCATATATTATTAGAGAAGTTATTATCAACCTTGCATAGCAATAATCCATTTAAGTCTAAAATGATGGCTTGTTTATGACTTCTATGAGTCTCCTTTGTATGCGATGAACCCTGTATGGATTCTCACATTGAATAATTTGTTTTAGAGGGCCACTTTATAGTTTCTCTTGAATCCTCTTTAGAAACGTCCATGTCAAGGTCCTCTTGTACTTGTCAAGTATTTGCATGATCAATAGCATAGTTTAATGACTCACATGAGCAACCATTAAATATATGCCTAGATTCTTTTTCTTCTTCTTGATTCAGCTGAATAGATTCATCAAAGGTGCAGTCTCCTACACTATGGGATTCTTATAATGTGCAATGAACCACACTCCTATGGGAATTGTTAATATCTAAGTTCCCATCTACATGAACACTTTTATAAGCATCTTGTATATCTATATCTTCATGAACATTTCTCTTTAGCATAGTTACTAATTGAAAAGCACCTATCAAGCCGTTCGCCCTTCAACTCATTGAATGTGAACAACCTGTGCACGGCATGACTTTGCAATAGGCATTGGACCGTTTTTTCCAAGTACCCATATGAAAATAATATAAATTTGTATATATTACAAATTATCAAATAAATTGTGTCATTTAAAATAAAGCAATCTATGGGTGGAAGGATTATGTGCCTTCCTCAGTGCTCTTCATATCATTGCAAAATTACGTTTACAACACATAATTAAAGTTTAACATTCGATTTAAAAAGATTGTGCTAACATATGCAAATCAAACATAAAGCAATAACAACAACTAATATCAATCTAATTAAGAAAAAAAAGAAATCATCAGATGTGCCAAAAATAAATATCAAATATTTCATATATCATCATTATCTAAGTCCTCTTTGTCTTTTCTACCATTATCTCTATGTCCTTCATCATCTAAACTACTGGGAGATATTGGATGAGGTTTATTTGCTTCATTGTCAATCTGTTTCAGAAGCTCAACACTTTTTATTGGAGTTTCCTCAATGGATGCCCTGCTTTAGGAATATCTAGTCCCATCCACACCTTCAGAGACTCGTCAACCTCAATAACATGTGCAAACATTGCTTCCAAATCTCCCACATCACCTTCTAATTTTGTGAGGGCTAGAAATCTACTTTTTTTAAAGAGATCTACTCGAGTGGCAACCCCACCTGTGAATATGTCTATAACATGGTGTTCATCATGACAGTACGAATCAATCAAACAATCAACATATTTCAAATTCCATCTTTCTTCTACGTTCTCTATTTCTACCCAGGAGAGATTAGGTTTGCAGTTTGATGGCATGAGTTGGCCATGATTATAATCATCTTCTTTGTAGAGTCTTTGTAAAAGAAGATGTGAAGAACCATGTATTGGTGAGATGTTCGATTGGCATTTCTATCATATGAACCCCATGCTATGATGGTATCCCAGTTTTGTCATTTTGCACATTCAATTAACATCCCAATGACTTCTTAGTCCTTGATAAATGCAACAAGGACAAATTGATCATGCTTACTAATCGAATCCAAGAGTGTGAATAAGTGAGAAGTCCTCTTGACTCCATCAATATGATTCTTCTTCTTCAAACACTATGTTGACGACAATAAGGGCCAAAAAAACATCGCATGGCAACTTAATTTAAGACATCCATGCATTCAAAATGTAATCCTACTGCAGACACTATCCATGGCATCTTTTTATCGAGTGGTCCTTTAAATCCAATGTCTCGCTTATGGCATGAGGTAATCATATATGTCACTAGAACAGGCAATGGTGCAAGTCTCTTCATCTTGCTCAATGCATTTTTAATCCACTCCTCAGACCATCTACTTATTTTGTTATATTCTTCATCCGTAATTGCACAAGCAGATATGACAATATTCCAACTTTGCTTCTTATTACCTCCAATAAGTGTACTAAAATGTGCTACAACTACTCCTTAGAGAACTTGGTCTACTTTCGTCTTCCTTGAAGCATCTTCCATATCTATCAACTTCTCTACCTTCTTTGACTTTCTTAAGACAACACTATGTTTCATTATCTTGTCTTGTAATTCTCGAAGGTTGTCCTCAAAAATAGCGAAACAATGCTCCACAAATAGGAGCTGTATGTGGTGCTTGCTTGACCTTTGCAAAGTCCTCTACCGCTTTGATCACATCTTTTGCTTTTTTGTCTTCTTTAGTGTCTCAATATTTCCCAATGTGTTAGGACATTGGCCAACTATGTACATTTTTGCTAGTGTCATCCACTTTTCAAAGATATCTTCTGAGGATGTGATCATGTGGATGTCATGTTTAAATGTGAGCTTGTCAAGGCTCATCTTTGTCATCTCAATGAATTTCTATCACATGACAAAGTTATTGAGAATTGTTGATGCATTATAATATGTAAGATCAAAGCAAAACATAAACATATCTATCTCAACAAATTATGGATACGCACATTCCATAGATCACTGTGATCATGTCCTTTTGTTGGCCTGGTTGGTTTTCCGAAAGCTTCCCACTATTGCCTAGCATGTGCGAGCACCTCTTCATAGTTTTAGCATGTACAATGTTGTTGTGCTTGAGCACTCAACTAAATTTACATTTGGACAATTCATGATTATTCTAGCTCATCAAAACCTATTAACATTGGACAAAAAATCAATAAGTCATTTCAAAGGTACATATCGAACATTTCAACCACCAAGGATATAATATTCAATAAAGTGACATATTGTTATTGTACCTCTACAAGGATTTTTTAGGTTTAGGGACTTCCTTTATATCTTGAAGTCTTTTTGCAACTTCAATTGACTGTTGCCCAAAAATAACAATGTAGTCTACACGATGAATGACATCTTTTTTCAAAGTCTTGAATGGGCATTTATTCTTTCTGTCAAAGGGTACTAAGTCTACGGTTGTGTCCACTAGGTGTGGTGCTTCACAAAAGTCCATAACCAATCATAACACCATGTTTTCATTACATGGCCTATACACATAGTTAACTCTTGCCTCATAACACGTTTTGACATCAATTTCAAAAGTTGTCCCATATCCAAATGGATAGTAAGCTTCCCATCACATTAAGGACTCTGCATTTGCCACAAATTCCATCTCATCTTTTTCTAATCTCTTGGTATCAGGTAGCATCATGTCAAGAGGCTCTATCAATGGTGGACCAAGAGGCAAGCCCTCTTTATCTATTTCTTACTCTTCTTTCGCCTTTAAGCATTTTTGTCTATTTTTTATCTTTTGGTTCCTTGTTTCTTCTTCATGTTTTCTTGCACAGTTTTGAACCATGTTATTATGTCTGCCATGCAATTGATTCCAGAATCGCTCAATGTGCTTCCAAGTTGCACCTCCCAACCAAGATTTTTCATTGAATCTAGCTTATTTTACTTAAACTTGCTACCATCCTTGTAACCTCAAATTTATCAAGTGTTGCCCTAACTTTTCTTTGTCTTTATCATAGCAACAATGCATGGATTTGCTTTACTATCCACACACTCTTGCATATCAACTACCTTGCCAATACTATGTTGTCCCTTTCCTATCCCTCCTTTAGTGGACATGGTAATCTCCCCCAAACATTTATCATAATCCATTCCATAACTATCCACAAACCGTTCAGTTATATCAATGACTTTTAAAATCTTTGCCTCCATTGATGTGCTAACATTTTTATCTGAACCTTCCATCTTGTCTATTTTCTCATTTGTTAGCTTTTCTTTCTCATTTAATGGGTTTGGTGTCTTATTTTTTGGGTTTGTCATCTCCTCTTGGGTATCCATTGAATTCTTACACATTGATACAATATTAGTGCTACTAAAGTTTAATTAAATCAAGCACAGATACATGAAACATCAATCCATGCATATTATTAATACATAACATAACAAAGAAGAAAATTGATTGCAATGTCTTTGGTCATCCAATCAACCTATGGCAATTGTCTTAAACACTTTAAGCTATCCCTTCTTGAATTGACCCAAGATCCATTAGAAGTGTGCATGGGTGTGTCTTGGAATATGTTTGTGTGTGTGTATGAGTGATCATCTAGTATGTGTAGAGTGTGTGGAGAATGTTTAGAATGTATTTGTCTTAGAATGTATATTTGTATGTATGATCATCGACATTCATGAAGTGCAAATAGACCTTAGGTCAATTTACATTGTGTATGGGCATGCAACTTGTGATTGTGTGTGGTCATCAAATTGACCCAAAGTCAATTTGAACAGCCTAGCAATTGTGATTAACTCTCAGTATGTATTTGTCTTAGAATGTATATTTGTATGTATGCAAATGATCATCAACATTCATGAAGTGCAAATAGACCTTAGGTCGATTTGCATTGTGTATGGGCGTGCCACCTGTCATTGTGTGTGGTCATCAAATTGACCCAAGGTCAATTTGAACAGCCTAGCCATTGTGATTAACTCTCAATGTGTTTTTAGATATTTGAGTCATCATCAAACTAACCTAGGGCATGTTTGAATTGTGTTCTCAACACCATATGCTAGCACTTCTCAAAATCAACCCAAGGTCGATTTGAAGCATGTTTTAGTATGTCTTATTGTTGTGTTGCTTTGGGAAAACTCTCAAAATGTTTCTATGTATGAGTGATCATCTAATCGACCTAAGGTTGATTTGCAGGGTATATGTTTGTGTGTACCCTATGCTATCTCTTCTCAAATCGACCCAAGGTCAATTTGCAAGGTGTATGCAAGGCATGTAATGATATGATGTTCTCCCTTAGAGTGCATTTTGTTCTCACAAATATGTCTAAATGAAATCATCCTTTTATGAAGCTTCTCCCACTGAAGTTTTTCCCTCTACTTTTCTACATCGTGACTTCAAGCGACTTAAAATGCCTTAGAATTTGTGGGCACTACACCTCAAATCAATTTTGTATGTGTTCTCCTTTTCAAGAAAAAAAAATTATTGTGTGTCTTTATCACATCTACATAATTCCTAAATCGACCCTAGGTCGATTTAGGATGGTTCAAGTTACTAAATCAACCCTAGGTCAATTTGGAAGGTTTTAATTTCATAATTTCAAATTTTATTATTTCATTTTGTTTCAAGAAAAAAAAATCTTGTGTGTTTTTATCACATCTAGATAATTCTTAAATCGACCCTAGGTCTATTTGGAAGGTTCAAATATTAAATTTTCAAATTTGAATTATTTTATTTTTTAAATTTAAATTTGAAATGGAAATTTCAAAATCAAAATTTCATTTCTAAATTTGAATTTTGAATTTATACTTATATTTCAAACTTCACTTTCATTTTCAAATTTCAAAGGTGACCTTCATGTCTCACTAGGTTTTGAGTTTGCAATTTCTTATCTCAAGATTGTGGGATTCTAAGAGATGGAGAGCTTCCTTGGTGGCTAGTACTTGTCTTTTGTAGAGATTTCTAGGTAAGCTTGCAAACCTATTCTTTACAGTTGTAGATTTTATCAAATCTGCACTTGCAACAAGAAAAGTTTAATCTTTCCATTGACTGATGCATAGGGACAGATGTGAAGAGATCAGGAGAGAGATCGTGAAGCAAATGGAGAGATTGTGAAAGAAGATATACATCAGGTGATCCTTTTGGTTTAGAAGGTGTTCTTCAAAATTCTTTTCAGTTCTCTGTGTGAATGAATTCTTGAGAATGTGTATGTGAATGAAATACATAGAAAGAAGAGGCATGAGAGGTCATCTCGTAAGCTCGTACTGTGCTTGTGCATGAGCTTGTCTATGTCGTGTGACTTGTTCTGTGTCATTTTCATCATCATAGGAACCACGAACAGGAGGAAAAGAGTCAGTGGAATCCAAAGAGGTCGACATTCAAATGTTGTGTGTGTGTGTGTGTGTGATCACCAATATCCATGAAGTGCCAATCGACCTAGGAAACTCAAAACATATTCTCAATGTGTTTGTCTGTGCATGAGTGAACACCAAATGGACCAAAGATTTATTTGCAAAGCATGAGAATTGTGTTCAGTACCCTACTTCCAAAATTGACTCAAGGGCGTCAAGCAAGTTTGTGTGGGCATGTCTGAGAACATGTTTGTGTGTGTGTGCATGTGTGAGAGAGATGACCAACATCCATGAAGCGCAAATTGACCTAAGGTCCATTTGGGAACTCAAAATGCATTTTGAGTGTTTGTGTGTGTGTGTGTGTGTGTGTGTGTACTATGAGAGAGAGAGAGAGAGAGAGAGAGAGAGAGAGAGAGAGAGAGAGATCACTAGCATCCATGAATTCCAAATCGACCTAAGGTCAATTGGTAACAATAGAATCCAATATTTCAAATTGTCCTTAGCTCAATTTCAAAAATTGCTACCACGTGATCTTAATTCAAGACACACAATACCACACACGCATTCATAGGCGCACACATTGGTTTAATCCACATGCTCAAACTGGCCCAAGGTCAATTTTCATTGAATGGAGTTTGGATTTTTTAATATATGCAAAGCATGACAATTGTGTTCAACACCCTACTTCTAAAATCGGCTCAAGGATGTCAAGAAAGTTTGTGTGGATGTGTCTAAGATCATGTTTGTGTGTGTGCATGTGTGTGAGATAAAAGATGTTCTAAATGTGTTTGTGTGTGTGTGTGTGCATGTGAGTGATCGTTAAATCAACCTAAGGTCGATTTGCAAAGCCTGACGATTGTGTTTTATGCCCTACTTCTCAAATTGACCTAAGGTCCATTTCATATCTTAGAATGTGTGTGTGTGTGTGTGTGCGCGTGTGCGTGTGTGCTACCATGTGATCTTAATGCAAGGCACACACTACCACTCATAGGCACACACATTAGTCAAATCCATATGCTCAAATTGACACACTAAGCCAGAGAGAGAGAGAGAGAGAGAGAGAGAGAGAGAGAGAGTTTTAAAAGGTATAAACTGTTTCTTATCAGAAGTGGTTAGCTTCAATGGCTGATTTTTTAATCATTTTTCTTATCTAAGGGCCTATGCAAGGCTTGTAACATGATACTAAGAGGAAGAACAATTGGAAAGTAGAGATGACTGGGTGGGGAGAAAAGTATTCTTATGGTCACAACATCTGGAAACAAAGTTAGGGGAGGGTCACATACTTCTTATGCATCCATATGAAGAAATTCATTCTAAAGAGTTAGGGGATGATCACCTGGGGGGGCACTTCTCAAGTGATTATGCAAGATGGTGCTAGTAATCAGTCTATAGAGGATGGTCTTCATGTGAAGTTGCTAAAATGTCCAATAAAACAACTTACATTCGAGGATGGGAGTAGGTTGTTGCTAAGAGAACCTTCTGAAAATGAGGATAATATTGCATAGTTTTTCCTTTCTACTCTACTGATGACTTACATGGGCAAACATCAAACATCTCCAAAAGAAACATCCATATAAGATGATAAATAGGAAAAAGAAGGAAAAGAATGAAAGTGAAACATGGTTAGCCATGAAGACTACCCCTACGGCTATCCAAAGGGTTGCAACTATTGATTGTTGGTAAAGGACGTTGTTGTCAAGTTGCTGATAGAGAAATGGTTTTGAATGTGTGACAAAAATACTGGGATCAATGTTTTGCTGATCATGTGAATCACATTTACAACAACCTACAAACATCCAAGAGGGTTGAGGGCCATACAAGTGGATTGATGTTCTTCATAGGAAACTAAACAAGTTAGTCTATCAACAAATACAAGCACAATCTCCAAGTGCAACACTTGCTCTGAACTTAAAATGAAGCTAGAAAGAACAAAGATAGAAAGTGAGAGGGAACGGTTGTTACTAAAGAGACGAGCACATAGTTTGCAGCAAATGTCTTGCAAAATCCTATATTATGCATGGAGGTTATCTTTAGAGTTGGACCCAAAGTAGAATCTTTGCATCATTCATGACAAGATGGATCAAATGAAGACCTCATGGACATGGGCAATTGGCATATGGAAATTTGACAAATGAATTTGTATAAAAATGTGGCCCCCCAAGTCACCATCCTCACCACATTCAACACTTATATCTCTCTTGCAATAATTGCTAAGCAAAATAGAAAAACATATACCAACTATAATCATAGGAGACTTTCATATTCACTACGACAACTCAAGCACTGCAACACAACTTTGTACATTCATGACACAAAATAGCTTCAAAAAATTAATCCAAGAACCTACAACTACTCATGGCTCGACATTGATCACATTTGGAAAAACAACTTAAATGAAAACACAACATTTGGAACAAACTACATTTTATTTGTGTGACCACTCCCTTATCTACACCAACATTGACATAATAGGGCAAGCCTTATGAATGTAATTCATGTTGTTTTAGGTGCCTCAACAATGGGCACTCCTTGGACACCTTGTGGCAATCTGTAAAGACCCACAATTTGGGCAGTGGACATGTTTGCCACATCAGCTCAACTTGGCAGGCACCCTTAGTATGTAACCACCCTCAATAAAAAGCAATCTCAACTCTTCATCGAATCCCTTTTCATGTAAGAGCCCGCTCCAATATCCCCGTAGACCAACTTCCACAGGGGGGTGGCATTTTATGGGAGCATCCCCATAGCAAGTGATAGCCTCTTCCCCTGTAGCATCATCTTCCAAACTTGATCCTAGGGATGCTCAGGGTACCCCCTTAGACCTCGTTCAAGATCCTTCATCAATGCCATCGTCAATGCTGCCCTTAGCTCCACTACAGATTTGTTGGCACAATCTCCACACACAATCTACTCATCATAGGCAAAGGGGAGCACAGTCTCCACATACATTTTGCATGTCACAGGCAACTGTGTTTCAAGCGAGGTATGGGGACAATGACCAGTGATCTAGGCTGTCTAACAACACCCTACAAAAGAGTGTATGCATATTCACAAGCAGGGGTATGTGGGTGGCCTCTAAAGGCCCTAATTGTCCCTTTCATTTCTTATGAACTACCAGACATCTTTGTCACCAATGAAGGGCAATCTCAACTCTCTAATCTCCAACTCGAGAAACAAGAAAAGGCCCTAGCTATCCCTTTCATTTCTTCCGAGCTACTAGCCACCCTCTAGCATGCCTCCCCCACTCGGCGCCCTTGTGGCTCTAAGGAATTAAAATTCCTCTAGTTGTATTTTCAAGGAAGTCCTCCACAAGACTCCCCTTGATTGTCTAATCCATAGACTTGTTTTGTGCACCTTATTCCTTCATGTCTACAAGTCTTCAATCCTTTTCTCATCATTTTCTCCCACTTCATGACATGTCTCAACTCATTGCAAAGTTCACTATCCATTATCTCCCCACAATTTTGAAAGGCTTAAAGGACAATTTCTCTTGGAGAAATGGTGAGCGGTATTATAGTGTTTGCACCCCCCTACACATTAATGATTGCGAATCAAGAAAATTGTTCGGTTGTGAATATTGTTAAGAAGCACTTACTCTTTTTGTCGGCAATGTATTCTTACACATGTAAGTCTATACTATCTTTGTAACATGTTGCAATCCCTACTTCGAGTGTTGTTTTGTAAACATGCAAATGTTGGCAATGATAGTGATTCATTTTTTATGCAATGTAGTTCTTCGAGGAAGAGTATAGTGGCACTTAAGAGCCTTTTGTCGTTAACAATGTCTTTGTAATGGGAAGTTATTGCTCTTGTGTTAAGAGATTGCAATGTCATTTGTGTTTTTGTGTGGTTGGAGAAGTTTATTTGTTGTGAAGCCCATTTTCAATGACATCTCAATCGTTCGATTTCTTGCACAACATTTTTGTCGACTTTGATGTGCTTTTGTTGGATTGGGTTGTTGGATTGGGTTGATGAGGAAAAGATTATCAAGATTGTGTACACACAAAAGTGTTGTGTATGTAAGACCATGTGTCTTGAAGAAGGATGGGTCAAATGCGAGACAATCAATGGATAGACCTTGCGAGCGATGGATTGTTCTTGCAAGTTGCTAGTTGCAAGGGAAATTGATGTCTAGAGATTGTGTTCAAGTAGTCCTTTCCAATTTGAAATTCCCTTATTATTTGGTGTATGGGAGTCTAGTTGGAAGGGATGTTGATTTGGTAAAGGTTGGAGTTGTTGTAGCATGATTTTTTTCCAATATTGTTGTTGTTAAATAAAACCCAAACAACATGTGGTTCTGTGCTTGTAAAAGATTGTTTGAATATGCCGTGAGCACCATTGACAAGCCCGTCGAGAATGTCCAAGTTTCCAAAACATATTTCAACTATCATTCCGCAGAGGGTGTGATGCAACCCTGTAGCGTTCTTTGAACACGTTGGGATTGTTATTGTTTTGCTACATGTCTTATGCCTTTTGTCAATTGATTTAAAGATGTATGGATCCTATTGAAGTAATGTGAAAACCTCCTCATTGTGGGCATCTTTTGCGGCGTTTGTGTAGAATAAGTGAGGTACGTTTTGTTTTTCTATCGGTTGATGAAGATATTTATTGTTAAGATAGGAGATATCTTGTAGAGTGTGATCCCCAGTCCTTACTCGATTCAATAGTTCTATGTAAGTTCTATCCTTTTGCTGCATTGGTGTGATTAGTTCATAGAGAAGAACATTGTCCTTCCAAAAGGATGACATTGTTGTTGACTTTGATGAGTCCTCCATGAATATCCATGAGTCTTTTGTAGGACTTGCTTGGCATAGATCCCCACACAGGATAATGTTAATCCCCCCAAAGGGCTTGAGATGATTGTGTTTTATCCCGCGCAGGCGCATGTCAACTACAACTAGTGTGCTGTGTCCAATCAGGGAAACCTCGTCGAAGACAATGAGTTCAAGATCTTTGTATAGTTGGGATAGCTCTTGAAATTTTTCCATTGATACACTTGTGTAATGGGATGCCATGAGTGGTAAATGTAGTATTGAGTGTATAGTTGTGCTGCCAATGTTGAGAATGCTACTTTCCCTATGTATGTGAGGAGTATAATTTTTTAGAGTTCAACATTTGTTGTTTGTATGTGTGAACAGTGCCACAAAAGTGCTTGTACAATTAGCAGGAGAACAAATGTTTTTCATGTACCTTCATTGCCTATTAAGAAGAGATGATGTGATGTCGTGGGTTTGCATCTTTTCTTTAGCATCTTTTCTTCAGCATGATGTCTTCAAGAAGCAAGCGTTGTTCTTTGTTTAGCATCCTTAAAGTGACATAGTATTCTATATTATGCATCATGTTGTACTTTGGCAAGGACTTGTCTTGATGTTGAGTTGACCACATTATTTTGCATATCAATTCTAATGTTGTATTTATCGATGTTTTTAAATGTAGATGTAGTAGTTGAAGATAATGTTGTGGAGGAGTTAGTTGATCTTGTGGGGAATTTTGGAAGGAGTTTGATAAATTTGCTCCAATTTGGATCTATGATGTGTTTGTTGTGATATTACATGTCGTGCCATGTTTGTGTACTTTCATTAAGAGTGGTTTTAGTATTTTGATATGGAAGAAATAGACTGCATTTCTCTCTGTAGTAGTTTTCTGGATCATGTACTTGGCTATAGTTATTGAAGTGGATGATTTGCCTTTTTCCTTTTTTCGGCCTTTGATGGGGAAATTGTGTATTCACTTGCAAATGTTGCATTCACATGTCTTGGAGGCTACTTGTGCATTTCAAGTACTTTGCCATAATGTCATCAAAGAAGACGGTACTTTTTGGGTGCAATTAATGTAGTTGTTCTCGGTGTTTTAGCAAGTACATGCATTTTTTTGGAGGGTTTGTGTTGCTATATTGAAATTGTCTTGTGGAGGATGAGAATGGCAATGATAGAGCCAAATATAGAACTTATTGCGAGCTAATATGTTGAGTGTTGAGGATAGTGTTGCCGACTCTACGAATTCAATCATTTGGTGTGGCGTTGGTTGCAATGCTTTGTGTCAAAGCTGTTTTAATTGCTTCTATCATTTCCTTGTCTATTTTTGTTATGTATGATGTGCAGTATGCTACTGCTCCATGTGGATTTAGAAATTGAATATATGTATTTGCTCCCCATAACTTTGTCAATGTTGGATTTAAATTGTTTGTGTAAATGTCTTTTGGTTGCCTCGTCAAAAACAATGTAGACGTCGTTTTTTCTTCCAACAAGAAAGAGTTAATTTGTTTCATTTTTTTCTTGAGGATTTTGTGGTTGAAATCATCTTGCAATGGTAGTAATACTTGTGTAGTTCGCATAGGTAGATGTGGAAATCCAAATCTTCATTTGTTTTTCCGCCTGAAGCATGTTTTTCAATGTTTGTGTGTTTGTATTTCGTGTTTGTCATGCGGGAAATGATTGATATCTGTTGAGATGTATTTATCAACGAAGGCTTCAATGTCATGGTTGGATGACTTTCCAAAAGTAGGTGCATTTTGAACCCACAAGAGCCCATGATCATGTTGGCTTCCTCCATTTTAAAATTTTGTTACAAAGAAGAAGTCGTGTACCTTTCCTAGTAAGGTGTCATCCTTCTTTAGCGATGTTTTAAGTGCTTGAAATTTATGCACATAATATTGTGCTGTTGTCACTAGGTCTAATCAAATCAAATTACGTGTTTCCAAATTTGAATTCAAATTGTTTGTCACTTGTGATGGGTTTACTTGTTTTAGACAATCTAGTAGCGGTTGCCAAAGTTTCTCTGCTCTGCAGATAGTGTTATGAAGAAGCATGGGGGCCCCAATTGTCTTAACATTGTAAATGGGTTTTTCTTGAGATGGTACTTGTAGTCAATGGAAGTTCTTAGGGGTGTGGTCACGAAATCCTATGTTTGATTAAAGAAGATTTTCAATATTTGTATCCAAGAGAGCATCCTTCACTTGTAGCGTTTTTCCCTTTGTTTGTGCTTTTCGCATGCGTATCCAAGATGACAAAAGTACTTAGCACACCAAAATTTTCATTGGTTTGAAGAAGAGGTTGTCTATTGACATTGTGAACCGCAATTGACATTTGTGAGTTCCCAACAGGTAATTCTTTGGTAGGAAGTATGATCAGGGATGTTGTAGTTTTGTTGATGGCCAAAAAATAGTTTGGGGTATGCTAGTTCCTTACAAAATTTGTCTTTGAAAATACTCAATGGCGGAAAACCTTCAGATGGAGCAACACAATAGCTTGATCTTCAAAGTCAACAACTTGTTGGCTTGCATATATTCCGTCAACTAAAGTGCCAGTTGTATAATCCTCTTCTTCTATTGGAATGGGGTCTTCCATGCTCTTTTGCAATGCTTCTTCATCTTGTTAAGAGTTTTTAATGTGATTCTCCCAAACAAGATTGACCTTCACATTGTATTTTCCATATAGAGGAGTGGCTAGCAACTCCATTAAGGCCAGCATAGTCAAATTTGGTCGCACAACACCACTCATGTAGCTATGTTTATAGGATAGCTTACACTTAATTGCTATTGCGACTCTGTCATTTTGTCCCATGAACCTTGGAAATGCACGTTGGGCTCTATCAACATCTATAAACACATTTACAACACTTCCATGTATTCCATATTGACCTTCATATGAGAGCTCGCGAATTTGTGCAAATGGTATTCGAATGGAAACCAAGTGAGCCTCCAGCTCGTTTAGTTTGTTTGTGGATATTTTGATTTCAGTCATTCAAATATTTTTCTTGTTTAGCAATGGCATATTTGCTTTTGTTATATCTTTGTAGCAAAGATAACGCAAGAAATTATTTTGTGATTGGGTTGATGATATATTTACTCCATTACTTTGCAAGAATATTGCCATATGTTACTTGAGCTTCTTCAACTTCAACAAGAATTTGAGTGAGCCACAACAAATACATGGGAAAGCATGAGCATCCAAGATTTTCTTGTTGTATTATTCTTGATATACATTCTTGTGTCTTTTTCTTTTTCATCCCACAAAACCTTTTTCCAGATGCTGATGCTTCTTTTAGTGAGTTTGGTGGGTCTAACATAGAACTAGGCCCAAGAACAACTCTCCTCATTTTGTATATTTTGTTTAAAGTTGCTTGCATTGTATAATTACTTTTCAAACATGTTTGGCCAAACAAGGAAGCAATCTCTTTTGCTGGCCAAGCAAGGGTTTTGCAACACTATTTGTTGTAGTTGACTTTCATCTTCTTTGTTCCACAATTTGTTGTAGTTTACTCATCCTATTGTGACTTTGTTTTGAATGTTCACTCCATTGTAGCATAACATAGCAAATGATGTACCAAAGATGAAGTTAAATCATTTGAGAATGTCAACAATTAGCACAAGAGATGTTAAAGAAGTTTCAACATAGTTTCAATTGTCAACAAGGACTCCTTAGAAATTGTTTAAAAGATTTGTCATGGAGCAGTGAAATTGTCACAATAAAAGACAATGCTCTCAAATAAAGTAGTTATCAATTGTTCATAACTTAGAGTTGGGAGGGGAATTGTAGAAGAAAAATGAGGACATTTGTGTTAATAGGGTTTGCATCAATAAAATCTTTGTTTTTTGCAAATCGCCTCTTTTTAATAGGTAGTTCTATGTCCATAGTGTGATCAACAAAATCCCAAAAAGAAATGGATGACTTCAAAAGTACATTGAAAGGAAATCTCTTGCTGGAAACATGGAAGTACAAATAGAATAGCTTATGATAATGAAAGCATACATCATGCATTCGGTTCGAATGCAATGACAAAGCTGGAGCTATTAATAGTGAAGCTTCCACTAGGTTTGTAAGTTTTGAGCTTGCTACGTGCCATCATAAGGTCTACATGAACTAGAACTTGCTCTCCATTGCATTGGACTATGTCTCCTGTCAAGCTAGCAACTTGCTCCACATTTTCGGGGCCCTTGCAAGAGTAGCACAATAGGCAAAGTGGGTCTCTGCTCACACGAAATCCTCCACAAGTCTTGCACATGTGCTCCACAAGGTCAACATTCACATTTGTAAAGTACAAAATTCCAAACACCTGCAATTGTGAAACAACCTCCAAGTGAGTATTTGTTGTGTTATCAAACATACAAATTGTAAAACAAAAATAGGTACCTTAGTCCCATAGCCTAGTCGAGAAACTTGGCTAGTGAAAGCTAATTGCAAACCAGCCTTGGTTGGACCATTGGGGACGTCCACCAAAATGGTGAAGTCAAACACACAAATTGTATTTTTTGCCGTTAAGAATGAAACATTCTTTAAGATGTACATAACCACACCCTCCTCGTTAAACTCTTGCACAAGTTGAGTCAATGTGGATTTTATTTCATTGACGAAAGATAGCTACACAATAGATCCCACCCAAACATGAGCCAAATGTCTTGTAATGTTGTTCAAGTTAAAAAATAACAAGGACTTCAACTTACTGCAGCTCTGTTCCTCATCTCGTGGTCCATCTGCAACAATGATTTGATCCAACATCCCTTCTTCATTTGCCACTTTGATGATCACGATTGCAATAGTTCCCATCACATTTGAAATATTTAATTTGCCAAAGTTAATCATCTTAGTAGCCCAAGAGTTGAATGTGCAAAGGGAATGGTTAGGTAACAAACGAAGATTTCCTTCAAAAGGTTCTCCTTTAATGATGCATGTTGTTGCATCAACAAGTAGACAGAATCTACAAGTTCTACCTTCTGTTGGGCCTCTCAAGACAATAGTCACTCCTTCTATTCTATAGAACTCCCCAATTTGCAAGAGATTAACAAATTGATGAATGTAAGTGGAAGGAATGAGCAATGTGGTTGTGTGAGAGTAGAACCTATCAGCAGAGTGAAGTCTCCTTTCAAGAATGTGGGATACTTTGGATTTGTTACTTTGGAAGTACCATACTTTCAAAGCAACTTTCCCTCAAAAACAAATCTGAGGGGTGCAATTTGATAGAGTTGAGTTATGCTAAGCAACACTAAAGAATCCCCCCCCGCTACAAAGCTCTATTTTGGTATCCTGAAATGTCGAAACAAAATGAAAATATTATGTTGTATTTACAGAATCATGCAGAGAAACCATATTTATTTTTGCCTCTGTTGTAGGGTCTTCAATGTATGGTTTCAGTCTGAAGCCATTACTAGTTTGTCAAATGGATTACCATGGAGATCTGAGAGAAGAAATGTCCCTTGTTCATATGCCTCAAGTACTCTAAATGGACCATCATATCTAAGCTTGAATTTTCATGGCATTTTTCCCAGTTTGGTGTTGAACATCAACACTAAATCTCCCTTTTTGAAAAGCTTAAACTTTATGTTTCTATATATCCATGCTCCTCTTCTTCTTTGAATAATGTCAACTGTGTGAGAGCTTGTCAATCTATCCTCATCGAATTGTAAAAGCTGCTCCAATCTTGCATTTATGGAGTCTTCTAGGGAAAGTTTGTTGTCAATTGCCACTTTAAGACTTCCTACAATAAATTCCATGGGTACTACTGCCTCACATCCATACACTAGCCTGAAAGGTGTTAATCCTGTGGCTACTTTGTGAGCTATCCTTAGTGCACGTAGTACTATTGCTTTGGCTATGGATGGAAAATTATGGGGTGATGGTTGCAAATTTGTAGCATAATTAGGGCCATTGTGAGAGTTAACCTCATCATTTTCTTCCTTGCACATCAATTGTTTGCTTGCTGCAAGTACAAATGTGAAAGGAAGTAAGGTACTACACTATTTAGAGTAACATTGATTGAAAAGCATTAGCATTGTCATTGCATTTCTTCTTGTAATTCCAATTTACTTGCACACTGTTATTGCTCTCACAAAGCATATCACATTATCATGTAACAAGTCAAATTGCATATTGTTAAACTTTCCAAAGACAAAAAATGGAAACAATGATAACTTCTCATGTGACTTTAATTCTTCAGTGTCCTCAAATGTCAAAATTCAATATCCACAAAGAAACCATACTACGAAAGAGAAAACGTCTACATTTGAAAGTATTATATTTGTCAAAGACAATGTAGTTCTCACAATGCTCCAAATTGGCAATTCCAACATAGTAGATGATCAGTCAATGATTAGAACATTGGTCATGCCTCTTTTGGATGGGGAAGCTTTAGGTTCTTCATGTTTGGAATTCTTAGGCACACTTCTAGGTTGCACATGAGATGTTATCGTAGATTTAAAACTAACATACTTCGGGTTTTCGCGAACAAGCTTCTTCACTGATACAAAAAAAAAAACCCAATTCAATCAAACAAAATTTCTTGAAAGGCCAACCAAAAAAATAATAATATTGAAATTACCTTAAGCATAAGCTTCTTGTGCCACTTCTTGGAAGGAATGCTTCAATGAACAATGTGGAGTTTTCTTAATAGTAGCTGAATTTTTCAAAAGATTTTCTTTTGGGGGCCTACTTGGACTACCAACCACCAATGGAGTTAACCTTGGACTAGGTGGTGATGCATTCTTTTTAGTGTACGAGAAAGCAAAGCCAGCAGGTGTACCTAAACACAAGAGTTATGTTGTGAAGTAATAAAGGTCTATGCGCAACAACAAGAGTTATGTGTGTTTCTTATGATTGTATGCGCCTTTGTGGCTATGCGCAATAACAAACAAATAATGTACGCTTTTTGCATTTAGAGAGTATGTACTTCAAAGTTTCTATCACTGTATGTGAAAATAAGGTTCATGGGAAAACGCATGTAGATTGAGAACTTCTTTTGCCTCATGGAGACGGACAGCAAAAGTGGCTCATTAAAATAGAGCAAAGTGGCAATGACAGAGAACAAAAAGCAGTTTGTAGGATTACAGCGGTGACTCCAAAATCGAAAGAAATCAATTGCAATTCTGGCACTTTAATCGACCCATCTGCCTTTCTATCAACACAATAAATGAGTGGCTACTCGCCTGGCTCTACTCACTGATAGCCAACTCAATCAATACCTTAACCTCACGAAAAGAAGGCACGACTCTGCTCACCGCCAGCCAAGTAAGTTAAACCTCACGAAAAGAAGGCAGAGGCGATACCCGAAAGTGAATGGCCGAAAGATACTATATCAGAGAACAAAACGCAAACAAAGCTTCAGTTGTGGAAGTAGAGAACGAAACGACAAAGAACCTTAAGTTCTAGAGTACGCACCGTGCAAATAAAGAATGAATGCAAAAAAACTCATCACTTACGAGAAATGCAATTGGATACCATTAAGACATTGCATGCATATACCGTGGACTAAGTCCAGAGACAAGTAACAGTTGTATACCAAGTCCAGACAAGTAACAGTTGTACAAGTGGGCTGTGGGCCAATCGTAATTTTGGCATGCATAACAGAGGAGCACACATGGACTAATAAGAATTTTCGCATGCATAAGACGATTTTTTGCTTTGCAAATTTGAGGCCGTTGCTTAGGCTACCCCTAGGGCAGGCCAAAAATGGGAATGGTGGGTTGTCATGGGAAGACCTTTATAGACACACACTGCTTGCCTGCAGGTGACAAGAATTCATTAATGAGTGGTGGGTAGGGATGGAAAGAGCCCATTGTGGGGGAGAGCATACGGGTGGCTAGTTTACTTGGTGAAGACTTTGGGCTTGGCTTGGCAGACTTGGATCCATGCATTGTAGGCGGGTTGGCATTGTGTAAAGCATTCACTGCCTGCCATTGTTGTCAGTGGTTGAAATGCTTGATGATGGCAGGGAGGTGCTTAGTGTGTCAAGGCCGTGAGCTTGGTCGCAGGACCATTGTGTAACAGCTTGTTCCCATGCTCTGCCACTCAGCAAATATGTTGATATTCACCCGTGCTTGACTTGTTTCCATGCTTTAGATGTTGATGCCTTGTTGGAGATAGCCAAAGTGGGTTTCTACCCTAGCATTGCGGGGCAAATCGCCTAATTTGGAGAGCTTGCTTGCATCACCTATATTCCCACGATGCAAGAATGGAGGCACAAGCAATCATGGGGACGCTTCCCAGGCCGAGCTGAGTTGCGCGAGGGGGCTGGCAAATGTGCCAGTATTCTCCAACGCGGGAACTCTCAGGCAATGATGATCTCCAGCAAGCAAACGTGGGGAACGATTGTCACGCCGGGCTGGTGAGTTCCGCCAGGGGGCTTGCAAATTTGCCAGCATTCTCCAACACAGGAACTTGCTCTAGACACCCTGACTTGTGATGTCGCCCCACATCTTGGAGCCTGTGTTTCCCCATGTGAGCATCTGGGTGCGGGTGCTGCCATTCTTTTGGTTCCCACGAACCTTCATGATTTGGGTGGATTCAATCTTGCATTACAGGTGCACCAGGGAGCTCTACACGTGCTGCCAGCCAGATTCCGGCGTGCATAAGCTCTATCCGATCGGAGTCCGTAGCAGCAAGCAGCAAAATGCTCTCTATAAGGGATTAATCCAAAATGCAATGAATTACTACTATATGGAAGCTGAATGAAAAAAATACCTTTGTTCCAAATGATCTGAGCGCAAGGAAAAGGGAATTTAGTCGTTCCAAATGTACCCGCAAGCTTGTTGGAAAAATGTCTCCACCTACTCACACATGGCTGGTAGATGAGAATTAGCGATGGAGTGATGCGGGAGGCAGAACGGGATGCCACGAGTTCTTTGCTGGGAACGGGATGCCCTAAAACAAAGCACGCTACAGGTACCGTCGCGTACGGGTAGGCTGGAGCCTGGAGATGCAGCTGAGAGATACCATTGCGTACGAGATACAGCCCCTTGACATAGTCTCCGAGAGGGTCGTTCAGGAGGCTCTAGATACAATAGTGCAAGCAAACGGCACGATGGTGGCTGGAGCTCATTGTTTGTCAACGATAAGGGATGCAGAATGGGAGAGAAGTGCAGCAGGGGACCAAAATATCGTCGCGTGAATTTGCAAATGAGAGATACTATCGCCGAGGTAGGCTGGAGCCTGGGGATGAAGGGCTGGCCGGCGCTGGAGTCTGGAGATGGTCCGCAGGGGCGTCATCCTGCGTGGGCACGGGAACGTGGATGCGGGTGCCAGAAAAAGACGGCACGGTAGTGGTGCTTGTGGGAACAGGCGCTAGGAACTTAGGAAGGAGGTGTGAGTGACGAGGAGTTGGAACACGAGGAGACGGAGGGGGACGCGTGGCGGCAAGAGCACCCTTCAAATATACGAAGTTGGCAATTGAAACACTAAATACAAGCTACGACATGCTAAGCAGCAGTAGTAGCTTACGCTCGATTGGCTATGGCGTCCTAGCTTATCAGAAGACAAGCTCTGGCTATGGCGATCACGCTCTCAGCTCCCATGGCTATGGCTATCAAGCTCTCCCTCCCTCTCGCTGTGGCGATCTAGCTCACCCACCGAAGCCCCTCTAGCTCCCCAGCTCACTCGCTATGGCTTATCTTGCTCATTGCCATTAGGCAATCTAGCTCACTCTCACCACCATACCGCCCGCCATCGCCAGCTCCACCCGTCCTCCATTCCTGCCCCGCTCTGCCTCCCCTCCATTTCCATGAGCTTCCCCTCCCCTTAAATTTTCTGCCATGGCTTGCTGCCATTTGCTTTGCCTCCTTCCCCCTAGCTCCTCCTTCGCCCACCTCCCCTTACGCTCCCGCCTTGGCCATGTTCACGTCCGCAGAGCTCTCCTCACGGCGCCTGCCATTCCACGGTTTCGACGGATATACGCGTCTGCCGATGAGCAGTCCGATGCAACCACGGTTCGTGTCGCCAAATTTCGACTTGAGTTTTTTTCCCCGAATAAACAAGCACCTGGATGCTGTCAAACATAGTTCTAAGGCTCCCTCTCCTCTACCGTGCTTGTAAACAGCTGATAATCAATACGTTGTTGATGAGGTTGTTGCTTCTGTGAGGAATTCTATGGTAGCACGCGATCTGATTGGCAAATTAATGCGAGAATAAGTGTCCATGCCGGAAACGGATTGACTAGTAAATGTTGTCTCAACTCGGAAAAATTGGAAGCATGCTATTATTGCCCCGCAAAGCCCATTTCGTGACAGTCCAAGAATCACCCTTTCTTGGTCCCACACCCTTACCGTTCTTCAGTTGCCAGGTTAAAAGTTTCTCACATTTCTTCCCTAACTTGGCTTCAAAACAACAGTAAGAAAGTGGTTATAACCACAAGGTGAACCGCCAGTCCTTTCATTAATTTCTTTAAAGTAGGTGCCAAATTGTCTTTAATTTCTTCCAAGTAGATGCCAGTTTGTCATTAGTACTTGAGGGATGGGCCCCTAGTGTTGACCTAGATACTTCCCAAAATTGTCAAGTAAATGCAACAGTCCTGCCTAGCAGGACAAAGGTGGAGAGAAAGAGAGAGAGAGAGAGAGAGAGAGAGAGAGCGAGAGAGAGTGTCGGGAAGTAAATTTGGAGGATTCCAATTATGTGTACGAATGAATGGCAGGTAGTCCTCCCCCAGGTCCTCCTTTTCGGCCCCTCTGGCTAAGATGATCCCTAGTGCGCTACTTTCAATGTTCATTACAGCCATCCCTTCCCAACTCTTAGAATTACAGAGTTGGCTGGCTGAACAGGAGAGACCTGGGCAATGAGTGCTATCGAGGGTTTGAGGCGGTCTTGCAATATGCTCTTTGGCTCTCCCATGATTCCTCATGTGCTAGTAGGTTCTTCTTTCTGATGAGGTTCTAAAGCACGTCTGTGATTTGCTCCTGTGAGCTTGCATCCCTGTAGCCTCATTATCATCTGTCCACAAGGGGAGGAAGCTACAGTCACAGTGGAATTAACCTTTGATCTCATAGTAGGGACTACACCTAAAGATCAATGATCCTCAGTCTTGACCTCCTCCATGTGGGTGCCTGGCTGGGGGGATGTGTATGAGAGAGAGAGAGAGAGAGAGAGAGAGAGATGATGATGATGATATATTAGTGTCCTCGGGACATGACCTATGGGACCTAGCAATAACATTAGGAGGGTTCAATTCTTATGCATTTGGTCATGATTTGTTGTTGTGCTCAAATAGGAGACATAAAAAGGTACCTAGGAGATGGGGATTTCTATGTCTGATCTCAAGAAGTTGAGATACATTGGTACATTGGGTAATCAATGCTGGAAACTGCACTCTAATATGGGCATAGGCTGGGCAAGTGAGTGTGAAGTGTTCCTCATCTTTGATGTCATGACCTTCGCATAATGTGTAGACCCGATCTTCTTTCTTTCTTTCTTGAGGTTTTATTAACGTCTGTGGAGTCCTAAGAGGCCATGAGACCAAATTCAAACCAAATCATGAGGAAAACCCCTGTTACAGGGGATTTAGAGGCGTCTAGCACACCTGTAACTGTATAATGCCAAAACTTAAAATAGAAGCATTTGTAGTTAGTGATTCCTGTCATGTGTCATCCATAAATAACCACTGGGGGTCCCCCTTTGAGCCCTGGCGCCATTGGAACATTTTCAAGTTTGCCCGTTGTCACCCTCTTGCTCTCCATGAGGCGCACCTGTGGGCATTGCGAGGTAGCTGATGCTGTGATGTTGCAGTGAGCCATTTCCGTGTTCGTTTCTGCTAGTTGCATTTTGTAGTTCTTATGTTTCTGCTGCTGCAGATCTTCTAGCTCTTCACCTTGGCATTTGCTTGCACAACTTGCTTCTTATTCTCCTTTGTTTCCATCTCTAGTGCACGTAACTTTTCTTGCATTTCTATGCAAATTTTTTTCACACATCTGGTTCATAACCGGCATTATTGGGGCAGAAAGCTGCTGCTGATGTATCAAAAGATCTAGTCCTTACTGGGGCTGTGGCACCCTTTTCTGTGATACTTTGGGGCATTTTCTCTGCATCCGGAGTTGCATCCTTGGATCCTTTCTCAGCAGTAACAGGCTTTGATCCTGTCATTGTCTTGATCACTTTGTTTCTGGACCGTTGACAGGAAAGCTGTCAGTTTCTGACCCACTTCTGAGTTTCCTGTTGTTCAGGTCGGCATCACTCATGACCTGTGATGAGCAGCAGTGGTTTTTGCAGGAAATATGGCTGGCTTTTATCTGTGAGAGAGTGAGAGAGAAAGGGGGGGGGGGGGGGACAGAAGATGTTTGCTGCACACACAAATCTATTGTAGCTGTCGAGCTCTGGTTGTGGTTGCAGTCCTTGAATTCAGAGTGGACAAAACAGTCTTTTGCTGCAATTTCCAAAAGCCTGCTTCGATAGTTGCAGTTGATTATTTGTGTGTGTGAGGAAGAAGATCAACACTGCCTGTTGCTGGAGCATGGACAATCATCGAAGCTTACAGCACAAGAAATGGCTTGGGCACTCGGCTCCACCTGTCTCACATGCGTGCTGCTTCTCTGTTCTCTCTCCTATCAGTCATCTCTTGGTTTGTGATAGACAGGTCTAGCTCCCCCCATGGGGGCTGTAACCTCAGGTTGATTTCAGTTCTTTAGCCGCATAGGCTCTGCAGACGTTAATAAATCTTTCTTTCTTCTCAAGGGGGGCATCACCCCCCTTCTTTGTCCCTTCTGCCCATCCCTTCTTCTAGGAAACTGTCTAGGCAGGCATCTGAACGCCTTATCTCCTTTCATGCTGCATGGACTCCAAATGGGGTACCTGCAAAGCAGGCCCCTCTCTTTCCAATCCACAAGCCTGCCACAAAATGGCAGACCTTGAGGAAGAGAACGGCAGATCAATGGCCAATAAGTTACTGTGTGAGAGAGAGAGAGAGAGAGAGAGAGAGAGAGAGAGAGAGCTTGTGTCTTTCAACTTGTGTGCCCTGTTTGATAAATGTGTTATTGTGTTTATTGCAACGCGCTAATTTCAGAGATGGTTATGCACAGGTTTCCGTCAGAACATCCGATCAAGAAAAGGAGGAGCTGGCTGCCAAAGTAAATACTTCTCCACAATATATGGACGACTTGTTTTTCCTTCATGCATACAAATTTGTAAAGAAAAATGTGCAATGAAGGCCTAGTTTATGGATAACACAGTACTTACCAGGTAACTGCATCGCAAAGGCCAAGCACAGTATTAAAACCCACTGGGTACTTGCCATTTCGTCTGAGACTACTTTTGCTAAACTCTCTCTAACAAAGCTCTTTTAATCCTGGTCTGTAAGATTGAAGATTACGAAGACAGATATAGATTTTGATTATTTGTTATCAGTTGGCAGCTGCAGAAGCAGAGGCTGAGGCATTGAAGAAGGAGCTTGCAGCAAGGAGGGCTGACAGAGACGTTGATCTTGCTAAGCTAAAACCAGCAATGCCAGAGAAGAGAATTGATGGGACAGGATATAGAGAAACCCTGTTCTCAGGGCCAGGAAAAGACAGTGGTAACTAGCCATTATTAAGCCTTGGTTAGTTTGATTCCAATGGTGCTGCTCTTAATTATTTTTTGAAAAGTTAAGTTTAGTTTCTACTGCACAATTGCTCGAAATTTCTTGTTAAGTCTGGCCAGCATCTTGCTTGCTCTATTGGCACATCGGATCTCTATTGAAATTGACTCATCACGAACCAGAGGATTTTTTATTGCTTTTGCCCTTTCCGTAGCCCCTTATTGCACATGCATTTTGCTTTTCTACATCTCCAACCCCAGCCCATTTTTTCTCTTATCCTGTTCCTTTGTTCTCATCGATGTATAACATGTAAATTTCCAGGGGTATCCGAAAAGAAGCCAAGCACATGGGGCCTTTTAGAGACAGAATTATTTCTCTCTAAAGGAGCTCCAACAGAAGGTTCAGCCTTGGCAGGCCCGGCCATGGATGATGGGACCGATGAGATAGTGACCCGCCGCTTACTCATAGGAGTAGGAATAACAGTATTGGCAGTGGCTTTGTCCTTTGTAAGTTTCTTTACGCAGGACATTCTCTTTTTGCTTTAACTTGAAGACAGTCAGCTGGATTGATTGGAGGAAATGCTGTTTCTTCATATTTCTTTTATAAATTCTGTTTTTTAAGAATTTCCTCTTTCTGCTTGTCATTTTATTCTGTGTATCTTGAAATTTTTGATTCAAGTGAGGAACCATGTTTGAGGTGACTTGTTTGGTGTTTTTCACTGTGATTTCTGAACTTATTTCCTAAGCTGTTTTCAAGGTGATTAGTTGAAGCTTCCGGCGGGATTAGTGAAGCCACCACAACCTCTTTTCTTTTATCTTAGTCCAATTGTTCACCTTCGTGAAGAGCTCAAGTTGATTGAAGAGGCTAGCTCTGGTAACATGAGATCCTACTCCTCTTTTTTTTGTTCTGGATGCCATCAGATGCACAAACATGCATGAATGATTTTGAGGTTACCTGGTAACAATAGGTGATTTTGTGGTCTTTAGAAGCTAACTCTGTGAGGCAAAGGCTACAAAGGGCAATGGATCCAGCAGATATCTCCAAGGATACCTTTCTAAGGTGCAAATTCAAAGATATGTCCTTTTCTATACATTAAAGCATACATGGGCTTAGTGTATGCATAATAGCATTAGTAATAGGGATTCTTATTACAATGTTGCAAATGCTGACGGAATATTTTGCTTGTCAGTGCTGCAGGATGGCTTGATGGAGATGATGCAGATAAGGCTGTTGCATTGACTTACAAAATTTTTGATTATCTCAATCAGGTGGCCATCTCTAGCCCAAAGCTCTTAAGACAAATTGCGAGTGATGGTTTCTATCCCTTTTCCTTTTCACGTGTGACATAAGGTTCAGACTTGGTAAGCTTCTGACAAGGGGACTTGGATATTCCAGTGGTGCAAATCCATGACTCGTCTTGAAGAATGCAGGCGTATATGACAGGATTTGTACTTTGTTGGTCCTTGGCTGCAAGTTATTTTGTTACTAATTGCCAGGGCTGTTGTCCACCCTGCTTGAACTGGGCAAGTCAGAAATGACTAAGAGTAGTCTCATCGCCGATGAGACTACTCTTACTGACTTGTCATGTGTGTCGCTATACCTACTTACTCGACAGGCCCTTCTCACCTGAGTGAAGACTTTATTGGTTGATATCAGAGCATATACTAGGTGATGCTAGGTGAGTGATGCTTCTCAACAACCATGGTACCACCTACTTATTCTACAAGGAAGCATTCATGTCTATACTGGTGCAAATTTATTGTGGAGCAACCTTGTGACTTAGGCAAAGCATGGGACTCCTACTAACCTAGTAGAACACTTTTACGGATATACAAAGCTATACAACAGCACGAGTCATTGTGGAAGCACTTGTGCAATTTGACACTTGAATTAGTTATCAAACAGATTTATATCTAAAAGACAGTAGGTGCAACTAGTAAAGTTTCACTCATTTAAGATAATGGCAACTGGTGTAATGCAAATCATAGCACAATGTGCGGAGAAGTGTCCCTAGCATCAAGAGGAGACCATGAATGTACAGGGGATACTCCCATTCCCAACATCCAAGATTACACAAACCTAGCTAAACAGTCGACCACATCACAGGCAACATTTTTTAAGATCCATCCTCAACTTCACAGCCACACACCCTCGATCATGGATTCCCAAGCACAACCCACTTATGGAATCCCTTCAAATATACTATGTCTTGGTTAATGCCGTGATGGCACAGCTGAGAAAATAGCAGGATGCCAAGTTGTAAGAATCGTGAACTGCCATGTCAAGCCAGGGAGGTGTGGCGTGTTGTACTTGGCGACAATTGCTGCAATCGACAGTGGGAAGATGTATAATGTGGTCAGCATAATGAATTAAAGGGGGGAAAGTTTTTGATTCTGAGAATAGAAGTAGGAGGAAGAGATACCATTAGCAGGCCTCACTATATAATACCCAGCTGTTGGAGCAGCATGAAGGATAACGAGCAGTTTGCCACAATTTGAGTTCATCTCCTCGCTGGCTGCCTTTTCGTATGAAGGTAGCATGTGCGGTTTTCTAGCATAAAGGCGACCTCATGCGGCTGAAGTGTGGGACAATTATGAGGTGTTCCAATTCTTTACGTGTCTTATCTTCTCGCTAGTTTGTGTCAGACTCATATGTGTAAACATGGAATTGACGTTGTTTGGTGTATTTTATCTGGGGTTGGACGGGTCTCAGGCTCTATTGTAAGCTTGAATGCAATACTGATGGAGAGGTGATTTCATGTGATCATGGCAATGGCCTCACAATTGGTTCATGCATAGATCTTTTAGACTTTTGTTCTTGGGAAAGTTCCACTTGAGTAGAGGCATCTATCTCGGTCTGAGTGGTGGATGTGTGCACCCCAATCACAAGGGGCAGTTCTTCCATGAGAGGCAAGATCTGTTCTTCTTTGATTGCACATGGCATTGTGCTAAATTTGGTGTTCTACCACAGACACGTCTACCTTGGCTTGCTTTGTGTTGGGCTGAGTTGACTTGATCTGCTGTTGCTTGTCACCATACTTGTAGGATATTGCAATAATCTGGGCCAGCCCCTCCCTTTACGTGCTGAGGAGTGTTACCAACTATGTGGATTTCTGGATTTGGTGTTGGCCATTTATGTCTTGCAGTTGCATAACATCAGGCTCAATGTAGCGCTTTTGCATGCCTTGACCAATCTCAGCCTTGGTATCTCCTTTGGTAATGGCTCAGCTTTGTCCAATCGCAATCTGGGGGGTCATATGGCAAGATGGACCAATGAGGTACATACGAAGCCATCCACAATTTGGATTTCGCTGATCGGACTTGGCAACCGACAGTCGAATGGTGGGGAGGTGGAGGCTGGCCAAGTGTAAAGGTATGTGTTTGTTTGTGACACAATTGTGTGGCGTGGTACTGCTAAAAGCAGTTGGCACAAATGCAGGTCCACAGAGACTACCATGTAGGGCCCTCATCATTTATGTGGCTTGTAGCTAATGAAGACGAGCAGCGTTGATACACCTGTGTCTCGAGATGGTTTCCATTGTAAGGCATGTCTATCAATCATTTACTGCCATATCTAGATGCCCCTTCCTGCCTTCGGTAAAACAAGAGAGTCATAAGGAATCAAACATTTGGGAAAGGCCAATGGCAGCTAGAGAGCCAGAAGACATGGGGATCGTCCTCGCAGCTACGTGCGGCCAAGATGGCCTTTTGCAAGTCCATTTGAGTGAGGACTGCCTTCATATTGTCACCAGGGTACCTATGAGCCAGCTCAACGCCTCATCATAGAGTTCTGTTTGAGATAAGACACGAGATTGCAACCAAATGATATCATATAGATTTGACGCTCTATACCCTTGTTACACATACATGAAATGGAGACCGAGGAAGATGTCTTGATGTGAGCATGTCATGACGTAAGGTAGGCTCATGGTATGAAGTTGAATCCTTCTAGTGTTTGGCCTTCTCTATGAGGCTCCTAGGATGGAAATGTGATCTTGTTGGAGTGATCTTGATTCTTGTTTAAAACCTTTCTAAGTCATTGTTGGCATGTTTATGTGTTGAGAATGCTTAGGGTATGTGGATCTCTAGTGTTGATTCATACACCTTGGCCATTAAGCCTACACGTAAAGCCTAATGAAAGAGCTTGGCTAGCAAGTATTCCACAACCATGAGTAGAGAGTTTTCTTGAAGTGTTTTCTTGAAGGCCTTTATGATCATGGCTTTTGGGGAGAGGGGAGTAGTGAATGTATGAGTGAGGATTTGGCTTTGGTGTTTAGGGCTGGTTGGCTGTTTATGTCCTTTGTACGAGTGTAGAGATGAGTGGTCAAAGTGAGTGTGGCTCTATGTGGAAGGAGTGACTATATGAGCCATTCAGATGTTGGGGGGCAATTAAACATCGCGTAATAGGTGTTAGGTCAGCTCTTGGCATGAGGAGTGAATTGTGAGGTCAACGTTATATGAGACGGTGACAAGAGATCTCATCTTGGCCACCATTACTTTGACGGAGTTTTGGGGAGAGGGGGAGAGAAAGAAAGAAAGAAAGAAAGAAAGATGTATTAACATCTGCGGAAGACCTCACGGGCCTATGGGACAAGGTACAAAGTACACCAAAAGGATGATCTCATATAAGCCTCAGTGGGTGAGAGAGAGAGAGAGAGAGAGAGAGAGAGAGAGAGAGAGAGAGTTTATTAAAGTCTCTTAAAGTCTGCTAAAGACCGAAAGATCTATGAGACTAAAGAAACCACAATTAGTTAAGGACTAAGAGTCCATGAACCAAAAATGTTCGTTAAGGACTGAGAGTCCCTCCTAGTGCCTTAGAAGACTTCTGTACTACATCAGTTATGGACTGAGTATCTCTACATCTACGGTGGTGTCTTAGCCAATTTGAAATCTTTAATGAGAGCAACACCTTCCCGATATACTGCCCACTTGCCATTCTTTCGAGCTTCTCGTACTTTGTGAGGTTCACTAGCCTTCATCTTAAGTTGTTGAGGGGTAAGATCTTTTGTTATCCATACCTTGGTGCCTTTCAAGGCTTTGGTTTAGCGAAAGATTACCAACCTATCCTCTTGTGTCTTGAACATAGTTACGCTGGAACGTTGAAATGGCGCAATTTAGGCCGGAAACGGCGTTTCCCCCGTGCCCGACCCCCCAAAACGCGAAACGCGGTCGAAACGTGAAACGCGGCCTGAAACGGCGTGCAGAAACGCCGAAATGGCATCTGAAACGACGTTTCAGAGCCGAAACGCGCCGTTTCCGGGGCTGTTTCGGGCGTGACCTAAAAACAGGGATAGAACAAAAAAAAACGCCACGCGCCTACTTCTCTTCGTCACGTTTTTCTGCTCGCCTGCCTGCTACTCTCCCCCACGATTTCTTGGCCCGCCTGGTTCTCTCCCGGCCCTACGAGTGGCTGCTCTTTTGGACACCCGGCTTTAGTGAGCACATTTCTTTTCTCTATGCTTCTCTTGCCACAAACATCTTGCTGTTTTTTGGCTGCAACCATTGATTCTTGGCTTTTCCCTTTGAAATTTGATCTATTGCAGCTTGTACAAGTGCTCTTTTTGCTCATGGATATGGCTTCACAAAGCATTGTCCCTCAGCAAGAGAAGGAGTTCACCCAATCGGATTATTGGTGGAGCCAAGTTGATTTGGTAGGTAAGTATGACTCCAAGAAAGGAGGAGCTCGCAAGTTTAGATGCAGATGGTGTGGATTGGAGCGAGGAGGGAACCCTGAGAGGGTCAAATGTCATCTTCTTGGCATTAAGGATGGGGGGATTGGGCTATGCTCCGTAATCTCACCACAAGAGAAAGAAAGGCTGCAAAGAGAGGTTGAAGTATTGCCCACTACAAAAAGGGCAAAGACAATGGCTTCCACTGGTGTAGGAGCTTCTTCAGGTGCTCATGCAGCACGTGTTCAGCAGGCCACTGCATTTCAGAGTCCTCTTCCCTCTGCTACTACGGCTTCTTCTTCTGCGAGTGCACATGGAGCTCCTGCTGATATTCCTGCTACATCTCGGTCTACTTCACATAGGCAGGGCAGTCTTTACACATCATGGCATCTGCAAAGGAAGGCACAAGTAGATGCAGCTGTGGCCCGATTTTTTTACTCCAATGGGATTAGCTTCAATGTTGCTAGATCACCCTACTTCAAAGAGATTGTGTCAGAAATCAAAACATTTGGATCCACATATACCCCTCCCACATTTGATGCTTTGAGGGGCAAGCTTCTAGAGGATGAGGTGGTGGCAGTTAAGCAAGCTATTGAACCTGTGAAAGAGAAATGGGTAAAGTATGGGGTAAGTTTGGTTGCAAATGGATGGAGTGATGTGTGAAGTCACTCACTAGAGGGTATCCTTGCATATTGTAGGGGATCTGCACTCTACATACACTCCATAGAGTGTGGAGTGCAACAAAAAACAGCACCTATATTGATGCAAATGTGGGCAGATGCAGTGGAATATGTGGGGCCGTCTAATGTTTTGCAACTTGTTTCAGATGGGGAAAATACCAGTAAGGCAGTAGGTGCATTATTGGAGCAAAAGTATCCTCATATCCAGTGGAGTGCTTGTGTAGCACATTGCTTGAATAATTTATTGAAAGACATTGGCAAATTGGATTGGGTCAAGAATGTTATTGACAATGGAAAAGAGGTGGTTAACTTCATCACACGACATAATTTTTCTCTTGCTTTGTACCGTAAATTTGCCAACAAGGAGCTTTTGAAGTATGCAGAGACAAGATTTGCATACAACTTTTTGATGCTTTGCAGGCTCCTTGAAATGAGACATGCACTGAAACAAGTTGTGGCAATCCCGGAGTGGGATGCATGGCCCACTTCTAGGCAGGCTCTTGGAATTTATTGTTATGACTTGTGCATAGGTAGTGATGAATTTTGGGCTGATGCATCTCACATTGTTGATCTATGTGTGCCTATTGTGAAGCTGCTTAACCGAGTTGATGGAGATATGCCTTTTCTTGGTAAGGTGTATGAGGGGATGGATTGGATGAGTGAGAATATTAGAGAAATAGAAAAGGATCCCCAAAGGTTGAGAGAATTGGAAGAGTTGGCTGTGAGCAAATGGAATCAATATTACTCTCCCATGCATGCAGCTGCCTTTGTGTTGGACCTAGAGTTTCAACACAAGGCAAGTGCACAACAGAGTGATGCAGAGGTTGTTCGTGGTTGGAACCTCACTCTTCAGAAGATGGTGCCAACTCCTGATGGACGGCGGAGGATAAAAGACCAGCTTGCCAATTATCGCAATAAGGAAGGCATGTATGGATGGCCAGATGCACAGCATGATAGGTAATATTAACTCACTTTAATTTTCAGATTTTAGGAACTTGTAATTTGTTATTTAATACAAAATTAGAAATCTGAAATTTAGGAGTTTTGGAATTTCAGATTTCGAGTTGGGGCTGTTACATGGTGGGAGGATTATGGAGCTGATTCCCCCGAGTTGCAAAAGCTTGCCATCCGCATTCTAAGCCAAGCTTGCACCTTCTCTTCTTGTGAGCGTTTGTGGAGTAGCTTTGCCCATATCCACACAAAGAAGAGAAACCGTCTGCGAACGCAACGGGCCAATGATCTTGTCTTTGTTAATGCAAACTTGCGTTTGCTTAACAAGATGAGACACGAGTATACGCATGACAAATATATTGGATTTCATAGCCCATATGATGCCCACTCACCTAATGATGATGATTTGTTAGTAGAGGAGAATGATGATGAGGAGGCGGAGGAGCAGAGGTTGAGTCTCAGGATGAGGATGAGCTTATTATTTGATCATATCATCCTCGATGTAGCCTTTTTTGGGTTTCAGCTTTCTTTTTGTTACTATGACATTTGGGCTTTGAAAGCTGAATTACCATTTATGAATCATGATTGGTATAACAGATTTCTCTTTCCTAGCCGCTACTGCTGATCACGGGAGTAGCACCTCTCTTGTCCACCCAGCCAAACTGCCAAAACTTCAAGCATAAGAGAGAGAACCATTTCGAAATCACGTAAATCCCAATTCTTCATTCTCTCTCAAGCCTTGACAGACCCCAATTCCCTAGATAGATCTAGATGCCACATGTCGAATGACTCTCTGCCTGAGATCATTCTGACCAGGTACTACAACCTTGCCATTTCTAACTAGCATACCATCCCTTATGGTATATCTTGCATAAGTTTGGCCTTTTCTGGATGCCAGGTCATCCTTTTCATTTTCCCCGGGTTTTAACACATGAGCTTTAGGCCATAAGCTCTGGACAAACTCGTCCACGTTCTGAGTTTCTCTAATCTCGGTCATTAGAGCACTCTCTAATACCGTGAAACTCAGGTTGTGCATAATGCGAGACAACGCATCAGCTACCTTATTGTCTTTTCCTCTTCGGTACCGAATCGTTAGATTAAACTCCTGCATGAGCTCTGCCCACCTAGCTTGGCGGCCCCTCAAGTCAGGCTGTTTACAGAAATGTTTCAGAGTATCATGATCCACATCCACATAAAACTCTGAACCATACAGATAATGCCTCCATGTTTTCAAAGCATGGATAACAACGTACAACTCCAATTCATGAGTTGGCCAATTCCTTTGAGAGGGAGAAAGCTTCTTGCTTTCAAAGGCTACTGGCCTTCCCTCTTGAAGGAGAACTGCTCCTACCGCAATGCCACTTGCATCGGTTTCTAGGAACAACGGTTTCTGGGGATCAACTATTTTTAACACCGGTCCTGAGACCACAGCTTGTTTTATGGTGTTAAAACTTTCTTGTTGATTCTGTCCCCAAATAAAAGGTATTTTATCTGAGGTCAGATCAGTCAATGGCGATACTATTCCGGAATATCCTTTGATATGCCTTCTATAAAACTGGACAAATCCCAAGAATGATCGCAACGCGGTCAGACTCTGAGGGATTGGCCAAGTCAGTATCGCAGCCACTTTCTTCGGATCCATTTCAACCCCCTGTGGAGTAATTATGAACCCTAAGTACTCAAGCCTAACCATACACAGTATAGTTTTCTTTTTATTCACGTAAAGACTGGCTTTCCTCAAAGTACTGAACACTATTCTTAAGTGTTCATAATGCTCAGTAACACTTTTACTGAATATCAAGATATCGTCAATAAAATGTACTACGAACTTTCCGATATACGGTCGTAGTAAGTCGTTCATAAGCATGACGAAGGTCGCTGGAGCATTGGTAAGGCCGAAGGGCATTACCAAAAACTCATAATGACCAAACCTACTTCTAAAAGCGGTTTTATGCACATCCTCGGCTCTAATCCGGATCTGATGATAGCCGCACTTGAGATCTATCTTGCTGAAAATCACGGCTCCATGTAATGCATCTAGCAAATCATCAATCCGAGCCATCGGATACCTGTGCTTAACAGTGATATTATTCAATGCTCTGTAATCTATACAGAGGCGAAACGTATCATCCTTTTTCCTCTTTAATATCACTGGCGAAGCAAATGGTGAGAAACTTGGTTGAATCTGCCCCAACTTGAGGTATTCTTCCAGTTGCCTACGCACCTCCGCTTCTTCAGTAAAACTCATTCTATAGGGAGGTCTATTTACAGGTTCTGCCCCCGGGATCAGTTCAATCTTATGCTGAACATTCCGCTCTGGAGGTAACCCATAAGGTAGTTCATCCCTAAAGCATTCAGAGAACTCCTCTGTTATAAGATTAGCCAGCTTGGCCATCTCATCACTTTGCATAACATCAGTGCTAGCCGAAGACTCATCCACCGACTCTACCGATGCTGTGCAAAGGTATAAAGACTCTACTTGAGCCTTTCTGATTTCCATCACGGAAACCAACGGTCCCTGAGGTATATCTCTTTCACCTCGCAAGACATAAAGCACATCATTCATCTTGAATTGATATACGTGCTTTTTCCAATCAATGGCTGGATTCTTCCTAGAATGCCACGCCATTCCCAGGGCTATATCCGCATGAGCAAGCTTGGTCATCTCAAAATCAAGCTTCTCAGCATAGTCCTGAATCCGAAGCTCCAACTGGGTAACCCTTTGGTCCCATACTTCAGTTGAACTTCCATCAGCCATCCTGACTGTATACGCATAGTCAGATGGACTTGTTTTTAATTTCAGCCTCTTCACGAGCTTGGAGTTAATCACATTGTGAGTTGACGCTGAGTCAAACAACACAATGACATCATGATTGGCCACTTGCCCTTTCATTTTGATTAACTCCGTATCATTGAAGGCTGTATACCCCGTTGCTGCGGGCTTAGATAGGATGTTATCAGGTGCACTCGTCACTAACTTAGTAACAGACACACAGAACAAACAAGGTACTAACCTCTGAGAAGATCCCGCTAGCTGAATCTGCATCTCTTCTGCTCTGGGACTTCCCTGCATCTCCACGTCGCACTCTGAGATCACCATCTCAGCCATCCGACGATCTTTATTACGTGGACAATCTCTCCACTGATGAGGTTGAAGGCAACCAAAGCATAAACCTTCTCTCCTCGCTTTTTCCCTTTGTTCCGGGTTCAAGGGAGACTTAGACCAAGCCCGGGCTGCCATTGGAGTTACTTTTCTCTTCACTCCAATGGTGGTACTTGGTTTAGGAGTTTCAGCCGGTCTCGCCTGCTTGGCTTGACCACTCGGCTGCGAACCACTCCCTTTACTAGTCCACTTCTTCTTAAACCCAGATTTCTTCGGATACCCATACTGGGTTCCGACCTGTGCAAACCCACTTGGCTTGCTGCCCTTGGCATCCTCGTAGTTCAAGGCTATAGCTATTGCATCATCTAGCGTGTTCGCGTACTTAGCCCGAACTTCCATTTTTATTCGGTCATTCAATCCAAATATGAAATCTTTCACTTGGATTGATTGAGGCAGGGGTTCGTCAACCTTCATTACACTCTCTCGAAACTTATCAGTGTATTCTGCCACTGATAAATTTCTCTGACGCAGGTTCCTATATTGATCCCAAGCTCGGGATGCCTCGTCAGGAGGTAAGAAGTGTTTCCTGAACTCTCTTTTAAACCCCTCCCAGGTAGTGGATGCTATGCCATCTTTTTGTTGTTTAATCCACCACCGATCCGCTGCCTCACTAAACATATGGGTGGCCTCGCGGATCTTTTTGATGTCATTTCTGATCTCACAAATGGCGAACGCCTCGTCCCATTTGTGTAACCATGTCTCAATGACATCGGAGCTACGGTCGTTCATCCGACCAGAATACTTTTCCGGTCTGTAATTTGCAATATTTGGCACTTTAGCCTTCCTAGGCTCGACCGTATGGACACTAGACTCCGGTTCCATTGGAGCCTTTCCCTTCTCCTCTCGAGAAGGTCTGGCAGACATACTCTGTAATACTCTCCTAAGTTCGGACTGCCCTGCATTGGCTTGTAATTGCTGCGCTAACAACTGTTGCAAGGCATCCTCCAACAATGCAATCCTGCCAGATAAAGTGTGAGCTACTGGGCGCGATCCCTGCTGGGTCGGCCGGACTCCTGATTCACCAGGGTCCCTCCTGGAAGCCCCTTCTTCTGCTTCCATTAGTTCAGTAGGCGTTTTGTTTTGGGGTTTTTTTTTTTTTTTTTTTTTATTATAAAAACACACCCCTAGAACACTGTAATCACAAGCTGACACAATTCAGGGTACTGACACTCTGAACACCATTCCCTATACTAGGGAATTCCTGCAATCCCTTATGCACACTGACCAGGCATTTGATAGATGCATAACCCAAATAGCGCTTTTCCCTATACTAGGGAATTTTCTGCAAACTGATTCTGATCGGAGCACGCATGCATACACACAAGTATAGTAACCGTAAACTCCTCTATACTAAAACAACAAACTGTATAATCAAACTGAAATTTTATAGTGAAGGAAAGTTCGATGCTCCCTGGAAACTCCACGCAATCCGAGTCCCCGAAGACTGTAGCCTCCACGAATGATCTGCTTGCACTGATACAACTTTTTTCCCTTCTGTTTGGAATGTGTCGCAGCCTGCACGTACGGCCTGCTGGCAGTTCTAACAAATCATCCCTACGCTGATTGTATGCGCGCCAGAGAAACAGTCGACTGCTGTTACCAACTGTTCTCCACGGGTTCCCCTCCGTCAGGTCCGATCAACTATGCCAAGTGCGGGAGGGCTACACTCAGACCCCTCGTCGTCACGTCATCGTAGTTCATCGCATGGAGGTCAGAATCAACGGAACCCTCCTGCGCTCTTCCTCTATTATTGCGTCGAGTCAACTGCGTATCCCATTCCAGGTCTTCCGTTGATCCGTCGTCAATCACCGACTGCCCACGTCGTTCATAGGTCAGCGCCCTTACGATGGATATCACCTATTACGTATCGCCTATTACGTAAGACGTGTCCCCATTGGACTCTCCAATTCCATTCATCGACAGCTCCGACCACTCCCCCGGACGACGTGCACACAAGTCCTTCACGAGCTCACGCGACGACCAGCCAGCCTTCAACTTTGCCGCTCACTGGCCGCTGCATCAATCGAAGTCTCCCCTGGGACTTTCCGCTGACCAGCGTCACCTCTTTCTCTCAACCTTGGGCCTGTCTGCGTCGATTCACCGCAGCACGTCACCCTTCCACGTGAGCGCCGTTCACTTGCGCTGCTCCCAAGTCTTACCCCTACACAACCCGTCGCTCTGATACCAAATATAACAGATTTCTCTTTCCTAGCCGCTACTGCTGATCACGGGAGTAGCACCTCTCTTGTCCACCCAGCCAAACTGCCAAAACTTCAAGCATAAGAGAGAGAACCATTTCGAAATCACGTAAATCCCAATTCTTCATTCTCTCTCAAGCCTTGACAGACCCCAATTCCCTAGATAGATCTAGATGCCACATGTCATCCATATAGGGCCTTTCTAATGCAACATTTCACCCCTCTCTTGGGATGCATTTAATTCCTTGCCCCTAGGCAACTTCTTTGCACTAGGCCCCTGGTCTCAGATCTATCTAGTCCGGTGCTATCAGCCCTCACCTAGGACCTTGACATTAATCCCTCCCGATCATTTACATAAAGCGAAAGCACATATATTACAAAGATAGATCCTATAAGGGAAATGTCGACTGATTCTTCCGAGGTCATGCTACCTCGGCTAGAGCGTAACAATTGGTTTCTTAAATATCATGAATCATGAATTATTTTTCCATTTTGTAACTTGTTATAGGATTTATAAATTACCCCACCTTGCGTAATTGAAATCTGCATTGTGTGATTGGTTGAACAATGAAACTTGAATCTTCAAAGTTACAATCAATATTAATGGTACTAGGTAGAGCATAGCTTATTGTGCACTTTTTTTGAAGGTAGAGCACTCTAAATGTGTGTATGCATTACTCTAAACCCCCTTGATGACGTGGCGTTTTCCCGTTTCACCTCTCAAAAATCCCGAAACGTTTCCGTTTTCGTTTCCCGTTTCCGTTTCCCCGTTTCCCGTAACTATGGTCTTGAATGTGATGATGGCATGATTTTGTGGTGTGCATTGGAATGCCGCAACTACCGCAGTGTCCCAAGTAATCATGGGCATGGCATTTGCTATACTGTCAAGGCTTTCCTCAAATGGTAAAAGAACTTTTACATCCTTGCTTCGCCAATGCTTTGGTAAGCCCCCAATCTGCTTAGTAAGTGCAAGTTTCTCTCTAGCTTTCTCCTCCTTGAACGCTAAATCCACATGTTTATTGAGTTTCGATTTGACCTCATGTGAAATCATATAATCAAGCTTAGAAATGACATGTGAAGGGGAATCACTCACAGACTGGTGTACAGCTTCTTGAATGTGTTCTTGGCTAGATTGCTTCTCAAGTTGACTCTCCAGTGTGGCTAGGCGTTTGAGTACACTATCTAGCTTAGCTCACGATTCTCCCTTTCAAGGTTCTTAATCTATTCTTGAGGACTTAAAGTATGTTTGAGTTCACCCCATCTTGTTCGAGCTGCGATTGGAGATGTCTCTACATAGGAAGGAACTCACATCTTGTGTGAAAGATTTGACTCTTGGTTTGGTCATATTCCGTCAATTGTATTTTTCCTGTCAGAAAAACAGCGTTGGGTTCGGTCAATAGAAATCCGGTTCCGTCAATTCTTCCATCAAGCAACCCTAAGAACTTGCTCTTGTGCGAATTGATTGTGGCAATGCATGCTTGCCCAAGACACCATGAAACAAAACAGCCCACCATCGAACCACGATGAGAACTGCTTGAGCACGAAGTTGCTTGTGAGACGCACAACGATAGGCTATGACGAGCTCAAAACAGAGCCGACTGAGCTGGCAGTAGAAACAAAGCCGGCTATGTAAACCCTGCGTGACGGCTGGTACATCCACGAACGGAGGTCTGAGAGTATGTTTTGGAGCTGTGGGGGTTTGAATTGTTGAATGGCGGGTTCGTTTCTGAGCTTTCTTGGAAGGTCTGTTCGAGTTGAAGTGATGATGGCAGTGGTTAAGGTTTCGTTGGGGCTGCGGCTTTTGGACAGGTCGGGGCTGTGGCTAGGGTGAGCTCCATGACTGGGTGACGCCCTTGGCTGAGCCATGGAGCTCGCCTCAGCCAAGACTTGGCGTGAGCTTTCTTGGAAGGAGAGAGAGAGAGAGAGAGAGAGAGAGAGAGAGAGAGAGAGAGAGAGAGAGAAGTAGAATTTATCGTCCTTGGGGGGTCAAAGATGACCCATGGGACCTAATCATCAGTACAAAAATCTCCTCCGATGTGGAGGGGTCAAGAATTTTCAAGTTCTTGACGCTACGAAAAAATACCGGTGACAAGATCCCAACGTTGCTGGAGGGACAATGGTGAGAACTGATGAGAGCTGAGTGGTGTCTACAAGTATCTGCTGGTAGTTGTCCCTGATATGTGTATATCTGGGGCATTGTAGAGCTACATGTGCCTCTGTACATTGTGAATCAGAGAATCTGCAAACTTTGGCATGTCGTGGCAAATTCAGCCAAGCTCCTCTCTCTATTGCCAAGGTGTGTGATCGTGTGCGGAATCTGGCAATAATCCCGCGATAGAGAAGAAGAGGGATGGGAGTGCTGATGTATGGCTGAGCAGAGGCATCTGATGTCATGAATGATGACTTGCATAGGGGGTTTATTTGATCTTGGTAGTATTCTAGCTTTTTCTTCTTTTCTGCTATCAACCATTGAGCCTGTAGGGTGCATAGTAAGGACAATTGGAAGTCTTGTAGATTGACCTTTTCAGGTGGCATAGTCAAGTATGATTCCACTTTCCGTCTGCTGAACCATTTCCTTATGTCTGTCCCCCATCCTGTACCTATGACCTTGCTTTTATGGTTTTTTTGAAGTTTCATACTTGCTGTCTGTGCTCTGTGTGGTAATCTGTCTATTGGCATTTGTTGCACGTCCACTAGATACTGCATCATTCTGATCAGTGCATGAAACTCAATTGGCCTCCTACCCGTTTCCAATAGGAGCATTGAGTAAGGGGTAGTAGCCTTGACTCCTAGACGTCGTCGTAGGAATGCTTTGTGCATTTTGTCAATCTCATTCCATGTGGATGGAGAGATGCTTCCTCCCCATACTTCTAGTCTATGTAGCACTGTTTCAACTACATATGCATCGAACAACATATTCCGGATCTTCCAGTTCCGGGTGTCAGTGTGCCTACAGTCATTTTCAAGTTGATAGTATTTTCCCCAACCTGTATCCAACCTTCTTTGTGCACATTGCCACCATTTGTGGTCGGCTGGTATGTCGATTCCCAAGTATTTAAAGGTATTGACATATTCAATGGGCTGCCCCTCAAAGCTGATAACAGGAGGATGTTCAGGCTGGGTGGTGCATACTGCCATCATTTTGGTTTTGGTGACATTAACTTGCAAACCACTTTCATTGCAATAGACCTGAAGTGTCTGTAGAAGTTGATGCATGGAATCAGGGTCATAGGCAAAAAGAACCACATCATCTGCATATAGAAGCAACAGTATTGTCCATAGCCCTGCCCATAGCCCGAGCTTGGGTCCTTGTATCCCTTCTCTTGCTGCAAATTTATTTATGAGTTCTTCTAACTTGTCAATGCATTTTCCTAACAGTGTAGGTGAGAGAGGACAGCCTTGTTTTACCCCCATATTACTTTGAAATGCAGCTGACAGTCCATGCTCTTGTTTTAGTCTGCATAATACTTTCTCGTATATTCGGGAGATGCCTACCCTTAATGCCAAGGGGACTCTGAGGTCTTGCATTCTTTTCCATAGGTCCCCTCTCGGGACTGTATCAAATGCTTTCTTAAAATCTACAAAACAGCACAAAAGAGTTTTTCCTTTTAGTCAGCTTTCATCCATGAGTACTCTTAATGTGACCAGATGATCTGCAGTCCTATGCTCTTTACGGAAGCCTGCTTGTCCAATGGCCCTCTTCTTGGTCTCTTCGGCCCAAGTGCTAATTTTTGCTTCAAGCACTGTGCTAAAAAGTTTAGCTAGTGTGGAGCTGACCATTATAGTTCTGTAGTTAGTGACTGAATTTTTGTCTCCCCCTTTGAATAGGGGCTGAACCCAATTCTCTTGCCAGTCAAGTGGAAAGCCATGGTGTAAAGCATTTGTCAGTATGTGAGATAGCCATTGTCGTGTCCTATCTTCTGTCCATTTTAAGAGTTCAGCACACATGTGCATGTGGTCAGAGGCCTTTCCATTTGCCATCTTTTTCAGCCCGGCTTCAATGTCCTCAAAAGTGAAAGGGTTGACTGAGGCATATGACATTTCTTCATTTCCCATTTCTGTTGCATTGGCATGGTTGTAGAGTCTGATAACATACTCAAGCATTTCCTCATTTGAGATATTTCCCATGACCTTTTTCTTCGGGCCCTTAATCCGTTTCCACCCCTTTCTGGGATTCTTGATGAAGGTGAGCAAATCAGATTTTTCCCTTTTCAGAATGTAATTTCTTTTTTTCTTCCTCGTGAGGGCATTGTATTGCTTCTCCTTTTGTTTGTAGAGGTTTGCATCAGAAATATGTTTCAGCTCATTGCGTAGTTTCTTGCATTCATCATCATACCATTTCTTACATGGCAGCCCTTTTTGCATCTTCTTTCTGTCTTGAGGAATTGCTCCAAAAACCTGTGTTGCGGTGTCGAGGACAGCTTCTTTGAGGGCTTCCCATGTAGGTGTGATTGCCATTGCATTCAGCTTTGCATCCAGTGTGATGGAATATTCTTTCTGCTTGTCTTGATCTATTCGGAAGCCTCTTGAATTGGCTGCAAATTTCTGCACTTCTGTTTCAATGTGGATACCAAGAGTCATCCATATTGGGAAATGGTCTGACTCAGGATATTTTTCTCCTATCCTGAAAGTTTCTATGTCATGTAGAGCATTGACTTGTGCCAAGGCATAGTCTAGGACACTATGTCCTGAGCTGGTGGAGAAACATGGCATCTTGTCAGTCCGTGGAAAGAGTTTGACTCAGGATATTTTTCTCCTATCCTGAAAGTTTCTATGTCATGTAGAGCATTGACTTGTGCCAAGGCATAGTCTAGGACACTATGTCCTCAGCTGGTGGAGAAACATGGCATCTTGTCAGTCCTTGGAAAGAGTTGCATCCCATTCAAAACTGGCATGTGCAGTCCATTAATCATACACTGGAGTGCTCTTCCTTGTGCATTGATCATGCAATTGTGAACTTTGAGGACAAGTTTTGGGTGCATACCAGAATCCAGATTCATTTTATGTCCATTCAATGCTTGTAGTTATGTTTCATACTTTTATTGCTGTAAACAGTTACAATATGTTTGAGATGTGCATTTGTGGGGTTTAGTATCCCCAAGCATTTGTTTAAAAATTGGTGGAATAGTCAACATATTTACACATGTCAAGCGTATGAATCCAATGCTTTTCTAGAATTGAAGGAGAAAAGTTGCAAGATGTGCTATGGTGTTGAATCTTAGTGTGATAAACAATTGTTGGTTTTGTTTTTTGTTTTTTTAAATGCAGGCAGACTACAATAAATACTTTGAAAATTTCAGCTCACCATCAACAACTCAACAGTACCTCCCTCTCTCCTCCTTCAATTTATGTCTTTATTTTGTTCTTTTGTATGATCATGGAGCCAAAGGTGAAGGCGTGAGACCATGGTATATATTATTTCTCCTCACCATGTCCTAAGCAATCTTTGTACAGTTTTTATCAGCCTTCTCTGGAAATGTGAGCTGTTTCATCGATGAAAGTGTGAAATTAAGTAGACCCTTGCTATTGATGGCTTGCACATTGGACTTGCGTGTTCACTATATGGATGCCGAATCATATGTCCTTAATAAAGGTTTACTGGATGTGTACATGGAGCACCCTTGCTATTGGTGGCTTGCACATTGGATTTGCATGTTGACTATATGGATGCCGAATCAGATGTTCTTAGGAGTGTACATGGAGAAACCACTAGGATTTGAGAAGGAACATAACGTTTGATATGCAAGTGGAAGGGGTCAAGCCCTGTCTAGATATTTTCATATTTTGGATGTGGTCACCTCTAGCATTAGGCTCCCATATTCTTAATCTCAAGTCTGGAGTCGAGTAAGAGTAAGGCCCACAAGGTGCCTTGTCATTTTGGGCTTGCTTAACCTGCTTCTTTCCTCAAGGGAGGCGAAATGTGATACGGGGAGGAATTCGAGGATGTTGCCATGGGACCTCCTTTGGTCGGATCTAGTTGGTTTGTATGATATCACGATTCCACTTGGGGGGTGCTTGCCAAGGTTGGAGGCGGAGGAGGGAGGCCCAATGGAAACCAGCTTGAGGGATGGGCAGAGTTGGAGAAAAGGAGACAAGGCTAGAGCAAAGCCCCTTGCTCAAGACTATTTTATCCACATTAACTACCAGACTAATCTTATGTGAGAAAGACTCTAGGTATTTGCTAGGGTTTGTTGACTTAGCTTGAGGGATGGGCAGAGTTGGAGAAGAGGAGACAAGGCTGGAGCAAAGCCCCTTGCTCAAGACTATTTTATCCACATTAACTACCAGGGTAATCTTATGTGAGAAAGACTCTAGGTATTTGCTAGGGTTTGTTGACCCTCTTGGGATTGTGTCACTAAAACTACATCATCTACATATAGCAACAAAGGCACTATGCGTTCTAGTGTCGGTCCTCTCTCCCTTTCTTTTTTCATGCAGTCTTCCATGATGCTTTCAGCTCACCTTGCAAAACCCACATCGAGTGGGAGAAAAAGGGCATTTTTGTTAGAAACCAAAGTTTCTTGATAAATCCCCTCTTTAGTTTTGATGCTACTTTTTACCCTCTCAAAGATTGTGGCTATTGTTGTCATGTAGTCCAAACTTTGTCGTTACTCGTAGGTTCTTTATTCTCTGACTAGCCGGTATCTATGGCAGCCCTTGTTGGGGACCTGACATGTCAGATATAGAGTGGACATGGGTGGAGCGCCTGCAGATCCTTATGCTCTCACGGATGATCCGGGGGAAACCATTTGTACCACATCATATTATCCAGGCCGAGTTTGGTGCTTCTCCACTCCAGCCAGATGCAGCCTTTCAGACCATCACATATCTACACTGGGTCAGATCATATGGGGACTGCACATCAGGGAGACAGAGGTTGCCATGGTTGGCTCTCGATTCCTCCATGAGGTTGGCAGCAGAGGGAGATGAGCGAGGCTGGTATGCACAGACTCACAGATGGTTTGTGAGATTGGGGTTTCACATCGATAGGATACCTCCTTTTCAGTACAGTTTGGATGCCCCTCCGGTACTCCCACCCACCATCCCGATCGGGCCACACACCAACTAGGTCATTCGAGAGGATCTCCTGCAGCTACACACCTTTAGGACGTGGTTGGAGCCGAGGGAGCTTCCAGTGAAGCTTCTACAGAGATCAGTGTCTTCGTAGTTCGGAGGAGGGATTCATCACGCCACCAGGGTACACTAAGCTTCACATGCCTCACTCACTACGGATCTCCATCGGACAGTGTCGGGTATCGTCACACCGCCTCCACATAGAGAGCGGTATAGCAAAGGGGATTCCTAGGGAGCATCGCACATGCACATTGTGCGACTGCTAGGAGGTTGAGTCGGAGGAGCATTTTATTTTTAGGTGCCTAGTGTACCACGAGATCCGAGGTCGCTACTACTGTCTCTTCAGAGACGGTTTCGGGCTCCTTTCCATATTCCTCGCCTACCCAGATCAGAGATGCCTAGCGGCCTTCATTCACGAGGAGGTCTGACACAGAGAGTACTTACTCAGGCGACAGAGCTTGGCCACACCACCAGACACCTCTCAGAGCAGGATCACAGAGTTCTTCCCATTGAGTGATATTGATTGTCTAGTCTCTAGACGCAGACGTGACAAAGACCCCGACCCGACGATCGTAGCACGACACACGAGGCATCGAGGGGACACATAGATTACTCTAGGGGACCTCCTTTCATTGTTTAGACTCGGGGCACGTCCCACGAGAGTCACGGTGGCTCTGGTCTTGCGTCGAGCCTCCTCCAGGAGATCGAGACGCATGGCATCCCTTGAGAGACGCCAGCGTCCCATCACCGACTATGCACCGGCCAGGGTGACATGACATACGGAGGATTCCGCTCCCACTCCAGTCTTTTTTCTTTTCATTGTCACTCTCAGATGTATTTGATTATGTATGATCAGACTTAGGACTCAGCACGGGTGATGATGCTCGTTTAGTAGCTCCACCCTTACTGTGATTTGTATCATGTTTTCTTTTAGTCTCATAGACCCATCGGTCTTCCGAAGACTTTAATAAAATTTCTTTCTTTCTAGACTCTTTCATATAAATTTCTCTCTCTTTCTATTAAGTTTTTCGAAAGATTTAATATCAAGGTTCTTTTTAAACTTCTATATATTTTAAAAAGCTTCTCTTGTTAAGATCAATTACAAAACCAATAGTCATTTGTATGAACGTGTCTTTAGAGATGTTTTTAAAATCTCAAGTTCTTGCCTTGAAAGAGCTCCCATTTTAAGGAAAGAGCTTATGATAGCTGATTTACTTGTCTTGATCTTGACAAGGTTTAAGTTCACCTCAGGTTATGAGTGCTCTTCCTCATTGGATTAGAGGAGTTTAGAATTCTCTTATGATTTGACACGATCCCAGCACTCCTGCAACCTTTGACCTACAAGCAAACACAAGAACACACCAAACGTGAGGAATCTGAGCAGGCTGCTCACCACCTAACCATGACATCTACGGGATGCGATCCCGAATCAGGAGATGTCCCCTTTGAGCCACGAGCTGAGCTACTGGCACGAACTCCCAACGAGATCCTAACCAGCTTGGTGTCCCATACCACTAGGTGGTGCTGTGAAGCCGGGGATCTGCTGCTGGGTCTTGGGCTACGCTATGATGCATGCATGCGTCCGCGACTCAATCCAAGATCAGACCTAGAACTTGGTTGTTGGAATCGGAGTCCTAGTGTGTGTGGTCCTAGAGTCCTAGGAGTGTCCTACAGTTGTGTGAGTGTGAAGAGTCTTGAGGCCACTTGTGCCACCTCATGTGGTAGGTGTGATTCCTCCCCTAGATTATAGGATCTAGATTCTCTTGTGTGTGACCTCATCTATGAGGTGTCTGTGTGGGAAGATAAGGCTTGCCCAGCCTATAAAAGAGGCTATGTACTTGCTGTGATAATACAATCAATCAACATCAGTTTGTGCCTCAGCTCTTGTCTCCAATCATGCGTCTCTCACCCTCTCCCCATTTTCAACAGTTGGTATCAGAGCAAGTCTTCCCTGACTGAGCCTTACCTCCACCGCACGTCGCCATCTCTACGTTGCTGACCAGCAGGCCGTTCCAGTTCTGCCCGCTATCTTTCCTGATGCTGCGCCATTCTACCCGCCATCAGCCTCAAGAATGCCGATGTTGTCCGCGCTGATGTTACCTCTTGCCCGCTATCTCCTCCGCTAACTCCTCTGCTTGCTACCTCTCTCCTCCCTCGCAATCTGCTCACGCCTCCCTCACAATCTGCTCACGCATCCCTCGCAATCTGCTGCCGCCTCTCCGCTCTCCTCCTTCCGCCCCTGACCTGCGATAGCTCCTGCGATGATGTTGGCGGTGTCTCGCATGTACCAGCAACTGACGACCTTGTGAGGGCCGTGGCCATCGACTCGCACGTCGCAGCTCTTTTGGTTTGCAGTTCACGCTTCCGTGCTGATTTGTGTTGCCCACGCTTCAGCAAACTGTTCCGCCTTTGCTCAGCTTGATTGCCCTGCTGTGAACTCGGAGGTATGCTAGCACTATCTTGCTGCCCGTGTCAAAATCGCCGCCACATTTGGAGGGGATTCAGACCGACCTGAAGAGCAGCTTGTTCCAGCCCATTTCTGAGCCCAAAACCCTGAATTGCGCTTTTCAAGAATTTTGCCTCATTTTGGGTGAATTTGTTGGGGCTTTTATGGTCTTAAGCTTCCCTAGTATTGCTAGAACACTATGCTCTAGGAAATTTTGAAAAGCCCCAATTTTCTGCAAACCCTAATTTTGCAGCAACCCTAACCCTAAAATTTAGGGCTTTTCTGTCCTGTGTCTTCCTTTGGCATAATTGAAGCTTCTACCATGTAAAATTTGGCCTTTTTTTGCAAAATTTGAGTAAACATTGTAAGGGATTTAGACATTGGCTGTAATAACAGCTAAGACCTTCCCACCAATGGATAGCATAAAAAACTCCTCGTTAATCGAGAAATTCTCAGGGAGCAATTTCCCAACTTTGTAGACGAAACTCCGGCTTCGTCTTATGCGAGAAGGGATATGGAATATCACCAATGGCAAGGAGCCAAAACCCCAAAGTGATGATGCTAGAATCAGTTGGTGGGAGAACCAAAATGATAAAGCAATGGCTATCATTGGCCTAGCTTTAGCTGACAACCTTATCCACCATGTGGATTTTGATAAGACTGCAAGTGACGTTTGGGAAAAATTAGAGAATTTGTTTGGGCATAAGATCAATAATTCCAAAGTATTTCTCAAACAAAAACTCTTCAAGCTCAAGATGAAGGAAACTGAAACCCTCAATGAATACTTGAGCAATCTTGGGTCAATTCTCCAACAATTATCTGCCATCCGAGCCATTGTTGAAGATGATGATCAAGTTGCTGTACTTCTCTTAAGTATTGAAGACATTTCCAAGTACAATGAGATCCTTGCTGTCCTAAGACTCAGCCGCAATATGAGCTTTAAGGATATGGTAGCTCATCTCATTGATGAGGACCGTAGGCTTACAGAGAAAGCAGAATCTTCCTTTGAATCTGGCAAAGCATTCTTTCTCAAGAATAAGCCCAAGAACAAAGGAAAACCTCTTAAATGTAATTATTGTCAGAAGCTTGGCCATCCAGAGGATCGTTGCTTCAAGAAGATGGCAAAGGTACAAGCCAAAGAACATGCCAATCTGGTTGCGGAGTAGAGTGAGGATGAAGACGATGAAGCTACACCTTCTGGACTTGAGGAACAAGCTTGCACTGCTGCTATTTCTGGTCTATCCCTCCATGAGGTGATAGATGAAGAGTGGGCTTTCTAGAGTCATGTGTGTTAGGTACTCTGCCTTGGGTAGTCCCCCTAAAATGATGTAATAATTTGTCATTTTGTGTGCCTTGTCCTATAAAAGGCTCCACTTATTTCCATGTACCCAGTTGGGAGACAGGGGGGTTGTTATGTCTTTCCTTTATCAGGCCTGGCCAAGTTCCAGGATGTTGGTGTACTCCCTAGACCTATGAGTTGGTCATGCATCCATGCTCAGATTTGAGTCTCTGATCACGTTGACACCTAAGCCATGAGAGTGCTTGGTTCAACCTCTGAATTATGCTCAGTTGTTAGCCTCTGAGATTGCTTGGGATGCACAGTCTGGATGATGTCATAGTTTCTCACCCTAGCTCCGAAGGGGGGTTTGTTGGAATCGGAGTCCTAGTGTGTGTGGTCCTAGAGTCCTAGGAGTGTCCTACAGTTGTGTGAGTGTGAAGAGTCTTGAGGCCACTTGTGCCACCTCATGTGATAGGTGTGATTCCTCCCCTAGATTATAGGATCTAGATTCTCTTGTGTGTGACCTCATCTATGAGATGTCTGTGTGGGAAGATAAGGCTTGCCCAGCCTATAAAAGAGGCTATGTACTTGCTGTGATAATATAATCAATCAACATCAGTTTGTGCCTCAGCTCTTGTCTCCAATCATGCGTCTCTCACCCTCTCCCCATTTTCAACACTGGGAACGAGACT